>NC_140962.1:116727755-116780255 GCF_056783735.1 Eptatretus burgeri | reverse complement strand
TTTCAAATCCCCACGTCCAATCTGCGTGTTCCAAAGGAATGGCTAAGGTGCCGACATTCAACTCGAAAAAGTGTCAGTTGGGAAAATTTCCTGTTCATTAAGTGTTTGTCATAAACGGGGATTTTTCTTTTTGTTTCAACCCGACCTGCTCGTTTTTTTCCACAATTGTAATCGTCAGGACAATATACAGTAATTGCAGATCTAAAATGTATTTTCATCAGCAAGGGCTGTAATAGAAGATGCAAACATTCCAAGTTGGTTTGTCAGTAAATTAGGTGCGTAAATTGCAGTACGGTAACCAGAGAAACATTCATAGTGTACAGCGTAAAGGTAAATGTCACCACCAATATCCGAATTGCTTTTGTTTTAACTGTAGGATTGTGGAAGTGCAAAAGAAGAGGTTTCTGAAGACGTTTCCACCAGCCCTGCCTGCCTATATGCTCGTGTTCATGAACTCGCACTCCAGGAGGGCATGTCCGTGATCGGTAGTGCTTTGGTGGGTCTCACAAGAGGAGAGTGCCGGGCTTTGGCAGTAAAAGCCATTGCTGAAGGCATCCCTGATTACTGGAAACTTAGACAAGTCCCAATGATGTAAATCAATAAATTGAAAATGTTAAATCTACAATTTGTGTGAAGCATGAGATTATACTATACTTGATTATCATAATGACAGTGCAATGTGTGAAGCATATTAAAAAAAAAATGTGAAAGAATGCTGGATATTAATGAAAACATCTTTTTCATAGAATATTCTGATTAGATCATGCGTAAAACTTGCAAACAATCGAACGTTCTGTGGGTTCTCGGGCTTGAAGCTTGCTTATTCGAGTGGGGGCCTCGGGCTTGTTTGGTGCAATGTCGTAATTTTTCTGAGTAAGCATCACAAAATGAAAGAAATCTTAGGCTGTCTGAGTTCTAATTTTGGTGAATTACTTAATTCCTATCCTAACTGGAGAAAATATTCCAATAAACGTGTAATCCGATGTTGCACGATTTCATCTCGTGATTGTGATGCATTCATAATGCGGTTAATATATGGTCAAGTTATTTGTGCTGGTGGGTTGACCTTTACATTTATGATCTACTTTTGTTTAATGACAGTGGCTAATATGGGTCCAGCTATAATTTATTCCATGTACTGGACTTTTTTAACAGGGGTAAAGGCTCATGCAAAAATCCAGGCAAAACGGTGTGAGAGCTGAATTTACAGATAATTGAGCATAGAGGAACAGGGAGACAAATAACGGACAAATAATACTCAAACAGGCAAGACAATAATAAAGGACATGACACAGACAAATAAGATCAAGAGAGGCAGATAAATTGTTCCAGGTTGACAAAAGGGAGAGGTCAGCGAGAATCAAAAGGATTATGTATCGATGTATCGACAAGGGAGATAATATGGCATTGTCTTGTACTATGATTGTTTAAACATTACTTACCCCACACATGTGAAGCGAAAAGCTTGTTTAAGCAATCGGTTCGATCACATCTGTACATCCGTCTATCTTATCAGGTTATGATCGAGGAACAACCTACAGATATTTAAATTAAATGTTATATTTTGAGCAAGGATAGGAAAGCAAGTTTACCGTTTTAATGTACCTTAGCTCTGAATTGGTCCCGACCGCACATGTGCAGAGAGGAGTGAGATAATATTTTTTGCTCTGTCTGCCTGCCTGGCAATCGAACAAAATTTTAAATTATTCCAATCAGGAAACTTTCTGTTTTAAAGGACGTCATAAAGGACACAACAGGCACGAAGAACTAAGGTAACGTGTTGGATCGAGTGATGGAATCGTCACTGGGTAAAATGGCGGTAAAACCTGGAATTGATTTCATTGTACGCCTTTCAAACCTCTTCGCACCTTTATTTAAATTGAATTATATACTTGGACACAATAGGCTAGAACACAAACCGCTTTCATAATACTTCCAAGAACCTCCAGTTTTGTAGTACTGTACTTGGATGTGTTATAGAGGGTGGTGTATGTAATGGGAGCTGTCAAGTGCAGCCCCTGGGAAGTGGGCATGGTATGTGAGAGGGTGCAGTATTGGGGTGAAGAAGAGGCTGCCGATATGGCGATGTATGATGCCGATTGACGCTGCGTTCTATGGTGATCAATAAAGCCTCCATCCCCTAAACTGTGACATATTACAGTGTATAAGGGTGGAGTATAAGACACCTTCAGTCATGCTAATCTTCTGGATGTTTTTAAACGATTTTATAATAATTATTTTATTAAAATGGTCGTATATACCTGAACACTGCATGGGGTATCATGTTCTATGAAGTCCAGTTATTATGTTTTTGTTTAAACAAGTGACCCTACTTAACCTCACCTCCTATCTTACAGGTTATTACATTCTTCTTCTTGTTGTCTTCCTCCTTAAATCCTGAAGATTCTTGCAGGACAACCTATGAGCATGTCCTTGCTATATCTATCTGTAATTCCAGCAGTGTGTGTGTGTGTGTGTGTGTGTGTGTGTGTGTGTGTGTGTGTGTGTGTGTGTGTGTGTGTGTGTGTGTGTGTGTGTGTGTGTGTGTGTGTGTGTGTGTGTGTGTGTGTGTGTGTGTGTGTGACCGCTGTTTCTCGACAACCACTGGTCCGATCTAATTGAAACTTGCCAGATATATTGCTGGGGACCTGAGGATGTGCCTTTTTAAGGTTTGATATTAATCGGACAAGTGCTTCCCAAGTTATGGCCATTTATTTACCAAACCAATGACAAGACACGTTGCTGCGTAGGTGTGGCCATTGGCAAAGAGATCCCCAGCCGCGTTCCCCATTACGGGTTACAACGTACGGACTTCCGGATCGTGATGACTTACTGTATTATAATAATTTCTCGATTTCTGATTCGCATTTATAGATAAACACAATGCCCCAATGCAGTCGTCGTTTACGAGAGCGAAGGAACGGCCTGTGTGGTTGTTTGAAAGGGTTTTGTTGGTTTTTTTTGCACGTAGGTTTTTTTTCTCTCTCTCTTCTCTTCTCTTTGTGTTTTTCTTAAGATGACATTGCGAAAAGGCAAAATACGTTGGCACTAATTGAATAATTGGCCATTAAAACTAAATTGCGAATAATCGTAACTGCGATATGCGAACTTCCGGACAGTGAGGACTTAACTTCCGGACTTCCGGATAGCGACGACTTACTGTATTGTTTCTCGATTTTTTTTTCTCGATTTATCGACTTACTGTATTCTTTCTTTCTCGATTTCTGTATTTTCTCGATCTCTTTCTCGATTTCTTTCTCGATTTTCTTAAACACAATGCCCCAATCCAGTCGTTGTTTATGACAGCGAAGGAACGGCCTAGGTGGTTGTTTGAAAGTTTTTGGGTTTTTTTGGTTTGCACGTACGGTCACGCACGTACGGGCATGCGAGAGCGAAGGAATGGCCTGTGTGGTTGTTTCTGGCAAGCGCTTTTAAAGTTTGTTTTTTTTTTGGACGTACAGGCATGCACATACGGGCACGTACTCGTACTTTTAAATGCTGAACATCACGCAAAGAGGCAGCACGTATCATTTATGAAGTCTTTGGTATGATTCGGCCACGGTTTGAACCACCAACCTACTAGACTCAGAGCAGACGCTGAAACCATTCCACCACTGATTCTGATGTTTTCTCTCCTCTTTTCATGTTTGTTCATTAATTTGCTTATTGTGTCCAAATATTGCCCATCCATCCATCCATTGGGACCATACTCTGTGCAGAGCGTCGGTGCTGCCTAAACAGTCTCCTTGGCAATTTGACACAATCCTGGATGGTTCGCCACTCCGACACAGTATACCAGCATGCTGGCACTCATTTTGCCGACCTCGGAAGGATGGCAGGCAGAGTCAACCCCACCTGGTATTAATTCAACAGAAAAAGTGAGATTTGAACTTAGGATCCTAGGATTCCAAGCCCTCCACCCTAACCATGAAACCAACACTAAGCAGAAATATTGCCCCACTACCTCCAATGTCAATTTCTTGCCTTTTTTCTACCCTCCGTCACGTTGCTCTTCCATGAGCCTAGATCTCGAATAGAAACCCAAATGCACACCCATGATCACAGATCGAAATACCTTTGTCCTCAACGATGAGGAAATGAGATCGAGGCAATTTTATTTGATAAGAGCAATTGAAACGTTGGAAGGACAAATAGGTTACAAAGCACAGGCTTACCAAGAATGGCATCAGAAACCAAAAAGCCAAATGGGGACAGTAAGGGTGAATGGGGGGGGGGGTGTAGGGGGAGGGAGGGTTTCCACATGTATAAGAGCAATGTCTGGTGGTTATAATCACAGGGAACCCTGTCAGGAGACGAGACAAAATTACATTTTAGATCAATTTGCCAACTGGTGTGCTACCGTGGTTGAGACATCTCCAGACATCTTTGGTTCCTAATCGCCTGTGAATGACTGTGGTGCCACAGCTAAGAGCCCAAAGCATTTTTTTGTTTTTGTAGGCCTACAGTTTCCTGACAGACCTGAAATAAAATAGTGCGACCACATTTTTGCATTTACATCGAAATTGAACATTGCGAGACGTGACCAATTTTAGGACGCCACTTTTGGCGTGGCGTCGCAACATGTTCAATCACGTGGCAGTGCTGCGATGAGCAAGAAGATCCCTCAAGGTTGAACAGCTCCATCATTTATCAATATTTTGGAAATTGTCAAACTAAAAATTGCTGATCTTTTCAATTACAACCATGATCGGAGGTTTAGGGGGTAAATTGCGTGAACGAAATCGAATTTTTTTTTTTTTTTTCTAAAATGTGGACTAAAAATTACATTTCGAAACTTCGACACTGTTTGCTTAATGGATAATATTTCTTCAAATTGGCAGATTAATTATCATTAGCAAAAAGGAATGCGTGAGCCCTTTAAGGCAACATATCATGAAATGTATCATATTGCCTGCTCGAGGTGTATTTACACCCATAGTAAGAAGTGCCGATATTAAAACAGGTGACATGTAACTGAGCCTTGTTTGTTACCTGTGTGCACCTTGGACTAGGGAATAAGATAGGGAGTGTGCTAGTGATCGGATACGAAGTGAGTCATTGAGCTTAGATTATTATTAGAGTTGGAAGAATTTGTCATTTGTTCAAAGTGCCGGTGATGACTTCGATGTGCTCTTCACAAAAGATACCGTGGAACCTTTCACGTCGGACGATGACCAGTACCGCCAGAGTGATCCTGCGACTAAAAGTCCATTCTATGGACGGCACACACATTGCTGCATCACCCCCTTCAAGTGAAACACCAGGATGATAGTTTATAGCTGCGTCTACATTCAAACCCATATTTGGACAGCATGAGGCTACCTTGCCCAGCCTACAATCCCGAGGATTACGTAAGCATAAAATGCCATATTGGAAATTATTTCAAGACTGGGAGCCACGGGGGAAATTAGTCAAGTTATTCCACATGGACACTATTTTAGTTCAATATGGACTATATAATCTTTCACATCAAGACATTGCTTATCCATTCCTGCATTCAGTCCTTCATCTTGCAGTGCGATTTCAGCTGATTTAGAGATGTTGAGTTGTTTGTTTTTTTACAGTAATAATGTAGCTTCTTCAGATGGAGCATTCAAATGGGAAGAAAAAATTATCAGAAGACTGATGTTTCATCTAAATGTGAGACGAGAGGGCAGGTCCGAATGCATTTTGTGCTTTTCCAGGTCGTTTAGCAGCATTTTCGCGACCACGTGCACTCTTGTAGTCGTCGGAGCAATGTCTTGATAAAGATGGAGTTTCCCAGCAATGTAATTTGAACTGTCTCGTAATGAAAAATAATGTACGATAAATAATTGCAATGTAATTAGCCTTCCCTATTCAAATGTATGGCATGTGGTTTCAGGTCTACACCGCCAGTCTGGAAGAAGTGACGGACGGGCTGGATCGACGAGAGATTTTTGTGAGTCCACCTTTGGAGGATTTCTATTGTCTTTGATGGCTAATAATTATAATTCGTACAAACAATACACTCGGTGGATGTCTTTGTGCTGTCTATGCACCTTATCATCCATCTTGGATTGAAAAAAAAACAGTCTATGAGATCTTCTTTGAAGTATCTTCAAACTTTGATGTTCTGTCCACGTTCCAATACCAACTAGGATGGCACTTGGTGGAGCGCGTACCTCCGCCAGGCTGAACAGTTTGTTTTGTATCCCATTGATGGGCCGGATATGCATCCAGACCTGAACCAAAATCGAATCGGCTTGTTCTTGTCACCTACCCAACTCGTCCATCAAGTTTTGTGTTAACTCGTCCATAACTTTTTTGACATATCCTGCTGACAGATGGACAAACAGGGGTGAAAACAAAACCTCCTTCCACTTTAGGTGGAGGAGGTAATAAAACTGCACAGACTTATTGTGAAATGCGTTTTAAAGGATTAACGATGAACGGCATTGGAAAAGTGTGTTCATGTGAGATGATGGGATGACTCAGAGGTCATGTACTCACCTTTCAACTTATTATAATAATATGTTCCCTCGCAAGGAACTTCGATGCAGGAGGAGGACATTAGGCCCATCGAGGCCTGCGCTATGGTTGCCAACATGTGGTTGTTTGTCCGTACTCTATCCTTTTTTTAAATGCTGAGCATCAAGCAAGGAAGCAACATGTACCATTTTTAAAGTCTTTGGCATGACTCGTCGGGGGTTTGAATCACAGACCTTCCAGTCTCAAAGCGGACGCTCTAGTTGTTATGTCGCTGTGTTTGGTAAAGCTTTTTTTCTTTGCTGTCCGGGTTTGATTCTCTGATCCAAATATAAACAGTCAGGCTGGCGCTTTGCAGGCAGGGCATTGCATCACACGGTGCTCCGTCCCTCGGATGGACCTTGAGCTGGAGACCCATCTGCTACAACTAATGGTGCTCGTAACCTACCTAAATATTTCAAGTCACCATCCTGATCTGCACGCACACTTCAGCAACACATAGCTGAGCGGTCGTCAGTCATGATTCCAGCAGTGGACCAAATTCTACATTGAATGTGATCGAATGTCCATCTGATGAATACAATGTGAAGGGGCTTTGTGGAGGTTCTGGAGGGTTTCCGATGTTGTGGCCTCATACGCTGCAGGTATCGTTTTGAGCCCCCCATGCACCAGCATACAAAGTGCCATCGTGTTACTCCTTAATGCTCTATCTATCTTCGATGGGTACTTGTTTTGTTTCAGGTGTTCAACATTCGACATTCTTTTGGAAAAATTGTACAAACAAAATTGCTTTCAATAACAAAATACGACGACTACGACTACTACTATTACTGATCCAATTATTCCAAACTTCTCTTGTTGGGTTTGCTGGGGTAAGTGTTTAGCCCATTTATGTCTTAAATATGAACCCACTGGCCAAATCTGACGTTCAACTAAAGAGGAATTTGTTCAGTCTACTATTTGTTGTGATAACTCACTCACTCTTCATAAAATACACCTTGTTCTTCTTTCATATGCAGCACATGGCTTCGGGATATCTCATGGCCCTATCTCATTGAGAGATAGGGCCAAAAATTATATATATATATATATATATATATATATATATATATATATATATATATATATATATCACGATATCTCAAAAAGTTGGGGACAGATTCGAATGAAACTTGGTGGACATGTTGGTTGCGTGACGAGGATTAATTAATTTGATTTTGGTGAGGATCCTGATCCGAATCCGGATACAAGAATAAAAAAAATTTTTTAATGATTCTTCTCCATTGAGAGATGGGGCCAAAAACGGTATGGAGCACGGTATCTCAAAAAGTTGGGGATGGATTCAGATGAAACTTGTTAGATGAGTTAGGTAAGTGACGCCAACAAGCCGATTCGATTTTGGTTAAGGTCTGGACGCAGATCTGCCTGATCCGTGGGATACAAAACATAAACTGTTCAGCCTGACAAGGAATGTGCTCTACCGAGTGCTGGGTTTTTTTTTTACCCCTTTTTTCTGCCAATTTCTGATCTGTATCTTGGAGCCAGCTGGGACTTTTGAAATGAAATTTTGCAACAGTAATGGGAATATTAAGTACGTGGAGTTGACGTAATCATTTTGACCTTGACCTACTTTTTGAGGTCATGACCCAATTATAGACATTTTAACATTTTTCACGATAACCCAACTAAGGTTTGCCCGATTGGGACAAAATTGCCCTCTCTATATAGCCTAGAGCAAGGCATATTTATACTAAATTTACATCACACCCCTACAGGTTAAAGGTCAATGTCTTAGATCCATAGGAGTACTAAACCACCATTTTTTCCTTCTTTTTTTCTTCTTCCAATGTCCTATCTGTATCTCGGATCTGGCTTGGACTCTTGGAATGAATTTTTGATTCAATAATGTGAATAAAAGGTATCTGGGGCTGACATAAAATAATGTTTTTTGACCTTGACCGAATTTGAAGGTCATGACCTCATTATTTAGACATTTTAACGTGTTTTACCATAACTCTGCGAAGATTTGTCCGATCAGAACGAAATTGGCCTCTACAGATAGCTGAGAGCAAGTCGCATTTATAATTCATTTACATCATTAACCCCCCCCCACCCCCTCCCCCCCACAGTTAAAGGCTAAGGTGAAATGCTGGTATGAAAAAAACACCACTCAATTCTGCCAACGTGGAATTTCAAAGACCACTTGGCCTTCCAATATGTTCTTGCATCGTAATAGTGGACCTACACTGAAGTTGTGCACCTGATATTTGATTGGTGTGCTTGACCTACTTTTTTCGTATTGTGACATTTTTAACGAAAAACACTTTTTTTATCATAACTTGAATAATTTTCCTCTGATTTTCATGGTGTTGAGTTTCATGAATATATTGTAGATGGGGACACATTTTCTTAATTTATACTCTGTCCCTAAATGTTGAAGGTCAAGGTGATATGGTGATCCAAAAAGATGGCGATAATTGGATCATGGGCGCCGGTCTTGGTCTTACCCTTGGTGATCGCTTTGTGATCACAGATATTTAATTTGTTATGCTGTTTTTTTCACGATTCTAGTTGCACCAATAATTACTACCACTCGTACCTGCTTGCACGCAACATGTCTACAACATTTACAAAATGTTTCAGGAAATGTTTGAAACGTCCTGGCAACGTTGCATGGAATTTTGCATATTCGCTGCATGGTTATCCACGAAAACAGCAATTACGGTGCCGTTAACCCTGTAACAAAGCATTGTGAAACATTGGTCGTAGTGGTTTGAACTCGCAGTGTTTTGAAATGCAGGGTCAAGCGATTTGAATCGCGTATCAAAGCGTTTGCATAACACCTCTAATGATGGTTTTAAATTGCTTTCATGCACCAGTTGAGATTCACCACTTTTGCTGACAATTGCATCTTGCTCGTTTTTGGTGTGTTGAAATAACTTTTTCAAGAGTTTGTTGAATTTAAAAAAGGTATTTATTTCAGTGTCCAGATTGGGCTTGCAGGATACCTCCTTCGAGTACGCCTGTGCACTCGCCTATGTCGAACCTGGTGTTCGAATCTCAGCCAAGCTGTAAGCTGCTGCCAGGCCGGTGTTTCACATGTAGGGTGATGTATCGATATGCCGGAAGACCCATCAGCAGGCACTGGTTGTTTGCGAATGTTAAAGATCCCAAGATGTCTTTCGTGAAGAATAGGCGAGTTATTGCCGGCACCCAAAACAAATTACAGGTCGAATGTCAGGCCTGGAAAGCCAGTTTGTGATCGACTTGGGAGAAATTTTTTTTTCCATGGGCCAACCCCACAAGAAGGTGGGATGTATAGGGGCAGGGTGGACGACAGGTGCATTGACGCGATTGTCGGAGTGATGTAGCTCCAGCAGATGGCGATACCGCACTTCACGTTTAAAATCCATTTACTCGCAAAAATTCCTCGCAAGGTGAGAAACCTGGAAAACGAAAAATGAACGGAGGTTTTAGCAAAAATTTGTTTAGGGTACCGCCAATAATTCGCCAACTGTTTGCAAAATATACCATGGGAGGTCTTCATGGTCCATCAACGAGTAGTGGCCACTGCAGGCAGAAGTGGTCTCTGGCCTCGGATGAAAGAAATCTTTTTAAAATATTAATTTTTTTTTTTACAAAATCGACAAAGCTGTGAGATTTTTCTCCAAACGAAACATCTTCCATTTCAACTTGGAAAACCAAACAATCGGCGATAATTGATTTTTCTATTCCTCCGCGAGGTCGGGGACCAGGTGATGATGTCCTCGATTTTTTAATTATCTGCGAGAGGTGTTTTCACGGCATTTTATTCATTACGTAAACAGCAGCAAAAACGTGCACTGAAAAATATACTCAAAATGTGAAAAAAAATTTCAAAGGGCTGCTCGTTGAGTGAGTCCTTTTTTCGATTTCGATGTGCTGTGCCATACTGCTGTGATGAGCGACGGTACTGCCGAAGCAGTTTCTTGGCAAGGGTTGTACTGAGTGGTTTGTCATTGTCTTCCCAGCATTGTTTGTCCATGCTAGAGCATCCTTTTCAATGCTGGGAATCAAGCAAGGAAGCAGCACGTACCATTTTTTTTTGGTTAAGTCTTGGAACAGTCGAACCAGATTTGAACTCTTTTCATCTCATCCTTCGATAAATATCCTGAATTTTTTTTCTCTCTCTCTCTTTTGCCTTTTTCTGTGTTTGTGTATCCACAAACTCAACAGCTCATTCTCATGTCTCTGTATCAGTGTTTGAAGCACTGTGTCATCATCACGTTTACAGTCGACTGCAGGATGAAGGCCACCGGGGGTGGGGGGGGGGGGTATTGCCATACTTGCCATACTTGCCATACTTGCCAACTGCGGAATAACGAGTGAGTTTGAGCAGGAATTTGTCATGTATTTAGGGTGCCGGATAACTTTACAACTCTTGTTAAAAAGACACTGATCAGAATCTTTCACATTCACCAACAGTACCATTGCAACCAGACGGGTCTTCTGACTTAACATCCTTCAGATGAATGGCTGGGTGCGCAACATCGATGCCTCGCCCTGTCTCCGAAACACCAGGATTACAGCTCGGTCGGCAGTCGGATGCAAGCTAGACAGCTCAAAGATGAGTGCACGTACCTCCAAGCTGTCATTCCAATCCATCAACTACTGTATACATAAGAGTAAAATGAATGATACGATTTTGAAGGAGGATCTTTGCCATGTCGGATGAAAGGTGTGAAATAACCAGAACTAAATAAAAACCAACTTTGCAAACGGTTTTCTTTGAACTTTTTCGCTGCATAATTGCCCTCTGACCATGCGTATCACAAAGAGAAGGGTCGGGTGTGAGGTGGTACTATTTAATAGTTTTACAATCTTGAGTCGAGACATTCATCCAAGCAAGCATGGGGGTAATCCTCGAAGGTGTTCTGATAGGTTCTGCCAATAATTAATTCTTTCCCCCAACAAAAGTGAACAGAAGTTATGTTTTCACCCCTGTCTGTCTGTCTGTCTGTCTGTCTGTCTGTCTGTCTGTTTGTCTGGCTGTGAGCATGATATCTCAAAAGTTATGGAGGGATTCGGACAAAACTTAGTGGACATGTTGGGTGTGTGACAAGGACAAATTGATTCGATTTTGGTGAAGATCGATTTTTCAGATCCGGCCTATCAGTGGAATACAAAACCTAAACTGTTTAGCCTGGCGGAGGTATGCGCTCTCCCAAGTGCCGTTCTCATTGCTCATGCATTGCCTCATATCCGAAGATGGCTGTTGACACACGGCGTCGAAACACCTGACAGTGTGAATTTGTTTCAGGTGTATGAGCTGTAGCCCGCACATCAACCACACTGGATAGCACGAGGTGTACCCTGGTGTCGAGGAATTCTCAACAAGATCAGCTCACTTGCTACACACAGTTTAGGTCGGAATTTGTAACTCACCTACTCTTCGTCAAAGACTGTGGGATCTTTAACGTCCACCAATGACCGGTGTTCGCAGACGGATCGTCCAGTTCTGATGGCAGTATGGTGCACACATTTGTGTATTACCCTGCGTGCGAAACACACCGACGGCAGTTTATAGCTGGATTTAGATTCGAACCCAGGCTAGAAAGTTAAAAGGTGAATTTGAATTCCTCTACGCTGTCCGACCATCCCTCATGGCAATAATGAGTAGCATAAGCATCTCCAGCCGACGCATGAGTGCATAACATACCACTGGCAATGTATCGAGAGCCCGTCTGGGGTTTGGACAGGATGCCATTATAACCAAAAGTCAAAACTGCAATAAATCATGAATTACAAGAAATTAGACCAATCAGTTATAATCGGTGTTTTACAGAAAATTAGGCTCTCAAACGTTCTCGAAAGCTTATTACGTCACCGAATCTCTTGAAAATTTGATGCCAAATCAAATGGCTCCCATTTTCTATGACTTCATACATCTATTGATTACTCGTAAACTGCTTGGAGCAGCGCAGAGGTGAATATGAAAAGTTAGGTGTAAGCGTGGTGACGGTGTTTCTACGACAATCATGGGAGACTGTCTGGGTGTGCCGCAGCACGTACCTTCAAATGTTCCAATCAATGACGTCATGATCAAGAGTCGCCTTCAGCACGAGACGCTGCTAATTCAGAAAGGCAAACTTGCGCGTCGGAGCGATTTCTATCGCATTCTTTTATTCAGGTGACGCATGTCAAATTCAAGGGAGATAAACAAGCCGCAACTATTGCACCATATCTAGACTACTTTTTAAAAAAATAAAATAAAAGTGCCACAAAGACAGAAGAAGTTAAAAGACAAGCTTTTTGTTTTCCTTAAAACTACATCTTCTTTAATGGCTCCAATAATTATTATTCCTAAATTATTGGGCGGTGGGCTATGCAACATTTTTAGCCCAAACCCATCATGAACTGGTGAACCAAGCCTGACGTTCGAGTGGAGCTTATTTGGACAGATATTTGTAAAAAAAAATTTCAGGGCGCTCTACATGACAGACGCAGTTGGATATTTAACGGAACCGGAAGTCTTCACTCTATTCTTTCCCATTCTTCCCTCCAGGCTTTCAAAACAGCTGTTCACCACCACCTCTTATCTTCCCCCATCCAAATCCTCGATCTTTTCTACCCCCGATAATCCACCCAAGCCTACTTCCTTCATTTCTCCTGCTTTCCTTCCTGAAAGTCCCTGTAATGTCCATCTTCTCTTCGCCATGTTCCCCGTCCCATCCCCATCCCTCTCCCTTCCACAGTTCACCTAATGTGTCTGTTCCCCACTGTTTTGTCCCTTCCACTCCCGCCCCTCTTGTCTCATGCCTCCTTGCTGTGAGTTGTGTGTTAGCTCTCATACGAGCCTCGACCAAGGTATACAAAAAAAAAAAAAAACCCTCCACCAACGACCGGAGCTGGAAGACGAGTGCACCGACCTCATGTCCATCCAATGGACAGTAACACATGACCCTACATGCAAAACGCCAGGGTGACGGTTTAAAACTGGATCGAGATTTGAACCCGTGCCAGATAACCCCTAGGTGAGTGCACACACCTCTAGGTTACCCTGACAGCCCAACTCAATATCTGAAAGCAGATGTTAAAAAAATATCGACAGAAAAACCTCCTTCTACATTGTCAACTTGACGCATATGTACCATGAAGTTCCTTCTGCCTCCAAGTACATATCTGTTTCACTTTCGCACTATTTTTGCTATCTCTGCATCTGCTTGCTGGCAGACTGTTCCACATACCATCCACACTGCAAAAGTCATCTTACTTCTGATCTCCCTGTCCCCACCTTCTTATTCAAACCCCCTGCTTTATAGCGAGCGTGACAACAACAAAAAAGTCTTGATACCGAATGTACTGGAAAAAAAAAATAACAACACAGCACAATGGTAACTTCTGCAACATTTTCTTAAAAGAAATCTCAGCCAATGCTTGAACAACCATCGTCACTTAAACTTTAAAACCTCAATTTGTAGTACAACACCGCAATGTTTCACGTGCTCGCAGGATGGCCCTATAGGTATGCACACTCACCTACTAAGTTGCCTAGACTGGGTTTGAATCCTGACCGAGCTCTAATAAGCTGTTATCCCGGTATTTCACAGGCAGAATGATTCATCAATGTCCCTCGGATAGACATCAGACTGTGTGTCTCGTCTGCCGGCATTAATTGGTGGACATTAAAAGTCCCACGGTGTCCTTTGTGAAGAATAGGTGAGCTACCATTGGCACCATGAACAAATTCCAAATTCCTGCCCTAACTACTGCTGGGAGAGGGATGGGAAACCTCGCAGCAATGACGTCCAGGCCTAGAAACTGCTTCTGCAGAACGAATGCTCTGTAACACGGAGTGTGATATATCAGATCGGATTGGAATCTTTCCCAGAATGTTGACTATAGAAATGCAAACTATTGGTTGGGCTATAATTAAATATAGAGCAGATGTTAATTCTTCAGGCTCCTACCCTCTGAGACCATCATCCCATTTGTCTGTTTCACACTGTTCTAGCAGTAGTGCTGATTATTTCAACAACCGATCTACAATCACTTCCAAAGCCTTCTCTTGTGAACAAAAAGCTAAGAAATTAAATCTAAACAACCCTAATTATTGTAATTTTTCCCATTGCCACCCAGCATGTCATTCTATTAAACTTTGTTTGGTGTGATCACACCCATACCGAAGTCATCAAAACCTTTTCCACACCTTCTCTCGTCATTTTATTCGTGCTATATGCTTTCCCTCACCTTTGAGTTTGCAAAATTAGTAATCTATTTCTTCATCATGATCATCATCATCATCACCATTATCATTCAGTGCACTACAGGATGAAGGCCTCCCTCAATTCCCGTCGGCGGTATTGACATACTTGCCACGTTTGTCAAATGCAGGTTATAAATATGGAGAAGGACCGACCATCGCCTTGCTTGCTTAAAGCAAATAGGTATATAGATTACCAATTGCCGTCGATAAAACTATTCACCCAGAAACACCAAAGCAATGTTCGAATTACACACATTAACACTCTTCAAACGTCAGAACTGCAGCTGATTTCAAATCTGGAGCTTAAATTTTGTAATTCAGCTTAGTTTAAGAGGTTCTCGAGGTTATCACATGGACGGAAATGAAATAAAGTCACAAACGCTGGCGTCTCCGTGCGTTTTATAAGCATTGCAATGTACCCAGCGATTCGTAGGTATGATGATCAGGCATTCGATAATGCGAGTGAGGGAAGTGAAATGAAAAAAACCTTTATCGGTAATAAATCGTTGTGGCCTGTTGCAAGTCAAGGCATGGTTGAGCAGGCCAAAAAACATGGCGGCTTCAAACCCCAGCACGGTGACCCAGGAAATGCCCTAAGATCCCATACAGAGCGAAGTGGCCAAGGATGCGAATGATGAAGGATATAATTAAATAACGTCGTTAATTATCTTCAAAAGGGTTGTTTTAATTAACCCAAACATCTAATTTTCACTCTTGTACTTCCTTGGAATTTTCTGAGTTTGCATGCAAAGTTTCAGGCTGTGAGTTTTTACGGTTTTGGAGTTATGGAGGAGACACACACACACACACACACACACTGACATTTATTAGTATAGATTGACCCTACTGTTGTGCATTTCGGGGAATGTGGGTTTGGTGGGGTTTGCATGTTTGTAGATCTTGAAGAATAATTAGGATGGAAAGTAAAACTTTCGAATTCACATTTACATCCGTTTTTTGAGCGCAATAATAAACTTTGGCACCAAGAAGAAGCTCGAAATTAAAAGCGCCCCATTTTATTAGTTGGACTATTTCAAAGGAACATGGCAAAGGCGATCGGATTAAATGCTCAGAACGAACCACAGATAGGAAAGATTGTCTCGAATCAACAGTTTGCGAGGGCTAGACCTGCCCGGTCATCACTATTGTGTCCGCGATTTGCACTTGCAATGTCCCCCCACACTTTTAAGTCGAGATCCATGCCCATCATGGGTGTAGGTGAGGTCACAGATTAGTGTACATATGGTAAGGTTAACGAGTCAGTCTGTTGTTGACAGTTCTGTCATTCTTTATTTTGTTACTGGGTCAGGTTTGCTCTTTATTATCCGGGACGCTTCATACAGACGGCGTACATGGCGAATGGTGGCTTTTCTTTGGGCGTTGTTTTCTGGGATTCTCCCAAGATGAGAAAACGATATAGATGATGAGCAGAATGATAGATGTCAACCAATGGCTGGAAGAATGGTGTAGGGAGGAAGGTTTTACATGTAAGAAGCAGTGGGAATCATTTCGGGGACAAAGGGAGTTTTTCCGGAATGATGGTCGTATGTTAAATAGAAAGGGGGCAGCAAGGTTTGCAGTGGGAATTGAAGAAGGAATTTAGGCTTTTTTTAGGTCATCGGAGGGTGGGGAAGCTCTTAAGGAAGGAACGGATGATGTCATTGTGATGAGTAAGGCCAGGCAGGAAAATAGAATTTCAGGAAGGGAAAAGTTAAACACATTCTATACCAATACCAGAAGTTTTAATGATGAGATGGAAGAGCTTGAAGCCAAAGTAGATCGCGAGAAGTACGATGTAGCTGCAGTGAGTGAGACATGGTTTAAGGAGGAGAGTAACTGGAGGACAGGATCAGAAGGCTACAAGGTGTATCGGAGTGATAGGAAGGAGAGAATATAGTCTGGATGCAGAACTGGAACTTTACCCTAGGTGTGTTTTGGAGTACATACACAATTTTATTGCAGATTCTGGTAACATGGACTAGACTAAACTCGAATCCGAGTGATGCCACTTTGTCACGCTTGAGCAATTTTTTTTTAGGAGCAAAATTCAAAATGGCCGCCATCAAAACCGTTTTTTTGGCCGTAAATCGGTCAAAAATCGAGATATGAACCCGATTTCAGTGGCAAACCCGATGTTTTGGGGGTCAAGGAATACACTGATATGTTTAAATAAACCATACAACTCATAATAATAGTCTATATTGCAATTTTTATATTTAGATATAATATTTTGACTGAAAAATATCCACCAAACTATTTTCAGCCGTAACTATGCCCAAAATCTATATGAACCTGATTTAAGTGGTAAACAGTATATTGTATTGTATTACAACAGAATATTGTATTGTATTGTATATCTTTATTTCCAACAATACAGTTGAGTAATACAATGATTAGGTAACTACAAACTATAATTAATTATATTAACACATAACCAAATAAACGTAATAAGCAAGGTTTACACAAATTTTACACAAATTCAAATCCAAAAAGGGGTCTGTACATGCTATCAACTATGAATACACTGATTGGTTCCTGATGAACTTCTTTCATTCTGCTTTCACTCAATCTTTCTTTCACTCAATCTTTCTTTCACTCAATCTCACATACAAGACAGCTGCATAAATCAAATAACTAGTGTTCACTCAAGTTCCACAGCTTCGCTTGCTGATACAGACTTTGTTTGGTCGTTCTGACATTCCTCCATACCATGGCAGCCACAGAACAATGAACAGGAGAGCCTGGCGGCAGAGCAACTACATCTATTCGTTGCACAGGGTCGCACTGAGCTGCACCCACACCTGATCATCTTGAGAACATTATCAGGAGCTCTGATGACATCCGGAGGCAGAGACACAGGGAGCAACATGCTCGACACTTCTTAATGTGACCATCCATGACTCGTTGGATCGATCAATGGTGGGTCTGGATCTAATGCAGCCCACCATATTGCTGCCTGCAAGTGCGCCCTGAGAACGTGTTGGATGAAAGCCACAGTGGTTGGTGGTAGAGTTTTTAACTCTGGTGCTGATGTCAGCTTCTTGTTCGCCATCTTTGAAGACCAGACACCAAATCGAATAGCTGACATGTCTTCTGTTTCCTGGGATCCATAGCAAGCAGCAAAGAAGGCGGTTGCTTCAGATATGACATCTGGTAATTCTGCATCAAGATCACCAAGATAATTTAATTGACGACCATCTTTGAGGTGTTTCACAATTGTACCTTTTCCGATACCCCACAGGTAGGCAACTGTGTCACATCCAGACACCACATGTGCTGCCAGAACTTGGGTGACAATGTGTGCATGCTTCTGCACTGTCGCCTTGATGTCAACGGACGATCTGTCACGACTTGTACCGGCCATCACAAGGTTGCATGCCAGTACCTTCAGTTGGTAAAAATGCAACAGCAATATGAATACATCTGTGTCGTCTGAAATTACCTGGATACTCGGAACTCCTGATGAGGCTAGAAGGACCATTTGTTGTACCATAATAACATCGGCTTCTTTGTGAGTGGTTCTTAGGTCAGGCTTCTCTACTACTTGGTATTCTGCAATTTCCATAGGTATTGGGTTAGGTCCAGTTAATATGAGCTTTGTGTTGGTAGAAAATGCTTCAGGATGGTCTTTGATGTAGCTGCAAATGATATTTATTAACTGGACTTTGTTCTCTGTCACTGTCAAAACGATCTTTTGTGCAGGGAGTGGTGTCGTCAGATTCAGCTGGTGTCGTCGACTGCCATCCTTTGCCTGCACGAGCGGTTTGCGTGACTTTCTTGATGCTGTTGTTATAATACCGGTCAAAGACCAAATACATATCATATATCTTCAGCTTGTCTCTCAAATAAGAAAGAATATTCTGCACATAGTCCTCTACTGTTCCTTTCGATGGACATTGAATCACCCACAGCATAGCACAACCATCTACAATGATTGCTCCATCAGCTGGAAACATTCTGTCAGACACCTCTACCTGCAATTTCTGTTTCAAGACTGCTTTCGATTTTGTGATTCGCATGTTACCGTTATCTTCAAACATAGAAGGCGGTACTGGGGCGAGCTCAAACTTCATGATATCTTTCAGGTTGATGTCCCTCACTGCCTGAAGGCCCAACACTTGAATATATGAGCCCCGTGTCATATACAGGTGTTTGTCCGACCTTTATCTGCTTTCGGGACACTGTCATCATGACTACTTGTTTGCTGAGCGGCTTGTTGAAGCTGTCTGGCCATTGCTCCTCATACTCCTTCATCTGCTTGACTCCTATGCCAACATAAATGTCAGCGTTGACAATGTTTGGACTCATTCTTCCAGATACAATGTTCACAAGCCCATCCGGGTGATTATCTGGTTGTAGAGGGTCAATACATGTGGCCAATCTTTCTCGTCGGTTCTGTCTGTCTCCTGCATCTGATTGTTTCCGGGCGGGCATTTCTTCGGTATCTGATATACCAATATTGCAATATGGACTATTTATATGGATGATATGGTTTATTTAAACATATCAGTGTATTCCTTGACCCCCAAAACATAGGGTTTGCCACTGAAATCGGGTTCATATCTCGATTTTTGGCCGAGTTACGGCCAAAAAAAACGGTTTTGATGGCGGCCATTTTGAATTTTGCTCCTAAAACAAATTGCTCAAGCGTGACAAAGTGGCATCACTCGAATTTGAGTTTAGTATAGTATATGTTACCAGAATCTGCAATAAAATTGTGCATGTACTCCAAAACACACTATCCAATGGCTGCCAGACTAATAGGAGGAGGAGGAGCAATCTGGGTAAAGGACAGCATTGCATCAAGAGAAAGGGGTGACATTAAGGAAGGAATAAATGGTGAGGATTCTGTTTGGGTAGAAATTAGAGATTGTAAAAACAGGAAGATAGTGGAAAGATGCTTTTATAAGGCTCCGGGTGTGAAGGAAAAGGAGGAAGGAAGAGTACATGAAGAATTCAAAAGGGCATGTGGTAAGGGAAGAGTATTGATCATGGGGGATTTTAACTTGCCAGGGATAGATTGGGTCCGGTAACAGAGAAAGGACAGAGCAGATGAGGATTTCCTAGTTTTATTCCAAGATTGCTTTTTTACCCAGTTTGTAGATAAGCCCACGAGGGGGAATGCAGCGTTCGACCTCCTTTAAAATAACGATCCCAGTATGGTGGAGGAGGTGGAGGTCGGGAAGCATTTAGGAGCAAGTGACCATAACATTGTGTGTGCAAAGATTCTGTTAATGGTTAGAGTTCAAGATAGTAGGGTAAGGCTATTAGATTTCAGGAAGGCAAACTTTGAGGGTAGGAGGAGAGAATTGGGTGATGTAGATTGGGAGACTCCAACAACAGGACAATCAGCATCAGAGAAATGGGAAACCTTCAACTTTAACTGTAAAACTTTACATTCCAATGAGGTGTAAAACTAGAAGCAGAAAGAGACCAGGATGGTTGAGTGGTGAGATAAGGAACGCTATTAAGGAGAAGCAGAAGGCATTTATTAGGTTTAAAATAACAGGACTGGAGTTAGATTTATATCACTATCGAAGTAAACAGAGACAAGTTAAGAAAATAACTCGGCAAGCCAAAAGAGAGTATGAGAAGGACGTGGATAAGAATATTAAACATAATAGCAAGGCTTTCAGTATATCAGGGGAAAAGAACAGGTTAGGATCAGTGTGGGCCCATTGAGGAATAGCACCGGGAGAGTGGTTAGTGATGAAAGTGAGATGGCAGGCTTATTAAACAGGTATTTTTCTTCAACTTTAACACAAAAACAGTCAGGAGAATTGCCAATAGCTGAGAGTATCTATCAAGGAGGTGAGGAAGGGCTTTTACAGAAGATCCAGTTTGGAGTGGAGGAAGTAAAGGAACAGCTCGGTAATCAAAGAGAAGATAAGGCTCCTGGTCCAGATAGTATGCAACCGAGAGTGTTGATGGAGGTGGCTGAGCAGGTAAGCGAGATGTTAATGTATATTTTCAATAGTTCCTTGGAGTCAAGACAGGTACCGGAGGATTGGATCATAGCAAATGCAACACCATTATTTAAGAAAGGATCCAGAGAAGCATTGGGAATTGAGAGACCTGTTAGTTTGACTTCAGTTGTGGAGAAGGTGTTGGAGACATTAATTAAGGACCGGATGAGGAAGCATTTAAACAAATACAAACTAATTAAAGGTACTCAGCATGGGTTGACCAAAGGTCGTTCCTGTTTAACAAATCTTTTAGAGTTCTATGAAGCAGTGTCTGATTTGGTGGATTATGGAAAGGCAGTCGACATAGTATATCTAGACTTTAAGAAGACATTTGATAAGGTACCACATCGGAGGTTGTTAGCCAAAGTGAGGGTTTGTGAAGTGGCTGGTCAGGTAGCTAAATGGATTGCAAACTGGCTTCGTGATAGGAAGCAAAGAGTGGCTGTGAGTGGGAGAATGTCTGGCTGGGAGGATGTAAGTAGCGGGGTTCCTCAGGGATCAGTATTCGGACCATTACTCTTCATTATTTACATCAACGATTTTGATAATGGGGTAAAGAGTAAGCTTTCCAAATTTGCAGATGACACAAAGCTTGGAGGTGAGATGGATACCAGAGGGGGGTGGTGATCAGATTCAGGAAAGTATTGATACTTGAATAGATTGGGAAAAAGATTGGCAGAGGGAATTTAACCTGAGCAAGTGTAAGGTGTTGGGGATGGGAAAGAACAATGAAAATAGAGATTACAGGATGTAAGGGTTAATTTTGGAGCGCGTCATACAGGAGAAGGATCTGGGGGTGGTAATAGATATGGGAGGTTAAAGCAGGTAGCACAATGCCAGGCCGCTATAGGTAAAGCAAATAGGGTTTTAGGTTGTATTCGGAGGGAGATCATTTATAAATCAAAAGCGGTGGTGTTAACATTGTACAGGAATTTAGTGAGGGCCACATCTGGAATATCTGGGGGGGGGGGGTGACTTGGACCTCTTTTTGAGTAATGATCCCAATATGGTGAAGGATGCTGAGGTGAGAGAGCATCTGGGGTCAAGCGATCACAATGTATTAAGCACATCTCCATTGTTGAGATATGAAGTTCAGGCGAGTGGTGAAAGCTTGTTGGATTTTAGGAGGGCAAACGATAAGTGTGTGACAAGTGATTTGGGAGGTTTTATCAGGTAGAGTTAATGAGAGGGCTGTCAGCATTGGAGAAATGGGCAACCTTGAAGGAGCAAATTGTGGAGGGTAAACAGAGTAGGTACATTCCAGTGAGATATACAGGTGGATGTGTGATGTGACACTGAAGGATACGAAATCAAATGTGGAGTTAAGAGATAGGTTAGGTACAGAAAGCATGAGTGAGGTTATGCGTAGGGGTAGGTTGAGATGGTTTGGACATGTGGAAAGGATGTGGGTGGGTAGTTGTGTGAAGAGGTGTATAAATATGAATGTGAATGTAAGGAGAGCAAGAGGCCGTCCAAGAAAAACATGGGATGTGTTGCTGAAAGATGATCTTCGAGTTAAAGGCCGAACAAGAGGGCTAGCTCAGGGATCGTGCAGCCTGGAAATCAGCCATTAGGTGAAACACGGTTACACATGCAAGCATGGAAACGCGATGATGATGATGATGATGATGATGATGATGATGATGATGATGATGATGATGATGATGATGCCTGGTATTGGCTTAACAGTTAAGGTGGCTGGCTTAGGGTAAGATCTTAGGGTCCAGGGTTTGAGCCCCTGTCGTGCTGTTGAAATCATGCCAGGTGGGTTGACTTGGCCCGTCATCCTTCCGAGGTTGGGATAATGAGTACTCGCCCCCTGGGGTAATTAGCCATTTGAGTATCCTTTGTGGAGTGGTCACCCATCCAGGATTGTACTCCTTAGCCAAATGAAACTGCCTCAGCAGCCCTATGCACCTCACGGCATAAAAGGAATAGTTATTATTACCCTCGCCGGAGGAGAGAGTATTGCGTTTGGGTCCGCTTGTTACTTGGCGAAGAAATTTGAAAAAAAAAATTTGCTAAGTATGTCTGTCTGTAGCATTTGTTTGTCTGTTTGTCACACGATTTTCGGCCACAGTTTTCAAGCAATCGTTTTGAATTTTTTTGTGGGTGTAGGTGACCGGCCAAGGACGGCAACGGTAAATTTTGGTGAAGATCAGGATCCAGATATGAGAATTCTTGTTAATAGACTAGGTCAGTTTTCCTAAAATCTTAATCCCGAAGGCAAATGGTGTTAATTTATGGCATACAAGCTATTTAGGGGTATTGAGGGGGTGCTGAACTCAAATCTGATGTATACCCAGCTCAAAAATGGCCGATAATGCCTTAAAATTGAGAAATCCAAGATGGCCGCCAACGACGGGCTGAAATGTATTTACGTTCACATCTTTTTGACTAAACAAGGTAGAAACTTGAATGAAATGTTCCTTCGGAAGTTTTTCATAGATGGGGAATCTAATGCCATATTCAGTTTTGATATAAAATGTGAAGAAACTGATTGAAAGTCATATTTATTGCAAAAATTGTCTTTTTTGAAGATGAATAATTCGTCCACCAGATAAGATCCACAAGCCCCATCCCTCTCCCTCCCCACCAGTAACACAGACCGCCCATTTTTTAAAGCCCAGAGGCACTATGTATGATTTAAATGTTAGCATGAAACATATTAGGAATGCAATACCCATTTTGGCTTGGCAAAGTAAGGTACCCCCAAATAACACTGACGCGCTTCGACGTAAACCAACATTTGACAAGCAATTTGTTTATTTGTAACACGAGAACAATGACAAGAATTTTGGATTTAATCGTGCATGAATTGCATGAGTTTATCATATTTGCTGTCAGAGCGTTATATACAGTCCTCCATTGTGTGTACAGGTAGATGTGCACACATGAACTTATTCCCGGTCGTCATGAGTGTTCCGGCAGTTGTCGCCAAGTTTCCTGCAGTTGCAGCGTTGACTGAGGCACCCCTTCGTGCAACCACATGAGGTGATCTCCCTGCATGCTTTCGGGATAGGTGGCAGAGAGAGTTGCCGTGGCACTAACTGACCGTCCAGGTGCATCCATCCCATTTCGGTCACTGGAGGAAGATCAGTATATGGTGAGTGTGCTTGGTTCCAGACACTTGCTTGATAGTGTGAACGCATGATGTGAAACTTTGCTGCATCTGAGGTTGGTGGCAGAGTCTCTTGTGCACGACCGATACAAAACAACTTGACTCGTGCTTTGTTGCATGTATCGACCTCGGGCATGCCAAATATCTTACAGATGAATTTCTCTATTGATATAGTGATGTTTTCGGTGAGAGGGCCCTTGCGTAGGCCAATCAGATCAGTATGATGTTGCTGGAACACCTGCCTGGCTGTTTTCTTTCCGTGGCAACTGAACTGAGACACACTATCACAGCCGGTTACGGCATGGAAGGCAAGTAGTGTGTCCACTTGACCAGCAGATAGCAACATGCGAATTTCATGTACTGGGAAATACTTTGGAGCCTTCGACGTCCCAGCTTTAATGTAGAGACGTGTACATTCCATTCTGTCATAGTGTGCTAGAAGTAGAAGAAGCACGTCTGTATCACGTACTGACACAACTATCGTTTCCATATCAGCATGGATGCAGTGCAAAATCAGCCGGGTATCAGCTTCTTCGTGGTCAGCCCTCAGAGAGGAGACTTCGAGATCTGGATCAGAGGACTTGACAGTGGTCACATAGGCAAACCCTCCTGCTATTACAACTACTGGTCCATCTCTCAGGCTGTGTTCAATCAGATGGTTTGAAAGTAGTAAAGCGAGATCTGCTTTCTTTTCCTCGAGTACCATAAAGCTAGACTAGTCTGATGGGAGAGGAACTGATGGCTCGTTGTCTATTTGACGACGTACCGGTCGGTGGCGCTGCTTGCGTTTAGTCCTGGTACCTGCTTTGATTGATTCGCCTTGATACCTGTCGAAGACTACGTCGATCCTCTGGTATTTTGCTCCCATCTTGAACACATTGTTGGCAAATGTGTTGGCATAGTCACCAAACGTTCTAATGTCAGGCGGCTTTCCAAGTGCCATCACGAGTGCTTGGCCATCAATGAGCAGGCAGCTGGGTTCATCGAGTGTAACATTTGCAAGAGTTTGGACTTGTTGCATCAGTATGTTTGCTAACACAGACTTGTTGGTGGAATGTAGACTACCACTAGTTGTGGACAGAGATAGTGGGACGGTCATGAGTTCATGCTTGAGGATGTTTTCTGGGTTTACCTTGCGCCCTGCTCTATAAGCTGTTATGAACCTTTGTAGAATGTTCCTGTCCACTTTGATAGTGTTTTGCTTGCCCTTGGAAAGTTGCACGACTTCGTACAAAGAGGCATATGTCTTGGCCTTATTCTTTTTAATGGGTGATTTCAGATCCAGGTGCTGGTTACTATCTGGAGGCACACACAGACGTTTGTCCACAAAGACTTTCATTTGCGCCTGTCCAAGGTGTTCTGCACTAAGCAGAGATTCTTGAATCACAGGCGTGACCACATCCTTGGTGATTATGTTCTTCAATGTGTCACCGCCATCTTGAAACACGCCATGATGTTTCAACGATACAACTATGCTGCCTTCATCAGAGTTGTCTTTCTTCATCCTACTTTTCGTGCACTCATTGTGTTTGTACTCATCGTCTTCATCGTCTGTTGGCAGTCCCAGCATTGCTGTTGTCTGAGAAGCTATGCCCGTTCTCAGATTATACGACAATGTCCATCTACTGAGTGTGGATGCTATTCTGGTGATACCGACTAAGCCTCCACTCTTCTTTCCTGTAGCATTTAGCCATTCCGTACTTTGGTCCGCCGAAACCTGATTGAAGCGTCGATCGGTGCGTTTTACTACGAAGTTGCCTTCCTAGAACTCAAGGAGGACTTCTGGTGGGAGAACCGACATCTCAGCCAGGTATACAGTACCCCATCTGGCGTAGTTTTCGTGATCGTACCTGAAGAAGAATGGCAGCATACGTTTGAACGCATATAGGTGGAGATCCCATGATCCATCACGTTGCGCTCTTGTGAAGCAGAGTAGGATTCTGACCATAGTCATATAGTCCCACCAGAATTCAGCATTCGGGTCATCAACTACAAGAGCTGCCGGGAACCATAACGGCTTAGCAAACAGGCCGTGGACGGTCCACAGGGAGCCCCCTGTGTGGTTGTGAGCCCTCACATATTATTATTATATTATATTATTAGTATTTGGATTATATTATATTGGATATATCTACAATGAGAAAAAACTGCAAACTGAGTAAATTATTCCTGGACACATAGGATCAACCTGCTTGTAGATCTTATCTGGTCGACGAATTATTCATCTTGAATCAGTTTCTTCACATTATATATCAAAACTGAATATGGCATTGGATTCCCCATCTATGAAAAACTTCCAAAGGAACATTTCATTCGAGTTTCTACCTTGTTTAGTCAAAAAGATATGAACATAAATACATTTCAGCCCGTCGTTGGCGGCCATCTTGCATTTCTCAATTTTAAGGCATTATCGACCATTTTTGAGCTGAGTATACATCAGATTTGAGTTCAGCACCGCCCTCAATACCCCTAACTAGCTTGTATGCCATAAATTAACACCATTTCCCTTCAGCACTTTAGATATCCACATTTTCACAAATTTTGCCGAGTCTATAAGTGATGATCCTTCACCATTGAGAGATCGGTCCAAAAACGATATATAGCACGATATCTCAAAAGATTATCAACGGATTCGCAAGGTTATGGACGAAACTTGGTGGACAGGTTGGAAGTGTCACTTGGAAGAATTGATTCAATTTTGGTGAAGATCCGAATCTAGATGTGGGTCTGGGAATTATTTCATTTCTACCTGATTTTTCACCATTGAGAGATGGAGCTCAAAACGATATTGCATGATATCTCAAAAAGTTGACGACGGATTTGGATGAAACTAGGTGGACAGGTTGGGTGTGCGACAAGGACTAATTGATTCGATTTTGGTGAAGATCTGAATATGGATCCGGATAGGAGAATTTTTCAGGTGATTCTTCACCATTGAGAGATGGGGCCAAAAACTATGTATAGCATGTTATCTCTAAAAGTTGTGGAGGACTTGTGACAAAACGAGGTGGAAGAGTTGGTTAGGTGACAAGAACAAGCCGATTCGATTTTGGTTAAGGTCCGGAATCAGATCCGACCTATCAGTGGCATACAAAATGTAAACTATTTAGCATGGTGGAGGTATGTTCTCCATGGAGTGCCGTTCCGTTTCGTCAAATTGTCATTCTGAGTCATTTTTCATTTATTTGTTTGTCTGTCTGTTTGTTTGTTTGTCTGCACAGAAGTTTCGTGTTTTTCTCCGCAACCATTTGTCAGATTGAGACAAGATTTTCACCATAGGTGTGACTACTCACATAGAATGTTTCAATGATACTTGTGACGCTGTAGGTGTGGTGTGCCAGCCATGTTAGAAAAATGGAAAAACTTTGGACCTCTGTATCTCTGAAACAGCACCAAGGAAAAAATTGAAACTTGGCACACGGCAAGTACTCCTCATGGGGAATAAGTGTGATTTTCTTTATGACGTCATAGGTGCCTTCATTATGATGTCACAATTCCATATGTAGAACGCTACATCTGATCAGTATGAAGATGTTTGAGGGTCATCTAGGGATAAAATGGTCCACAGAAAACAATTTTATGACTTCATCGATCACGTGATTCGGCAGCTGTATTATTAATTTTTTTTGTTAATCTTCAAAAATCTTTTTCTCTGAAGTGGCTGAACAGATCGAGGCAAAACTTTACAAGTATGACCACCTATCTGCAGTATGAGGAAGAAAAGGTTCACACATATGACGACATAGGTCACGTGGCTTGGCAGCCATTTTGGATTTGCCCGAAAACCTGTTAAAAATCTTCTTCTCCTGAATGGCTGGGCAGATCGAGGGGAAACTTCAGACAAATGTTCATCAAGCCTTGCGTGTACAAGTTTATTAAGGAATAATGGATAGGTCACATGGGTTGGCAGCCATATTAGATTGAAGAAAAATATTAAATACTGTTTTCTCTGGAACCGCTCAAGCAATCGACACGAAACTTCACGCTTATGATCTGGCTGTGACAAGGAACACATGTTTTAATTTTCAACTTGATTGGACACATGGTCTGACAGGTAGAATTATTTTTAAAGAAATTTCATCTTGGTTCTTTTTGATTTTTTTTTTTTTTTTTGAAAAAGGCTCACTTGGCTGTGCCTGGATGGGGTTGAAGGTCGAGGAGCAGCAGCTGAAATGTGAATCCTATCCAGGTTCCTTTTTATGACTTCATCTTTGGGTTTTTTTTCTTGTTCGGGTTCCTTCTGATGACTCCGATGCAGGACTGTTCCTATTTAGTCTTCCATTTGATTTGAGTTGAATTTATTTTAATCCCATTCTAAATTCAATTGAATAATGAATAACAATAATAATAATTTTAAAAACGTCATGGGTCAGGGTCAGGTGTCCAATCAAAGCGGGACGCCTTGGTACCCGATCATCACTGCCAACAGTTATAAAATGGCAGCTCTAATTATGCCTCTTATTAATTACGTCACACGTCAGTACACAAACACCACACAAAACCACACAAAGAAGTCCTGGCAAGGGTCTGCGATCTCCCATTGCTCTTTCTAGTTTGTGATTATAAAGGTAGAGGCGGAAAGAGACCAGGGCGGTTGAACAGGGAGGTATACAGTGTAAATAGGGATAAACAGAAGGCATTTATTTAGTTCAAAATAACAGGACGAGAGTCCAACTCACATCGGTAGAGGAGGAAACAGTCTAGTGAAGAAAATAACTCGGGAAGCCAAAAGGAAGTATGAAAAGGCGAGAGCTAAGAATATTAAACATTACAGCAAGAGGTTCTTTAAGTGTATAAGGGGATAAGGAAGAGGTTAAGAGGAGTGTGGGCCCATTGAGGAATAGCAAAGGAAACTTGGTGGACAGCTTGGGTGTGTGACGAGAAAGAATTGATTCGATTTTGGTGAAGATCCGGCTACGAGAATTTATTTTTAATTTTTCAAGTGATTTTGCAACATTGAGGGATCGGGCCAAAAACAATATATGGCATGATATTTCATAATGCTGTGGACAGATTATGACAAAACTTGATGGATGAGTTGGGTAGATGAGAAGAACAAGCCCATTCGATTTTGGTTCAGGTCCTGATGTCGATCCGGCCTATCAGTGGGATACAAAACGTAAACTGTTCAGCCTGGCGGAAGTATGCGCACTACCGAGTGCTGTTCGAGTTTATCACTGGTTTAATACACTCAAGTGCACTTCGGTTGTTAATAAGCTTTTATTAAGCTCCAGAGGTTTTCCAAAGATGAGGCATCTGTGCAGAAGACAATGTGAAAATTGATGAAGCAAGACCAAACAGTACTGAGGATGTGATTGCCCAATTGTAAGTGTTGTAACACCGTCCCTGTTTTTCCTTCTGTTCTTTTTATCGTCAAGACAAGTTTGTTTAGGATTCCATTTCAAATCCAGCTTGTGCTGTATCAATATTCAGCCTCAGCTTTGTCGCTGAAGCAGAGTCCCTGCGCAATTGGGCAGTAATTTGGAATTTGGCCAGGGTGGAGGCACATGATGACCCACGCTTTTCCAAAGGCAGCGTGTGATCTTAAATGTCCACTTGTGAATACTAACCGATAACCGACACCTGGCCTAATCTCCCTCTGCAGGATGGCACCCTCATTGATTCAAGCTCTGTTTCCATTCTGTCTTATCCCGATGGCTGAACCAGCAGGGTTAACTGCACCTTTGTTAACAGCCCCAATTATTCCCACATTATTGTGGGGTCAGCCGTGGATGTTTTTGGCTGAAGGCTTTTCATGAACGGGCTGGGCATGTCGTTCGACTGAAAGGGACAGGAATTTGTAATTTGCTCAGAATGCCAGCAATAACTCACTGACTCGTCGAGACTCACTGAATCGCAATTACTCACTGAATTGGACTTAGTTGGAAACATGGGCTTATGGATTTGGTCTTGATTTCCGTGTCCGTGCGTGCGTGTATGGGTTCGCAACCATATCTCAGAGATGTAGAGACCAATTTTATTTGTAGTTGGCACAACGACAACACATGATGGTATGTATACATATGCACGTCATTTTTTCCGACATCAGATCCAAGATGGCCGACTAGCGGCCATTTTAGTTGTAAAAAAAAAAAGCTGGTGTCAAACACGTCCTCAACCATTTTTCGGACAAGCATTTACCGATGTTGTTTAAACTTGGCAGACAGATAAAGAATGATGGCTTACATAAGCACTTCATTTTTCTCAAGGTCAGATTCAAGATGGCCAACTGGCAGCCATTTTTGTTGAAAAGACGATGTTCAACACATCCTCAACCATTTCTCGGACATGCATTTACTGTGTGTAATTTAAACTTGGCACACATATAATGAATGATGGCTTACATGAGTCCTCATGCTTTTTTCGCGATCAGATCCAAGATGGCCGAATGGCGGCCATTTTGTTACTTAAATGTGTGCCCAAACATTTCTCAGACATGCATGGTCCGATTTTGTTCAAACTTGGCACAAGCACAGTACATGATGACGTACACGTGAACCTCACTTTATTTTGCAATCTTATCAAAGATGGCCGACTGGTAGACTGGCGGACATTTTAGTTGTACACAAAATATTGGCGAGTCCTTTAACTCCATACAGAAAAATTACGAAAACGACGGGGGCTATGACATTTTATGTCTTTTGTACTTGTTTTTCCGTAAGTTTGGATTAATTTGAAGGAGCTTTTACTTAATAATTGTTTGTCTCTGAGTAGCGTTTCCATGCTTTTTGTGGGGGGGGGGGGGTGGGACAGACAGACAGACAGACAGATAGACAGACAGCATTAAACCTAGCATAACATCCGTGCAATGGAAAATGTGACTTCAAGTCCTCAGCTCCTTTCCACCCCCTCAAAAGCCCCATCATTCACCATCCCCAACCCCGCCCCCCCCCAAGTCCTCAGCAATGTCCCTTCCAAAACCACAAGTCCTCAACCTTTCTTTGGCAAACAGGAAGGCTCTGATCCCCTTCCCACTCCCACCAGAACTCCTCAACCTCTCTCCCCCAACATAACCACAACTCCTAACCCCCCCCCCCCTCCTTTCCACCACAACTCTTCAATTTTTCCCATTCAAACTCAGGCATTCCACTGAAGCACAACCGTGCACTTGCTTTATATACATTGTTAAAAGTACATAATGGCGAAGGTTATCTTTCACAGTGTCACAAGATTCCCGGAATTACTCGGACAAAGACCTTTAAAATGACATCGTTTTTCTGGTGTGGTCTCTGGTCCAGTTTTTGAAGAGAAAATAGTTATAAACAGATGGCCGCCTCGATCACTCCTAAAAATATCAAAGAACCTGCGTTTGAAGCAAAAACGTGTTCACTGCCGATGTGCATAAGCAAACATCGTTGTTATCTGGCTCGGATAGATTCCATTTGCACTTGCCTGAAGCGTGAGGCCTATACCTTCAAGCAGGCCCGTGATGCCTATCAGCTCCATCATTTCGATATTTGACGATCCTTTTAACAGTCTCATTGGTCGTTTTACACTGAAGAGAAAACTTATAGGGAGGGCATGGCAATTGTGAATATGACAGCTCCGAAGAAGTCTTTGGCCTCACATAGGACCAATATCTCAGCTGAATGATGTCGTTCAATGGGTAGAACGTGACGTTACACACAAACGGTTGGACGAACCAGCGTATTATTATATAGATAGATGTATAGAGTGGTGTAAAAATCCAAAATCATCACAATTCTTAACAGCAAATATATCGCGGCATATTTCTGAACAGAAAATAAAATAAAGCAGGAGTGATCGAGGCAGCAGTCCTTCTGTTACCACCCTGGTGTAACGACTTCAAGCTACCCCCCTTTCAAGTTACCACCTAGGAATCTGAAATCGATTTCAAGTTACCCCCAGGGGTAGCCTGAACCCGATTTCATATTACCCCCGCACTTTGACATTACCCCCTCCCTGATTTAGTTGAAATGATCAATTCTTATGCCCACAACTCATGATACTTTTATTGAATAGAACACGTAAAACACACAAGATTGAAAGCTCGTCTCAAAGTCTGGAAACATAAAAAAAATGTAACAAAAATGTTAATTGTATTAAAACCACTCATACACTTGTTCAAAATGCATGACATATTATATACAAACATGATATACCAGTATGTCTATTTGTATCAACTATATTGAAGAAGGATATCATAAAAATATGGCAAAAACTATAACTGTATGAGAAATACTGATTTCAATTAATAACAATATTAAAATAAAATCATTCATAATAAAATCATTCATAATAAAATCATTAATAATAAAATCATTAATCATAAAATCATTTAGAATATAATCATTAATAATAAAATCATTTATAATAAAATCATTAATAATAAAATCATTCATAATAAAATCATTCATAATAAAATCATTAATAATAAAATCATTTATAATAAAATCATTCATAATAACATCACTCGTAATAAAATTATTCGTAATAAAATCATTTGTAATAAAATCATTCGTAATAAAATCATTCATAATAAAATCATTTATAATAAAATCATTCATAATAAAATCATTCGTAATAAAATCATTCATAATAAAATCATTCATAATAAAATCATTCATAATAACATCATTCGTAATAAAATAATTCCTAATAAAATCATTCGTAATAAAATCATTCGTAATAAAATCATTTGTAATAAAATCATTCGTAATAAAATCATTCATAATAAAATCATTTATAATAAAATCATTCGTAATAAAATCATTCGTAATAAAATCATTCATAATAAAATCATTCATAATAAAATCATTCATAATAACATCATTCGTAATAAAATAATTCCTAATAAAATCATTCGTAATAAAATCATTCGTAATAAAATCATTCATAATATAATCAGAATTCATTGCAAACTTTTAAAGGCTGTCACGTGGTCAATGGTTTTTCCCAAATTAGTTTTCAATATCAATTAAATTACTATGTTTTTTTGGTAAATAAACATACATAAATAAATGTTTTGAGGGGGGTAATCTGAAATCGTTGGGGTAGGATGAAATCGATTTCAGGCTACCCCCGGGAGTAACTTGAAATCGAGTTCAGATTACCGGGAGGTGACTTGAAAGGGGGGTAGCTTGAAGTCTTTACACCAGTTCAATCTTTCTTTATTTGTCAGATTGAAAAAAATTCCAATTTTCTCGAAGGTTTGGATTAACTTGAAACAACTTTTACATAATATTTTTTAATCTCCAAGGAGCATTTCTGGGTTTCAGGGTGGGACAGATAGACAGACAGATGGCATTAGCCTATTATATATTGATTGATAATTAATTAATAAGTGAATGGGTATGGTAAACGGATGGACCAAATGGCTTTCAGTGTCCCTTTCCTTTCACCATACAATTATCTAAATAAGTAACTTGAAGGCCTCAGGATGCTTGCACATTATAGGAGATGGTGGACTTTATCTCAAATGGATGACACCATTGTATCTGCCTCAATTATTGAAACGGCTTAAGCCACATAATTCTCTGAATGGTCACTGTGAGACCATGAATGGAAGAGTTCAACTTCAAGAAAGCTTCATGCAAGAATGAATGTGACTGGATTAAACAAGAGCTGATTATAAGGTGTATTGACATCATACGAGTGAGTTTGAATGAATATTCAAAAGCGGAAAAAAATATTTAAAAAATCCAATCGTTTACCTTCGACTGGCACGTTCACATCCTGCAGCTGTGTTCATTCTTTCACGTCTTTCACTCTGGCGTTGACGAAGAGCAATTTGGGCAAAAGCTGTGCAAGGCAAATTGGCCTACTCTCAGTCTTGCTAACAATAGAAACCCAGTGAAATGTTAAAGTTAGTCGGGTTTTTTTGTATACATGATCGAGGCTCGTGGAAGAGCTAGAGCAGAATGGAAGGGAACAAAATGGAAAGGGGGAAACACCAACAGCAGAGTAGAAGTGAGAGTGACATCAAGGGGAGGAGGAGAGGGGCACATGGGGGTGAACAAGCTGCACACAAGCTGAATGAAACACAGCAAGAAGAGGAAAGGGAAAGTGGGGATGAAACAGAAAAGGAACAAACCAACCGACAACTAGGGAGTGCTTTTTGGAAATGGGGTCATTCGAGGATAGAAGAGATCATGAGTATGGATGGGGCACCTGAGGTGGTGGTGAACAGCTATCTTGAAGCCCGAGAGGAGAGAATGGGATTAAACAGACTGAGGAAGGAAGTTGGTTCCACAGTTGAGAGAAAAGATGAACAAATGAGTGGAGGTGAGCAGTGAGCCTGGATTTTTGGAATTTAACAAGAAGAGGGCTACTGGCAGACCATGTGCATCCTGCAGAAACCTTGGAGGAACAAAGCCAAGAGAGGGCAGATGGTGAAAGAACAAAAATTCAAGATATTACTTTTGTGACGTGATCAATTCCACCAAATGGGAAATGACATCCTGTGAGATTCGGTGCAATTCCTCAGAGTGAAACAATGATTGTGTCAAAGGTACAATTCACCAATCACACATATTCGTGACAGAGCATTGGTGCTGCCGAAGTGGTCTTTTGGCAATGCTTGTGGTGTGTGGTTTGCCATCGCCTTTCCAGCGGTAGCCAGGATGGGAATTTGTAATTTATTCAGGGTTCTGGCGATAAGTCACCGACTCTTCGGGAAACACACCATGGGATCGAACAACGATCAGTGTTGGCACATTATTGTCTGTGTCGTGCATCGGAAGGGCGTTAAACCGGAGGACCCTATGTAGGTGGACGTTAAAGATTTCACGATGTTTTCCGCAAAGTAGGGGAGGTATCACCAGTACCCTGAACAAATTACAAATTGCTGCCCAAGCTCTCTCACCGACTCACACTTGGCAAGCGTGACGAGCACGACAATAGAATACCACCAATGCGAGTTGAGGGAGGTCTTCATCATGACCTCCAAGGCTCATGATGATTATGATGATGACGATGGTGTTACCACAATATGTTTAGTAGGCATCAGCAAAGCAATTTGCACTATTCACCATGGTGGTCTTCACTATCGTTTTACAGCAGACACCGATCCAGGGTGGTGGGCATGGGGCCTGCTCCCCTTCCCACCTTCCCCCCCCCCAAAAAAAAAGGAAACGTGGAGGGAAAATTAATGAGTAATTGTAATTTGTAATTAAGCTTGCACCCATTTATAAGGATATACTCACCTCCTTGCATAAAAGGAGAGTCCAACCAAAATACATTTTTCCATAATGTCAAACCTTAATTAACCAGCACATGTGTGCAGCGTTTTCGCCAAAAATTTCAGTTGAGGGGTGTTTGAATTTCCAGGTGGTGAGGGGGAGGATGGAGGATTGGTTATATTATGTGAGGGTTTGTTTGTTTTTTCATATGCAGCCTATGGCTGCTGGTTCCATCATTTTGTGGTTGCTGGTTGCATCATTTCCTGGAAGTGTGGCTGTGCTGCTGATGCAGTGCCACCGTTACCAGTAAGCTGGTACTCATTTTGCTGACCTCAGAAGGATGAAAGGCAGAGTCAACCCACCTGGTGTTATTTCAACAGAAATCTGGATAGGATTCGCATTTCAGCTGATACTCGTCTTCCCTCAAACCCAACCAAGCGCAACCAAATGAGCCTTTTTCAAAATAATAATAAAAAATTAAAAAATTAAAAAACTACCCAGATCAAAAAAATCAAATAATTCTGGCTGCCAGACCATATGTCCAATCAAGTTGAAATTTGAAACAGGTATTCCCCATCACCACGAGATCACAAATGTGATGTTTCATGTCGATCGCTCAAGTAGTTCCAGAGAAAACATTATTTAATGTTTTTCTTCAATCCAATATGGCCAAACCATGTTACCTATCAATTATTCCTTAGCAAACTTGTACACGCATGGCTTGGGGAACATTTGTGTGAAGTTTCCCCTTGATCTGTCCAGCCGTTCTGGAGTAGATTTTTTTTTATAGGTTTTTTGATCAATCCAAAATGGCTGCCAAACCATGTGATTTATGACGTCATATGTGTGAATCTTTTGTTCCTCATAGATAGGCGGTCATATATTTAAGGTTTCACCTCGATCTGTTCTGCCACTTCAGAGAAGAATATTTTTGAAGGTTTTTTTTGTTAAAACAATATGGCTGACGAATCACGTGACCAATGATGTCATCATTTCATTTTTCTGTGGACCATTTTATCCCATTTGGATACACAGCATTCCTTTGTAAAGGAATAGGAAGGGAACAGAGGGGTGGGCGGGACTATTACTGTCAATCAACCTGATGGGGGCGGGGCCGCTAGACACATTTGCCCTCGGGCCAATCAGACCTATATGGGTGTGGTTAATGGTGGGATATTATCAGGAAGTCGTGACAGCAACAACCCACACGTATTTCTATTTAGTATGTACTATTTATAATGTTAGATCGTCTATAAAGTATGTACAGTACCATTACAATGTGAGCACGTCTATAAAGTTTGTACAACAGCATTTGTAAATCAGTAGTGGAACATGTACTTGTATTTCTAAAAAAAGTAAAGAAACAAGTTATACAGTAGATATATTTTTAAAATGCAAAAGGATGTAGGGATGTCACTCCAAAACGTATGTAAACAAGATCAGGATGGTCATGAGAAACGATCCTGCGAAACCATCCCTACATCCTTCTTTGAATAATGGTTCAAAGATAATGACAACTCGAAGTATTTATCAATCATCCAAATAAATTGATTTGGCTTAATATGAATGATAATGAAGTCATCTCAAGATTTTAATGAAGTCATCTCATGTTGATATAATAAACTCATCTGAAGTCGGCCCGAGAGCTGACTTAAGAAGAAGAATGTTAGCTACTTCGACCTTGGATAAATAGCTACACGAACTACATCTACACCCTTCTTGGTTTCTTCTTGTAATCTTGTTCGACTTTTTTGATGAACTTCTCAAATGCATTGTGATCAACTGTCGTGGCTTTCCGTGTGTCCGGTACTTCTGGTCCTTCAATTGATATGCTCATTAGTTAATTTACATGATCAGGCAAAAGGCAACTTCTTTCAGAACATAAAACTCTATTCATTGAAGAAAAACAATGCTCAACTGTAGCTGTTGTGACTGGAAGTAGCAAAAGATGAATCCCTACTTCTCTCATTCCAGGAAACATAGCTGTTAACTCGAGACACTGATGACGATAAAAAAAAAACAAGTTGAAGTTAAATCCTCATTCATTTGTCGTATGAGATACCATTTTGCATTAAAATTCTCTTATGTCCTGATCACGTAGTAGCCCAATTACTGATAGTTCCTTGGTCCAGTCGACTGTCGGTACTTTATAAAACAGGCATCTGCAAAAACTACGTCGAGGTTGCGTAGAATCCAGAAGTCTCTGGTGTAGGTTAGTAATAATGAAGTCTGTGTACCTTTTGAGTTGGCTTTAAACAAACACTTCTTGTCTTCATCAGTTTGGAAGTCTTTGCCATTTCCTGTATGTTTTCAATGGATACCTCTGATTGATCCAAGTGCAGCTTCCATTGCTGGAAAAAAGATCTAGAGATAAAGCTGGTTGTAGCAGATGCCTGGATGGCATTGTTCAATGACCCAAGTGGTTTTAACAGTCAGTTACTAGAGAGAGAACGACTGTTGTCTTATCTGAACGAAGTGGCAAAAGTAAGCCAACAGCCTCACTACTCAGATCTGCCTCATCTTGGTGGATACTTTCCAAAGCCAGCAATAACGCTTTCAGTAATTTCTAGACGACAGTCAAAGATCACTCGTGAGAAAGCCAGTGGGTTTTATCAGGTTGGAATCATTTGAACTTCAGTCCCAAAGCATCTTTTTCTTTTTTTCCAAGGCATTCAGTCATTTTGGACTCTTGTTAAAAAAAAGGAATATGGTACTGAATAACAAAAACATTCAATTTATCATTCATTTAATGTCCTTTGAAGATTCTGCAGCTCATACTAGTGCTACTTGGAGCATATGGCCTCTGCAGTGTGTGTAGGAGAGATTAGGGTTACACTTTTCTCTGAGCAAAGCTTGTACTCCATCATGTCCTCCAGAGAAGTTTTCAGCTCCATCAAATGCACAAGCAGCCATCTGTTTAGGGTCTAATTTATAAGCATTTAACTCTTCTAACATGTGGGTTGTCACAGATGCAGCCGATGTGTTTTCTATAGGCTGAACATCGAGAAATGCTTCCACAACTGACATCAAGATTGCGTATGCAATGACTCAATAATTCATGCCCATTTGCATCAGTGCATTAATCAGCTATGTAAGCTGATTTATTGAATATGGTGAGACAGTTCTTCACTTTTACAACTGATGTGACTTTCACTGTTCCACCGCACGCTTTGAACCAATCAGGTGAGTTTTTTTGTAGAAAGATAGTGAGCATTTGATGGCCTTGTTTGAAACCAGTGTCCAAATTCAGGGTTATAAAATGAAAATGTTCTTAACATTGGCCTTCAGCAGTTTGTAGTGTGTGGTATCTCTTGCTTGAGTAGAAAATATGCTGCAATAGCCATGTTTGTTTGCATCAACTGTGTTGTGTCTTCAGCATTCTTAAGAGCCTCATTAAATAATTCTGAAATTAGCTTTGACAGTGACTGGCTACTAAGGCTTTCCGCATATCGATGTAGACCAGGTGTTTGGTGTTTTGGAACCTTTTCACATAATTTGTCAGTATGAGCTTTGCTGATCGGTTTGGAGAACCAAGATCCTCCACTTTTACCAACTGAAGAGTGGGAATCTTTCTTTCGTCGTTAGCTTTTCTGCAAGCGGTGCGCCACTAGCCGTCTTTTGTAACTTCAATTAATGGAAAGAGTTTGATGGACACACATCGGGAACTGCCTCAATGTTGTGAAGACAATGGTTCTTCTTCAGTCGGTAGCTGTATTTGTGCTTCAGGCTGTTTGGATGATGACGCATCACTCAAACCTTCAAATGAGATGTTGGTATGTTCTTGGTTCTTGGTATTGTATTCATTATTGTACACCGCTCCTTCCAAATTCCTTATCCAGGTGATGCATGATGTCATTGCCGGGTGCCGAAGGAAGGGAGTACTCAGTTTTTACTCTGTTTGTTTGTTTATGTGTTTCTTTTCTTTCTTGTTTGTCTGGGTGTTATCTCAGCCATCCTTTCAGCTTTCAGGAAGCTGAAATTTGGGGACAAAACTGAAGATGTGATTTGGCAAAAACGGTATTTTTAATTTTTCGATTAATCAATTAATTACTAAATTATTATCGATTTCTTTTCTGAATAAATACAGTAACGATTTATTGATGACTTATTTATTTCATAGATTTATTTCAAAAAGTTACAGACTCAGTTGAAATAGTGGTGGTTTTGGTATACTATTAGTTAATTGATGAAGAAATTAATTATTTTACGATTATTATTTATTAATTTTAATTATGCAATTAATCAATCAATTATTGTAAAACGCTCCTTCCCAATTCCGTCTCCATATGCTGCATGGCAAGTAAATATCGTTTGTGCACATAAACTAAGTATCATTTGTACACATTCACCAAAGAAGTATACTGCTTCCTCCCAATTCCGTCTCCATGTGCAACACGGCGACATCACCAGGCGCTGAAGACGCCCCGGCAATGTCACGCGCTGGAGGATTTGTTATTTATTTGGCATGGAGGCGGTGTACTTTGAATGAACTTCTACTTGTCGATGCCTGGTGTTGGCTTAATGGTTGGGGTGGTGGGCTTTGGATCCTTGGGTCCTGAGTTCAAATCCAGCTCAGCTGTTGAATTAATACCAGTTGGGGTTAACTCGGCCTGTCATCCTTCAGAGGTCGGCAAAATGAGTGCCAGCTTGCTGGTATACTGTGTCGGAGTGGCGACCCGTCCAGGATCGGGCCCAATAGCCACGGAGACTGCTTAAAGCAGCAGCAACGCTCTGCACAGAGTGTGGTCCCAATCTCCTCCTCTCCTCCTACTTGTCTTGGTTATTTTTTAAGGCAATTGAGTGGAGTAATTGTTGAATTTTTTTTTGTCTTTTCATTTTCACTTCCACCTGCAACATAAAAACGGATATGAATAAATAAAACTTGAAAATGACCCGTTGAAACAGCACTAAACTAGAACAGCACTCTGTAGAGCACATCCACCAGGCTGAACAGTTTACATTTTGTATCCCACTGATAGGCCAGATCTAGATCCGGACTGAACCAAAATCTGATCGGCTTCTTCTTGTCTCCTAATTCCCCCAGGCAAAAAGTTTCCTTTCATAATTCACTGCAGACTACTGCAGCTGGACCTGTTATTAACTATAGTATATGAGTCCAACTCTCATATACTATAGTTCTAACTGTAGCATTTTTGTCTGGGAACCAACTCGTCCACCTCGTTTTGTCATAACTCGTCCACAATCTTTTGAAATATCATGCTATCAGAGAGTGCGCTCACACTCTCTATGCAGGGATGGTGCAGAAAAAAATGTTGGTCCCATCTGCTTTATATAAAACTAAATTGGAGTATCTTCTCTAAAAAGTCACTTAGGCTACATATGAGAACCGACCTGGTCTGTTCAGCTGACTGTCTAGGCAGGGATCACTTTCCATTACTCCAGACCATGGCAAAAGCAAAAAAGGAAGGTCGGTCAAAACCGGCAAATCTTCTCGTTCATGCTATTATAATGATAATCATCTTCAAGCGACGTATTTCTGAGCTGTCTCTCTCAATAGCAATGACTGCCCAAGTCAAAAAAAAATTAGGGGAAAAAGGAGAAAAAAAATAGGAAAACAAATATGCAAAAAAAAAATTTACTATTTTTTTTTTCCATCTGGAAAAACATTTTAAATAGTGAGTTTTGGAACAAAAAAAGGGGAAAAAATAGGAGAATTTTGTTTTTTTAAATATCCAGTTTTGAAACAAAAATAAATAGAAAATATAGGGTTCAGAGGAGGACTATTAGATTGATGCTGGGCCGAGCTCGACTCAAGTATGAGGAGCGGCTGAAGGAGACAGGGCTTTATACACCAGAAAGAAGGACATTACGAGGAGATATGATCGAGATGTTTAAGATAATGAAAGGTGTCGATAAAATAAGTGCAGATTAATTATTCAACAGAGTAGATAGTGATGGAACCAGGGGCCATAGCCTGAGAGTAAAGAAGAGGAGAGTTAAGACGGTAGCAAGACAGTGGACTTTTACTCAGATAGTAGTTAATGCATGGAATGCTCTCCCTGGAAAGGTAGTGGCAGCAAAAAAGTAGATAAGTTTAAATTATAATGATATAGAAACCTGAAGTTATGGAGATATAGGGGTATGGGGATGTTGATAAGACTTTTAGGTAGTTTGAGCATTGATGGGTGATTGTGTACGGAGTGTGTACGGTGGGGGTCTTGTCAAGGGGGGTTGTGTGGTTGATGTGTGTTTTTAACCAAGCCCATCCCCTGAGGGGAAGAAAAGGAAAAAATACAAAAACTACAAAAAATAACAAACAAATAATTTTTTTTATTTCATTCATTAAAAACTTTTTTTTTTGCATTTTCTTCCTTGGATCTTGTGCAGATGGGTTGGTGTGGTGTTTGTGCAGGCATGATGGGCTGAATGGCTTCCTGTGTTGGATTTCCTTGTTATTTGTTATACAAAAAAAAATAGGTTCTGTTCTTGTGTATGGCAGCTTGACTGCCAAGTAGCTATCACTTCTTGGAAGTGTGGCTGTGCTGCTGATGCTGTGCCCTTCTACCAGTATACTGGTACTCATGTCACTGACCTTGGAAGGATGAACAGGCTGAATCAACCCCACCTGGTGTTAATTCAACAGTAAATGGAACTTGAACTCAGGATGCTAGGATCCTAAGCCAGCGCCCTAACCACTAAGCCAACACCAAACTATTAAAACAAAAGGTGAAAAATAGATTTTAAATAGCCAGTTTTGAACAAAAAAAAATAGGAAATAAAGAGTAGAAAAAATATTTTTAATAGGTAGTTTTTGATCAAAACAAATATGGGAAAAATAGCAACCACTTTGGTGTAAAACAAAGGACAGAAAAATAGTGAAAAAAGCAATAAAATTTTGAAAAAAAAAACAGTCAGGACAAAATAATGAAACAATAGCACTGCAAATGTCCAAAATAGTTTTAAAATATAGGAAAGGAAACCTATCTTTTTGATATTCTTGGGGATTTTATTTTTTTAATAGCACTGAAATACCAAAAAGACTAAAAATAGCCAAGAAAAAAGGGCAAAAATATATTTTTGCTGCCTGCAAATTGACTAAGGTGGTACCATCCCACAAAGTTTTACTTGGTGCAGCATCCTTTGGTTTCGTAATTTTAATTGCTTGAAAGGATTCCACGAAAAGTTGTGGGTGGGACATGGTGAGAGTGCCAAGCTCCGAGCTAGGCATGGAGAGGTGGGAGGAAGGGCGGTGCGGATAAGAGGTGAGGCATGGGGAGAGCAGAGAAGAGGGGTGTGGAAGGTCGGAGAGGGGCTAAGGCATAGGGAAAACGGAGACGGGATGGGAAGTCGTGGAAGCGGAGACGGGATGGGAAGTCGTGGAAGCGGAGACGGGATGGGAAGTCGTGGAAGCGGAGACGGGTTTGGGCATTGTGGGAGTTGAGATGCGTTGGGGTGTCTTAGAAGCAAATTAGTTAGAGTGATGGTAGGGATTGGGATGGTGAGAGATGATCAGAGGAAATCACGACAAATGGTTGTGTGAGTCAAGTGAAAAATGGGTTGGCCGAAATAGCCAATGCAGACACACAAGATCAAAATAACCAAACAGGCATGCAAAAAGTTCCTTCAGACTAAAGAAAGTAGACATTGGTCTGGTCCATATCTTAATTTCTTCAATTTGCAAAGCTATACGTGTTTACAGGTGAGGGCTGATAAAACTTGCCCAAGTATCCTCGAAGTCGTTTTGCAAACTTTGTCACACTATCCTATTTATAGCCTGATCTAACCTATTTTCATGAATTAGTAAGCCTTGCTTTTGTGGCATTGTGTTATGTGGCCACTTGTCTTGTGTGGCCAAAGTACTCGGCATTCATGTTTGCATGGAAGTATTTTTTGCAATGTTCAATAGCCTTGCTTATGTGGCCAAAGCAACACTGTTTACATTTTCCAACATTTTGAAATGCATGTTCTAATGCATCTTTTTCAATTCTGATTGATAAGATTCTCAAAAGGGAAGTTTCGATGTTTATATGGGTCAAAGGTCCAAATCTGTCACAACATAGTTATGATAATTTAGGGTTACTAGAACACAGATTTTGCACCCTTTTATTTTTTTCATTATACTTCTTGATGAGGAATGTAAATTTGGGGAAACCTATTGCATGTGCTTGCAAATGTATGTGATTATAGTTGAGACACTTTCATTATCAGTTGTGCATATACTTGTTTTCAAATACACATACCTGCATTGCCAATTCCACACAAGTCCAATCAGTAATACCGACCTGCTCAAAGTATGATTTTCAGTAATTTCAGTGCCCTTTCCAGTAATTTATCACTATCATCGTAAATATTTCTTCATGCGTTTGCTCAACACGGCTTCACTTTGCCAATTTGCAGAATTGATTTCGACACAGGCAGCTTTGCTTCCCAAGGTACCAAGTATGACTAGTGAGTATTTAATGTTTGAAATATAAATAGGAGTTTTTTATTTTAATATCCTTTGAATTGAGGTTTTAACCTGAGTTTTACCGATATCGGCGGTAAAACCTGAGTTATATGAATTCCTGCCATAACATCTGATTTCCCCAACTTTGCGTGTTTGTCCATATCTCTGTAAATCCAATGCAATTTGCATACTCTCTAAAGGTTGGAAGGTCTAAATACAACAGAATTTTCACATATTGTCGAACATCTTGTGGAATCAAAACGTTCTGTCAAAGTTAGATGGAGGTCTATATAATATGATAGAGCACTCTGTGGAATCTCAATCTTCTGTTGAGATTCCATATAAATTTATAAAACTCCCAAGCATTTCTTATAGAATTGAAATGTTCTCTTGAGATGCTATAGAAGTCCATAAAACTTTCCAGAAGTTATAATACAACATATAGCATGGTCAGAGCATGTTTATGGAGCCATGAAAGGAGAAGCATAAGTATGTGCATGTTTTGGACAAAACATGCACAATAAAAAATAAGTATGGACAAAAGGAACAGGAGAGAGGAGGTGGACATTAACAGCAGAGTTGAAGAACAAAATGGAGGGAGACTTGGATAAACAATGGGTGTGGGGAGGAATGGGGTGGATAGGATGGATACAGAAGAAAACTCTCTCTCTCTCTCTCTCTCTCTCTCTCTCTCTCTCTCTCTCTCTCTCTCTCTCTCTCTCTCTCTCTCTCTCTCTCTCTCTCTCTCTCTCTCTCTCTCTCTCTCTCTCTCTCTCTCTCTCTCTCTCTCTCTCTCTCTCTCTCTCTCTCTCTCTCTCTCTCTCTCTCTCTCTCTCTCTCTCTCTCTCTCTCTCTCTCTCTCTCTCTCTCTCTCTCAAGCAAGGAAGCAGCACACACCATATTAAGTTTTTGATATAACTTGTAACTTGGTCAGATTTGAAATGCCATCCTGCTCAAGTCAGAGTGGACGCTCTAACTCTAATAAATGAAGTCATCGAGTCTACGAGTATTAAATTTAAGTTTATTTTGAACTTCTTTGAAGTTTATTATTAAACGTTTTTTTTTAGGTCACAATGCGAAATGGAGGTTGATTGAAGGATCGCCTTGCACGTCAACCTTTGTTAAAAGACTTTCAGTATAGGCTACTGTTATTAACAACACTGACATCCTCGAGTCATTTCTTAACGCACTGTTAAACGACCCGAATCTGTTGTATTTATACGTTTAAAATGTATCTCGTTTGATATCATGCTTTTCTTCATGTTGAATCATGAGCTTTGCCTGCGTGCAGAGCTTTTTAACCGCAGTGGGAAAAGCGGCCACCAGAAATGGGAGACAGCTGAATGTAACATCCCATTTTTTGACCAATAATATTCCATTTTAACATTTGACTATAAATTTCAAGATTCCGAAAATGCCTCTATAAATTTAACTCTAATCATGGCTCTGGTCTCAAATTATTTACCCAAACAATATAAGTATTGCCCATGGTTATCTCCAGACTCAAAGATTTTTAAAACCAAGTGAGATCAGGCCCTAAGATTCCTGTCTTTTAAGCTTTTAACTGTTTGGCCATCCTGAAAAAATATCATATCGATTTATCCCTCTCATCACTCTCCCCACATAACCTCTCAATTTTACTTTCAAGTTAGCATTTCTTGATTGAATAATACAAATATATTTAATAATTCTCAATTAGAGTTCTGGTATATAAACTTATTAATACAACTCTCTAGAAACAAAATAATATTTAACCAAAGTCGATAACACCAACTTTATCAAGTATATAATCTTTTCCTTCTCCCTCAGTTTCCCGAAACATGGATTTGGTCTCGATTTTCGTGTCTGTGCATGCGTGCGTGCGCGTGTGCATCCACAACCATATCTTGGACATGCCTGGCCGATTTTATTTGTACTTGGCACAAAGACAACACATGATGGTATACAAATGCATGTTATTTTGTTTCGCGATGTGATCAAAGATGGCCGACTGGTGGCCATTTTAGTTGTAAGAAAAACCCCGGTGGCGAACATATCCTCAACCATTTTTCGGACATGTATTTACTGATGTTTTTCAAACTTGGCACACCGATAATGAACGATGGCTTACATAAGCATGTCTCTTTTTTCCAACATCAGATCCAAGATGGCCGACTGGCGGCCATTTTTGTTGTAAAAAAAAACCCGTTGTCGAGCACGGCCTCAACCATTTCTTGGACATGTATTTCCCGATGTTCAAACTTAGCACCCAGATAATAAATGATGGTTTACATTTGCACTTCATTTTTTTGAGATCAGATCCTAGATGGCCAACTGGTGGCCATTTTGTTACTTAAATGTATCCCCAACCATTTCACAGACATGCATGGTCCAATTTTGTTCAAACTTGGCAAGAGCACAGTACATGATGGCAAGCAGGTGCCCCTAACTTTATTGTGTGATCTGATCAAAGATGGCCAACTGGTGGTCATTTTAGTTGTACATAAATATGGGCCAGCCCTTTATCTCCATACAGCAAAATTACTAAAACAATGGGGGCTATGACATTTTAGGCCGTTTTTACTTGTGATATTGTGCACCATATTTATGAAAACACCAAACACCTTTTTCCTGTAGGTATGCTTGGATACAAAAATGGTAATTTTCTTGAAGCTTAACCACCCTTCTTACAGGTGTTCTCTCTGACATTTATATAATCGTAAATGTTTGTGTTTGAGAAATATATGAAGGCAGAAAATACCTCCCCATCTTCCTGTTGCTAAATCAGTTTGTATTCCCTTACTTACAGTCTTCTTCTTCTTCTTTCGACTGCTCCCGTTAGGGGTCGCCACAGAGGATCATCCGTTATGATCCGCATAATGATTTGGCACAGGTTTTACGCCGGATGCCCTTCCTGACGCAACCCTGGTCGCCTCTTACGACACAGGGATATGGTACTCCTATTTTAACCGGGATATACACCGGGCCCAGTACACTGGTACTCACTTCGCCGACCTCGGAAGGATGACTGGCTGAGTCAACCTCCTGGTGTGTATTAATTCAAGCGGGCAATGGGGCTTGAACTCAGGAACTTTGGATCCCAAGCCGCTACCCTAACCACTACACCAACACCAGGCTATTTTTCCCTTACTCACAGTACTATTAAGAATCCTGTTTTCTGTTTCTTCATCATATAAATATATATATATATATATATATATATATATATATATATATATATATATATATATATATATATATATATATATATATATATATCTTCATATCTTCTTCTTCTTTCGGCTGCTCCCGTTCGGGGTCGCCACAGCGGATCATCCATATGATCCGCATAGTGATTTGGCACATGTTTTACGCCAGATGCCCTTCCTGACGCAACCCTGGTCGCCTCTTACGACACAGGGATATGGTACACCTATTTTAACCGGGGTATACACCGGCCCAGTATACTGGTACTCATTTCGCCGACCTCGGAAGGATGACAGGCTGAGTCAACCCCCTGGTGTATTAATTCAGTGGCTCAACGGGACTTGAACTCAGGACCTCTTGGATCCCAAGCCGCTGCCCTAACCACTGCGCCAACACCAGGATATATATATATATATATATATATATATATATATATATATATATATATATATATATATATATATATATATATATATATATATATATATATATATATATATATATATATATATATATATATATATATATATATATATATATATATACACATACATATATACACACATATACACATATACACATTTATATACACGAGGTGTGTTCAAAAAGTATCCAAACTTAATTTTTCGTACGCAAACAAATGAAGCTAGGGAGGCGTGGTTTGGTGCACGTATGTAGGCGATCCTAATCCGTATGCGTGAATATTTTCCCGCGTGCAGAAGCTGTCAGTCGCCGACAGACCGCCGATGAGTGAGGAAGTGTAAGTGAGCACCGTCGGATTTTCGTTTTTGACAAAATGATGGATCACTGTGGTGTCATCGCCAGTGATCACTGTTGAAGAAGTTGGGATCGCTGTTCACAGTCTCCAGCATGTCCTGTGCGATCTCCAAACGGAGTTGCTTCTGCTCGATCGTTAGCAGCTTTGGCACGAACTTCGCTGAGATTCTCCTTAAGCCCAAATCCTCAGTCACAATGGAATGAACGGATCCAATGCTGACGCCCGTCTCGTCTGCAAGTTCTCTGATCGCGATTCAACGATCCTGCATAAGCAGGGTCCTCACGTGGTTAATGACGATCTCATTTTGGGATGTTGGGGGCCTACCAGAACGTGCTTCACTTTCCACTGATGTGCGACCATCTTTGAAGCAGTTGTACCACTCTTTTATCTTTGTGGTGCCCATTGCTTCGTTCCCGAAGGCCTGTTGAATCTTGCGGATCGTTTCCACTTGGGAATCACCAAGCTTTACACAAAATTTGATGCAGTAGTGTTGTTCAAGTTTTCCGTCATTTTGTCAAAAACGAAAATCCGATGGCGCTCACTTACACTTCCTTGCTCATCGGCGGTCTGTCGGCGACTGACAGCTTCTGCAGGCGGGAAAATATTCACGCATACGGATTAGGATCGCCTACATATGTGCACCAAACCACGCCTCCCTAGCTTCATTTGTTTATGCACGAAAAATTAAGGTTGGATACTTTTTGAACACACCTCGTATATATATGTATATACATATATACACTATGACAAAACTGTTATGGATTTTATTCACATTCAATAATTTTATTTATTGTTTGTTAATTGTGCTTCCACATATCTCATTCTCTCTACCAAGTGGATAATATTCTTCCTTACGACACTGATTTAATTATTGTAGGTCTTGTCGGTTTATTGAACATGACCAATTATACCATAAATCATTCCAAAATCATTTCCCCAAGGGTCATAAAAACAATATGCCCTTCTTTATAAAGTCTAATTGTCATTGGGATATTGAACCTCTTATGACCTGCTATTGTAATCAACATTTATGTATTTTTGGAATACACAGCCGTTTGATTTGAGGATATATATTTTGATAAATCATTTAATCGCACCAAGACATTCGCATCTGTAGAGCTTCGATAATTAATTAATTTATAAGAATTTTTCACATCAATATTTTGTGTTGTACGATATTTCTGTTGTTCAGCCTATGCTTTTGTATAATAATTGGTTAAATCAATATCCAGCTCTTGGGATACACCGAAGGTAGAACTGTCCAACATGTCATTTATATTATATTTAAAATGTCATTGTAAAAATTTTCAATTTGTTGAGATGAAATAATATGTATAAACATAATTGTCTGCAGCATTTGGAATGGATGTCTTGAACCTGAAATGTCTGATAAACACCATTTTAAAAGAAATTTATAACTTCAGTAGGTGGTGGAAGACCACAACTCTCAAAATAATATTTGTCTTTAATATTATGAATACAAAGCCAATGAGAACCATTTCCATTATCATCTTCTAAATTCATAATAAAATCATTTGTATTTTTAGACAACTTTGATTATTCATCTCATACAAATAACTGCATTGTCAATTTTCAGTTTTTCACAATATTTTTCAAGTTATATATTTGACGTCATATTCTTTCCAAATTCTTTAAACCATTTATCAAGGCTCATTTATTTAGAGGAAAGATATAATCCATTACCCCTTTTAGATAATTTTACACCAGCTTGTGTGATGGAAGAAAGCATATCTCCAACGAACAATCTTTCTTTATCAGGTAGGCTTTCAAGTTTTTCAGCAAAATCTACAATTACACCACTTCCACTAATCTCTTTCTCTATCTCTTTGTTATGTCTTTCCATCTCTTTTTGAGCTTGTAGTTAAGCATTCCTTTAGTTATCAGTTTTTATTGCCAATAAAATACGACCTGTCAAAGCTTCTACCTCCCCAATACCTGCCAATAAAAGAGGGAACGATGTAATAAATCCTCAACTTGTCTCCCCTTTTGAATATTTCTTCAACACAGGTTTTGACATTCTTATTTTAAGTGAACCATTATTATTTATGACTTTCACCTGTTCATGAGTAAAACATCAATTCGTACAGCACCTTTTCTTTGAATCATATCAACATTAATCATAAAACATTTTTGATTTTGAATACATAATTTTAGTTTATAAAGATTGATTTGATTAACATATACACCTGTTGATACTTTACTACTCGTATTTATTTATCAAAAATTTGCACATTAAAGGGTTTAGGATGTTTCATGTCTGCGTAAACACCAATGTAGGAATAATCACAACACCATTTTCTACATTAATCTGTAATTGCATTTTTTCCAAAAGCAGACAAAACACATTGACTTCTTTACTCTCTCCTCTTTCAGTATATAGAGAAGTATCCACTCTGTTAGACTTTGTTTCCTATTGAGCATTTAGTCAATTGCATAGATTGCATGTTGGCTTTGAACTGCGAGCATATCCAAAATAGGTTCTTCATTACCGTTGCTTTCACAAACCTTTTGATAAGACATATTTTTCGGCAGACAAATTTTTATCCCAATCTTGTTCAAATCAGTCTCGTGGATAAAAAGTTCCACTGAGAGAAACTTGAAGTTGTTTCACTTTAGCATTATCATTCAATGCATTATTCTTATCAGTAGCAGTATCTCCATCTGGTTTTTTTAAATGACCCATGTGGATCATGGCTTTCCTTCAAGAACACCAAAATTCCAAGTGTAGATAGTTTGGTTTAGTTTCATGTGCTGACACCACCTTTTCAGGTATGTTATATTTAGTGGCTTCTTTGAGTTAAGTCTTCCATTCAACATCTCTTCCATTTTCAGATTACGAGTATATTCACAAACATACCAACTCATTTCATTTGTAACAAATTTCTTCTGGGCAGCAAAAGCATTTGAAACACCAAAAGGCAGTGCGTTTCCATTATAATTTATTTGTAGTTGAAATCTATTTTTTAGTCCATACATAACTTTAACATAATCACAAAATCAAAATATACCTTTCAGTGGAACTACTGTGGTAAAACAATTTTCCATTTTTTTAATCATCGTTATACATTCCCTTCCTTTGAACATAACCAGGGTCTGTGTTTGTTCCTGTTGACGTATCAGGAATAAAACCTTCAACAGTTCCCTGTCCCATGCTCTTACGAAACAAAGAAAGTGTAAATTTCAACATTTCAGATGTAGCGTAGACATAATCAACCGCTTAAACTTCTTGAGTTCAAATATACAAATGAACACCATCAAACATTTCCAGAAGAAATCATTTATGAGTGTGGCATTTGTGTTATTTGCAGCCATATTGAATTTAAATGTACGCAAGAAACTATTGGCGAGATTCAAGTTCGTTGATTATCACAAAGCTTTTTGTCCCATTTATATTCCAGTCTGTTCCAGTTAAAGCATTTAACTTGAAGTATTCATCCTTTTCAGTGGAGTTTGAGATGATAATGGTGTCATCCAAATCATAGATACTATTAATCGCTTCCATACTTGTATTTATTTAGTCAAAGAAAATTAAGGCTACACAGGCGATTGCTTTAGCTGATGCTCTCAAACTTTTTAAACCCTTACCCTAATATTTGGATTATTTTCTGTCTTTTTGGGGGAGACATTTTTAGCGTTTCGGGGGGGAATTGGGACCACAGATTGGCAGACTCAAACTATTGGAATATTGATCTTTCTATAAACTACAATTCTACAGATTGTACACAATCTACAGGACATCACACTTTATTGAATCAGGTGTGATGTCCTGTAGATTATGTACAATCTGTAGAATTGTCGTTTGTTTTGAATTTAATCTGTGACATTTAATAAAGTGTATTGAATGTCACAGATTAAATTTAAAATAAAGATAAATATTTCACTCTTTTATCTGTGGAAATATTTCATTTATGTCTTGAACCTCAAGCGGCCAATCTTTGACCTATTCTTGTTTTTTTTATTCACAGAATTTGGAGCCCATCATGAGTGTCAAAAAAGAGGGTACACTGATTCATATATTCAATATGGATTCACATCCATAATCATCAATGGAGAAGAAAGGCCTCAATGTGTTATTTGTAGCAAAGCTTTGTCAAATGATTCTATGAAACCAACAAAGTTGAAGCAACTTTTGCAGAATGTTCATTCTCAACACAAGGACAAGGACAAAAGCTTTTTTGAATGTCATGGGAATGCTCTCAAAAAGATGAAGCTGGATTCAACAGGGCCATTCCAACAAATGAACCAAAAGGTTATTGAAGCGTCTTTTGTCATAACACTGGATAGCAAAGCAGAAAAAAAAACACATACAATTTGGGAAACTTTGATCAAACCTTGCGCTCACAAAATGGTGGAAATTGTGTTGGGAAATGGATTGGAGAAAAAAAACTTGCAGCAGTTTCACTATCAAACAGTACTGTTCAAAGGAGGATCAGCAATATGGCCATTGATATCAAGGATTAAGTTGTACAGAAGATCAAGTCTGCAGCATTTGGCATTTTTTCAATTCAACTGATGTGACATCGTGTTCCCAGTTGCTGGTATTTGCAAGATATGTTAACTCAGGTTCATTTCAAGAGGAGTTTCTCTTTTGTTCTCCTCTTGAAACAACTACCAAGGCCTCAGATATTTTGGAAAAGGTTAAATCTTTCTTTGAATCAGAAAATCTTTGGTGGGATAATGTGTGTGGGTGCTGTGCAGATGGAGCACCAGCTATGTTGGGGACAAAATCTGGATTTCAAGTTTGTGTGAAAAAGCGAGCTCCAAAAGTGAAAGGCATTCATTGTATGATCCATCGTGAGGCACTGGCCTCAAAAACACTTCCAGCTCCACCAGGGAAGGTTTTGGATTAAAACAATTCAAATTGTGAATTTTGTCAAAGGAGGAGCTCTCAACTCACGACTTTTCAAGCAGTTTTGTATTGACATGGATGCAGACCATAATTTGCTTCTTTTCCACACAAATGTTCGATGGCTTTCAAGGACCCAGAAGGATCCATGTCACAAAGTTCCCGAGGACCAAAAAGTCTCAAAAGTCACCAAGGTCCCAAAAAGTTCCCAAAAATCCAAAAGTCCCAAAAAGTTCCCGAGGACCCAAAAGACCCAAAAAGTTCCCAGGGAAATAAAAGTCCCAAAAAGTTCCCAGGGAACTAAAAGTCCCCAAAAGTTCCCAAGGACTCAAAAGTACCCAA
>NC_140962.1:116565255-116722755 GCF_056783735.1 Eptatretus burgeri | reverse complement strand
CCGATGCATCGCTTCCCCGAAGAACAACCGACCAAGATGAGGCCAAGAAGTCGCACCAAACCGGGAAGCAAGCAGAGACCGTGAAGAGCTCCACGCATCAAGAAGAGCCATCCGAACCAAGATGAGGCCACGAAGCAGAGCAACCAACTCCACCAAGCAGAACAAAAGCCACCAGAACACGAACCCAATGAACCGCGAAGGCTCACCGAAGACTAACCCAAGACTAACCCGAACCAACCCGAGCAAAGCAGAGGGTCCCCCTCTTATCCCTCTCAGCCCCGCCTCACTTCCGGCGTGACTCATTCGTGCTCGTGCGCCACCCCCCCCCCCCCGCAACTGCTGGTGGGGGCTGTTTACCTTGCTTTCAGCCACCCTGCCCCAACCATTATTTCTGTTTACACTGTTGAATCATGGGACAGGAGGGTTCTTCTTCTTCTTTGTGGGGGGGGGGGTCGTTCTTCTTTGCGGGGGAGGGTCGTTCTTCTTTGTTGTTGTTCTGATTGAACCCTAACTATTAAAATGGATCAGAGCGCATTTACACAGATTTACCCATTAAACAATGGAAGGCGAGCTATCTATGGAACACGTACTTACTGAGATAACTGAGCTAAAAGAGCCTGAATGTTGAGTGCGATCGTGGTTTCCAGATTCGCAACACTACCCCCTCCCCTTTATACAGACTCGTCCCGAGTTATCAAATTTTCGTGTGACCAGCATGTGTAAGTTTTCCCCTCATACATTTTACCTACGGATCCCTGAGTGTGACATTTCTTTATGCATGTCCTAAAAATAAATAACTTCATGTGCTGCGTAACTAACTAAACAAACTCACACAGACTCATTCGGACAACTTAACTAAAACTGCCGGCACTAAAACAAACATGCAGGTGGGGTTCAACTTATCTACAATTTTTACTTATCTATTTACACTAACCATGGCCCAGCACCTGGCATCTGTGGGAGAGAAGGCATAGCAATGTCAACAGTTATGTGAGGATGAGTGCTCCGCAGCTGAAGGTCAGACGTCTTCAGGGCCTGTTCAAAAGGTCCCCCTTTTTTTTCCTTTTCCTTCGTCTTCAACTGCTGGAGGCAACTTTCCCTAACCCGGCATGCCATATGCCATCCCACAGGCCATTTGAAGGGGGTAGCCAGGCTGCCCAAATGCAATCTCTGGCTCCCTTGTGCAGCAACAGGGAGGTAGCCAGCTGCCCAATGCAGTCCCTGGCTCCTCCCTGACATGAACTGGATGAACGATGCAGCGGATGGAAGATGCAAAACACAAAAATGGACTGGATGGAGGCAAAACGATGCACGGGCTGCACCAATGCAGTCGCCGTGGTGTGGCTGCCTGTAGGGCAGTCCTTACAAAACTGGATGATCCTGGCGCACATGGCGATGAATGAATACAGGGGCAAACGCAAACAAGGGCAGCAGGCATGGGGTCATGGCAGAGGCAGGCAAACACGGCATGGCAAGGCAAGCCCATGCAGAACAGGCGGCTGTAGCACAACAGGCCGACAGGTGAAGCTGGCCGGCCTCTGGTGTGGTTCCATCAAGTCTGGAGGGAGTGCGGTGGTGCCGGCCGCTCTGAAGGCGGGCTCGGACCTAGCCTACTGTCTCCCCCACTCTATCGCCTTTGCCTGTCTCTGTCCATACCCACTCCCATAATTTGCCACACAACACAACAAAATTTATCCCCTCTTTATTTTATTTCCCTTTTATAATTGTCTCCCTCACCCCCTTTATCGTCTTTGTCCGGCTAACCTCTCTCGTCAACCTCGCCTACTCCCAACCCCTAAAATCCTATTTAGAGGGGAATATGGAGAAACTAGCGTCCTGTCTTGAGGCCCAACAAAGCCTCAGAATGGCCTCCTCAGAGTTCAGCGATCTACCAAGCAGGTACAGCAGCCTACAATGAGCGAAGGTATGGATCGTGCGAAGGGGTACATCTCCTAACTATCCTAGCATTCATTACCCTTAAACTACCCCGGGGCTTTCCAAAAACGCCTGACACTTTAAACTATCGGTTCTAAAAAACCATGATTCCCGTCACCTGTGTTGGTGTCCATTATACATTTGGGCCTAGCCCTCAAATTTCATTCATGCCCTCGCACAATTTCGTGGCTGGGCAGCGTGGCTCACTTGGCAGGAACTACCCTCTGCCGAATCTCCAACCATGGCACCCTCGGGCCCTCAGGCTGCCTCCGAGCCTACCAGCTCCCTAAGATCTGGGGAATGCCCTCCACAGCTACTCCCCCTCGACACTCACGTGGCAGGCTGGCGCCACGGGCCCCTTTTCTGCGGGTGCCCATGCCCACGACACGGTCCACGCGGCCATTGGCGCTATGGGTCCTGCTTCATGCGGGCCCACCCATGCCCACTGTGCTATCCCGGCCCTTCTTGGGCCCTTGGCCTACCGTGGCAGACTAGTCCGGTGCCCGGGATGCCCACTAAGCGATACTCACCGTTCGCAGCCACGCTCCCAGCCCGTCAATAGGACTCCTGCACCCCTCCAAACAGGTTTCGGGCCTACACTCGCACCAACAGCAAAACGACCTCCATTTTGTAAATTTGGCTAACCCACTAACTGACTTTACTCTGACCCCGGGGTCCCTTGGGTGGGAATCACTCCTCCCCCCAATCACTCATCGCACCATCCATACCACATTCACTCCATTCACACAGGCCCGCTGGCCCTCACTCATTCCCCACACATTTTCTATTTCTCAACTCACACCAACACTCCACACTGCCATCCTACTAACTAAATACCCTAACTATCTCTTGCTCCCTCGTCATCCCTTAGAATAATGCACGTTCCATTTACTCTACGTAGCTAAGCTACATCCCCACTAAACATTCCATGTCTGTCCTTGTCTCCAAAAATCCATGAATCCATTTCTAAATCTATCCTAACATCCCCTCTAACTAACCCATTCCACGGGCTCCATGAGGAACAACCCATGTCCCCATGAAACCGGTCTAACTATACTAACTCGTCCTACTAACTAGTGCTCCTATGCCCAAACTACAGGATGTCCACCACATCCTGCCAGGCCGTATACCTGGAGCGAGGCTCTTTTTCTTTTCTGCACCTCCATGGTGGCGGTTTTCGGCACGCCCGTTCGTCCTTATGGGCGATGCCAACATCCCCTCCAACGGCCGACCCGTGCGGCCATGACGTCACCCTGCCAATTCCAAACAGCGCTCGCTCGCGGGGAATTCCCCACGCAGGACGTGCGCTGTTTGTCCGGCATTCGTGCCGCGAGGTTCCCGCTGATGACGTCACCTGAGCGCCGAGCCTGCGCTGTTTCTCGCGCCGGCCGGCACGCGCGTAACGTCCCGGAAACCCGCTCCGCGAACAGATCACGCGGTATGCAGCATGTGATGCCCCGAACACGTGCCCACGTGGGAACCCGCGTGTTCCAAATTCACCTAACCCTCGCCGCCATTTTAACCGTCCACGCGACTGTCTTTTCCGATACACGGGACATTCCCGCGCCGGATTCCCTGTACGGAGACGCGCGTGCGAGGGCCGTTCGCTAAATGCCGAACAGGCCTCGTACGCGGCGTCCCGTGAAACCGGCGCGGTTACCAAAATAGCTACAAGCAGCCCATTCGGTTCCCGTCTCCCGTCTGAATCCGTCCACGTTTCAATTTCCCGCATGCACTCACGCACACCATTTCACTCACACCCGCCATTTCACTCACACTCGCCATTTCACTCACACTCGCCATTTCACCCACGCACGCTATGTTACTCACGTGCGCTGTGGGAGAAAAATTTATATTAATGTATTCTAAATTGTAACAAATGGAGTTTTAGAAATGTAAGTTTTATGCTATAAGTTGAATTGGCTGTCTTTTCTGGCCAAGAGAATTTTGCCCTAAATGTTGATAAAGTCTTGGTCTGGAGCGGTGGGACCTGGGCTGATAACAGCGAACCTTTGCCTCGAAATGTACGTCGTGGCTTCTCACCTAAAGGACACGTCTGCACTCTGGGTTGGTAGCCCCCACCACTCTCCCATGAAAGTATAAAATGCTTTGAAATGTAAAATTGTTTCAGTGCAAGTACCTGAGGAAGTATGGAATCTCAGTGGCTTATACTCCTTGCGACTGACCAAGTACCAAGTTAGAATAAAACTCTCTGATGTAATGTGGAAGCGCTATGTTACTCACGTGCGCTGTGGGAGAAAAATTTATATTAATGTATTCTAAATTGTAACAAATGGAGTTTTAGAAATGTAAGTTTTATGCTATAAGTTGAATTGGCTGTCTTTTCTGGCCAAGAGAATTTTGCCCTAAATGTTGATAAAAGTCTTGGTCTGGAGCGGTGGGACCTGGGCTGATAACAGCGAACCTTTGCCTCGAAATGTACGTCGTGGCTTCTCACCTAAAGGACACGTCTGCAGTCTGGGTTGGTAGCCCCCACCACTCTCCCATGAAAGTATAAAATGCTTTGAAATGTAAAATTGTTTCAGTGCAAGTACCTGAGGAAGTATGGAATCTCAGTGGCTTATACTCCTTGCGACTGACCAAGTACCAAGTTAGAATAAAACTCTCTGATGTAATGTGGAAGCGAATTGAATTGGGTTGGTCTAACTGTTTACTAAAAGTCAGAATAAATGAAATAGAACCAAATAATATTGCAACAAATGGGGATTTCTTAAGTTCATTGTTCGAGGGTGAGAAGTTTAAGTGGATAATTAGAAAATAAATTGTTTCACAAAGAAAAGACTTGTGTGGACATCGGTTATCAGTGTCGGTGGGTTTTATGCAGGATTTTATAACCAAATCGGATAAACGTTAAACTCTGCCTGAAGTTAAATAGGATTCCACAATCAACCAGGAAGAATCCTTCAACGATCAAAACAGGGTGGGTGAAAAAAATCCACATCAGTTGGCGCCTGGTGACTCGGATTCGAACCGAGGTTGCTGCGGTGCTCGTGACCGGAGGTGCTTAATCTGCCGGAGGCAGTGCCTGGAGGAATGACAAGTGCTTGAGCGAAGGTAAGGGAGAGCACTCTCAGCAGGTAACGCATTTCGAACAAAGAAAAGTTCATTGTCAGATAATTTTATTGATAGAAGGAAGAGGATCCAGCGGAGAGAGTCCGTTTTAAAGTAAACAATAAGTACTGTAGTTGTTTTAGAAAAGTTCTGGAGGAGAAGAGGACTTACATTGATACTTACCTGATAGGAGAGATACTGTGATCATTAAGACAGTATTCTCAGGGTGAGGCCCACCCATTGCACTTCAGGGGGAAAGGTTGACCCTTGCGATTTTCCCCAAATGTGGGAAACTCGACTGTACAATTTGAGGAGTGCAGAGGACACAGTACAACAAGAGGCTCGACGAGGAGCCAGAGGAGTAATTAAATGTTTGCATTGATACGGACCGGCCGAGAGAGAGGCCAAGGACACGGCTGAGATGCCGAGATAGGGTTATGGTTAAGTGGAAAATAGATAAATATTATAAGTTACCTGTTTGTAAGAGTTATAAGAGTTACCTTTTGTTCATTGAACTCACTGGAACTTTGTTGGCAGTGAGGTTGTTATATTAAATTGTGTGGAGGTTTTACGGATTTGTAAATGCAATGATTTGCACGAAACGTTTTGTAGAGTGCAGGAGACGAATGACGTGGAGGTTTTACGGATTTGTAAACGCAATGCTTTGCACGAAACGTTTTGTAGAGTGCAGGAGACGATTGACCGGCTGGGAGCGTGGCTGGTGATTTGCATTGAGATGCATGTGTTGCTGAGAGTAAAAAAATGAAACTTGTGTGAGTCCAATATTCACTGCAATGAAACGTGTTCTGTTGGGATTTTGACGATATTTTTAACAACTAAGGAAGAAATATCAGGCAGAGAGTTGAAATAAAACAGCCTGGATGTTCGTGGTTTGGTGCTGATAACGCGAAGGAAGGTCGCAGTTGTGTGTGTGAATTCAATTAAATGGGGGTCTGAATTGGAAGCGATTGTGAGCTTGCTGGGAAATGAAAGACTGCTGGACGATGTGATACATGAATGTCTTGTTAGAAATTATAATATTGCAACAAATAAAGCGTGAAGAGATGGACATTCATAAAATAAATTAAATAATTAAAACCACCTCGGCAAGACAGTCTGAGGACGAACTCGTGCTGAATTAAGCTGTGGGTGTGTTTGGGTTGGCATGTTATGCATTCTTGGCTTTTTATGTCCATGCGAAGGTCGCAAGCTGCGACAGTGCAGCTCGCCCCCTCCACTGGATCTGTGGGGGGTGGCATGTCTCTCCACTGAGTCTGTGTTTGAGTCTTAGCTTCAAGTGTGAAATTACATTCATATGCAGATTCAAGAGGATGGGGAGCTATTGTGTCGAAGTGTGCATGCCGTTGGCAATGACTTTAAAAAATGAGATAGAAATGTGATTGGTATTTGTCACGTGATCACACGCGAGTCTATGAGATGCAATGCTCGTTAGTGTGTGTGTTGAAGCCATGACAGAGTAATGCTAAACTGTGTTTTGCCTGTCAGAGTTTTTCTTTTTCTTCCCACCGGATGTGGAGAGAATTCCTTTTCCTTGTTGCTTGGTGTTTGTGGCACACCCTCTCTACTGAATCTGTTTAAAGTGAAGTCCATTTGGGGAAAAAGTGCTCAAGTTTACTTAAAAGCCATCGGGATTGGATAAATTGAAATAACAATTGTGAATGTTTCGAAGATTTGATCTGAGTTGTAACCATTGTACTTAAAAGATGTGATTTAAATGTAGAAACATGATTTGGAATGATTTCAATGATTTGATGATGTTTATCACGTGGGGCGATTCACAGATAATTGATGATGCCCTCAGATGGACGTTGAAATAGGCATATTGTTTTATTCATCTGCGAATGTTGAGGTTGCCTGAACTTGTGCTGGGAAGACAATGGCAAACAACCCAGTGTAACCCTTTGATCGATTCAGTCAAGGTAAATTCATGATTCAATTGGATAGACGCTGAAGATTTAATTTTTGATTTATGGATTTTAAAAGATAATATTTTATTGTCTTGACCAAAAGTTGTTTAAGAGGGATTGGTTAAACATTATTTTTGAGATATGTTACGCTCTGCAGCTCGGTAACTCGATGCCAGGATGGCCGAGCAGAGTGGAACTCTCAAATTGGGGGTTGTGCGGTAACTGTGTTAGTTACTTTCAGACTAAGCTCATAAAAAAACCCTTGTTAATCTGTTAATTGAGGATAAGGAAAAGTTACTGAGAATTAAATCAAGGTAATAAAAAAATGGCAGTTGCTCTGGAACTATTTGTGAATGAAACTAAATTGTTTAGCAGATATGAATGTTAAAATGGTAACTGTGCAAAATCGAATTGGATTCGGTTCTTGAAGAAATAGATTACTTTCATATTTTGGGATAAATGATGGAATATTTTTTGTGAAAAGAATTATTGATCGCAAATTGGAACCCTGATAAAGACTGTTTGCCTTAACGTGGAAATAGCAAATGAGATGAATGTTTTGAGTACACATACAACTGAGATTTCTGTATATTTTAGTTGTCATTTAGGGAAATAATAAGGAAAAGATAAAATATTGACAATGCAAGTTGAATGCTTTAGAAAAACCTTTGTCAGTCTTGTGGAAATACATGAGCCCATGATGTTTACTGATGATGTTTACTCGATGTTAACTTTGATTTTGTTTGTTTCGGAGTGTTGAATGCAGTTGAACTATGCAAATGTACGATTTTGTCTAAAAATGAAGCTTGGAAAAAGTTCCATACAAAGATTGGACGATGAGAGAACCCAGATTTTGGTGATTGAGCATTCAACCCGTGATCATGAAACTGTACCCCTTCCTGAGGAGATAAGATGGAGCAATGTGGAAAAAAAAAGAAAGAAAAAACTCGCTGAGGAGAAGGTTGAGCAAAGTCTTAATGTCGGCGTTGTGTGGTGCCTGCCTGAAGGAATGTTCTCAGCCACATTCTCGATTGCTGCTCTGCAAATACATCATGAACTTGCTGTGGTTGCTTCAATGTACGACAGGCCTGGAGTTCCACATTGCGAGTCCTCTGCAACATGTGTTCAATGGTGCGGGTGGGGGCTCGTGCTGCAAAGCGACTGCATCTAACGTGCACAGCTCGCTTTGTGCGAGGCCTGATTGCACGGACTGCTGCTGCGAGACCCCAGGCTCTGTTGGGGCTGGATCTCTGTTCACCTCTCGAGTCCTTTTCGTCTCATTCAACCCAGTGTCCGGCCCAAGCTCATACTTGCCCACATCTACCTTCTCCTCAGCTCAAGGAGTGCTTCGATTGTGTTTCCCGTTGGCTGCTGCTCTATCCACACCCTGACCTGTTTATCTTCTGACTTCGGGTATCATGTTTTCAATGTGTGACACATGCTGATGAACAGGCCATAAATTAAATGGAAACTCACTCTTTTTCTGATATGAGCACTCGCTGCCATTGTTGATTGAACTTGAGTAATGGAAATCTTTTCTCCTTCAGGAACGGGACATGGTAATCATGTGTAAGAAAAATTATTCAAATTCCCCTTAAAAAAAAAACGGGGGAGTGTAGGGGAAAATTTTATATTAATGTATTCTAAATTGTAACAAAAGGAGTTTTAGAAATGTAAGTTTTATGCTACAAGTTGAATTGGCTGTCCTTTCTGGCCAAGAGACTTTTGCCCTAAATGTTGATAAAAGTCTTGGTCTGGAGTGGTTTGACCTGGGCTGATAACAGCGAACATTTGCCTTGAAATGTATGTAGTGGCTTCTCGCCTAAAGGACACGTATGCAGTCTGGGTTGGTTGCCCCCACCACTCTCCCATGAAAGTATAAAATGCTTTGAAATGTAAAATTGTTTCAGTGCAAGTACCTGAGGAAGTATGGAATCTCAGTGGCTTGTACTCCTTGGGACTGACCAAGTACCAAGTTAGAATAAAACTCTCTGATGTAATGTGGAAGCGAATTGAATTGGGTTGGTCTAACTGTTTACTAAAAGTCAGAATAAATGAAATAGAACCAAATAATATTGCAACAAATGGGGATTTCTTAAGTTCATTGTTCGAGGGTGAGAAGTTTAAATGGATAATTAGAAAATAAATTGTTTCACAAAGAAAGGACTTGTGTAGACATCGGTTATCAGTGTCGGTGGGTTTTCTGCAGGATTTTATAACCAAATCGGATAAACGTTAAACTCTGCCTGAAGTTAAATAGGATTCCACAATCAACTCGGAAGAATCCTTCAACGATCACAACAGGGTGGGTGAAAAAAATCCACATCAGTTGGCGCCTGGTGACTCGGATTCGAACCGAGGTTGCTGCGGTGCTCGTGACCGGAGGTGCTTAATCTGCCGGAGGCAGTGCCTGGAGGAATGACAAGTGCTTGAGCGAAGGTAAGGGAGAGCACTCTCAGCAGGTAACGCATTTCGAACAAAGAAAAGTTCATTGTCAGATAATTTTATTGATAGAAGGAAGAGGATCCGGCGGAGAGAGTCCGTTTTAAAGTAAACGACAAGTGCTTCATTACCTCCGTTTCTTCCTTTATTTCTTTTATTATCCGCGTCTCCGTCACCATTAATTTCTCCGTCACCTCCACGTGTATCGTCCTGCACATCTCAGTCAAATCTTTTAATTTGTCCCTCTCCATCACCGTCAATTCCTCCTCCACCTCTACGTGTCTTGGCTTACATGTCTCCCTAATTATTGTGACGGCGTCTCTCGTCGTCCCGACCTCACCCGTATCCATTGCGGGCCGGACACATTCCACACTCCCCCTCGTTGGTGCGGTGTCTCCAGCATGTGCTGTCGCCATGATGCCTCTTATGCCCGTCCTCATTGCCTTTTGCCCTGCCTGGAGGTTCAACACCATGCACGGCATCTCCCCTCGCTGCGTTTGCATTTCACCCCTCAGTGTCTGCATATTTGTAGCCATTTTGCGCGCATTTCCGTCCATTTCGTTTTTCATGTCATCCATTTTGCCATTCGAATCGCATGCATTTGCATCCATTTTATTCTTCATTCTTTGTAAATCCCCACTCATTGCTCGTCTGAGCATCTCCACCAAATGGTTCATGTCAAGCGACCCTGACGAAGCCGATTCGCTTTGGTCGGGCGCGGATCCGCCAAGGGTCGGGAGGGAAGTTTGACAGAGGGGGGGTGTCATACGCCCCCGCCGCTGCGCCCATTACGGACTCTGAGTTCGATTGTGGGGGGTGGTCGACCTGCATGGTGGTGTCCTGGGCCTCTGGTTCCATTAACTCTACATCGACCTCACTACCTACCTGGCTCAGCTCGCCTTGGCTGGACATGTTGCGTGTCGGGAATAAAAAAAATTTAAATGCTCGTAATTTGGGGAAACGGGGGAGGGGGTGGGGGGAGGGGTTGCTCCCTACACCCCTGATCCGAATCTGTAAATTTTGTTAATGGCTGCGGAGGAGTTCGTATCCCACTCCTGACACCACTGTTGCAGGTCGGGACGTCGACCGTGAGCATGATTGCTAGATTGAGCCGTGAGCCGGCTTGACCGATCGTCTGAAATGTAAAGGTCATCACCCCGGATAAGTCCAGAGCCGACGGGTCCTGACTGGACCGAAGTTCGCCAATGGATAGACCATGTGGGGTAGGGTCGATTGACAACTTTTCAATTTCATGTCAGACTACCGGGGAAGTTCACCCTCGGCCGACTTTGTCCGAATGGAGTCGCTATCGCCGACTCGGATCCGGCGTAACCGAGCGGAATTACCAAAGTCGGGCCGGACCAAACGAACATGTTGCGAACACTAATCCTCAAACACGCGTCATGTCGAGCCAATGAAAGAAACACAAAACCAGCTGATACATTTAACAATTGGGGTTTATTTATACAGTAATAATGGGAAGCTCGGGAACACAGAAGAGCAGAACTATACCGAATACAATAAATGCAAGTATATTCAGCGATCAAAGCACTTAACAGTTTTCTACTTGTTAGACGGGCCCACGGACACACATACGCACACACACACGCCCCAGAAATGGTGGCTGATGCCTTTAATGCGGACTTCAGCTCGGAGAGACAGATGATCTGAAGCCCAGGGACTGCCTCGGACCTTTCCACCTCGTGTGGTCTTCAAGCTGTTCGGACTGGGCACCAGCGTGGGCGAGCTGGATCCAATCACCACGAGCCACAATCCTCTCCGAGCTCCGGCGGATCCCCTCATGCTCCGGACCACATGCAGGTGAGACGAGGCGCCGATCCTTCTCGACCCGATGCGTCGCTTCCCCGAAGAACCACCGACCAAGATGAGGCCAAGAAGTCGCACCAAACCGGGAACCAAGCAGAGACCATGAAGAGCTCCATGCACTAAGAAGAGCCAGCTGAACCAAGATGAGGCCACGAAGCAGAGCAACCAACTCCACCAAGCAGAACAAAAGCCACCAGAACACGAACCCGATGAACCCCAAAGGCTCACCGAAGACTAACCCAAGACTAACCAGAACCAACCCGAGCCAAGCAGAGGATCCCCCTCTTATCCCTCTCAGCCCTGCCTCGCTTCCGGCGTGACTCATTCGCCCTCGCGTACTGCCCCCCCCGCAACTGTGGGTGGGGGCTGTTTACCTCATTTTCAGCCGCCCACCCCAACCGTCATTTCTGTTTCCGCTGTTGAATCATGGGACGGGAGGGTTCTTCTTCTTCTTTGCGGGGAGGGTCATTCTTCTTTGCTGTTGTTCTGATTGAACCCTAACTATTAAAATGAATCAACACATTGACACAGATTTACCCATTAAACAATGGAAGGCGAGCTATCTATGGAACACGTACTTACCGAGATAACTGGGTTAAAGGGTCTGAATGTTAAGTGCGATCGTGGTTTCCAGATTCGCAAATATATGTATATATATATATATATATATGTATATATATATATATGTATATATATATATATATATATATATATATATATATATATATATATATATATATATATATATATATATATGTATATATATATGTATATATATATATGTATATATATATATGTATATATATATATATATATATATATATATATATATATATATATGTATATATATATGTATATATATATATATATATATGTATATATATATATATGTATATATATATATATATATATATATATATATATATATATATATATATATATATTTACGGTCATGGGTACTGAGGCACCAGTTTGTTACTCAGGGGGATCAACTCAGGGGCACCAGTTTGTTACTCAGGGGGATCAAACAACCTTCTGAGGTTGTCCTCAGAAGGTCCGGACCTGGGGCTACCGCTCACAACTTATTTATCCTCAGCTACTGTATGTGTGGACGCATTCATCAGACCGGGTTCTGAAATCCGTAACAATACATACGGTATATATATGATATAAATATGATTGAGGCGGTTGGGATTGCACATTTTTAAAGAAGAAGAAGGTGCTTCCAACCATAAGTAAAAACGTGATCGATTCCACTAATTTGAGCAAAAAAATCAAGAGCAGACCCAGTCTCAGATGACATTTCACCAGCTTCACAGCCAGCTTCCTCAGGCACAATAGCTATTGTTTCTTTTCAATGTTTTCTTTTCACAGTGTTCAGTGTCAAAGGTTGGTTCACATGTATATGTAACAGAAAGATCTGACCCCTTATCCCGTAATGGCGGCCCACATATGCCGCACTTTCACCTCTTGCTAACGTATGTAGCAACTTTTTCTACTTCAACAAACTGCTCTCAATTCAACCTTTCCTTCATACCTTGTCTAAAAAGTCCAGCTGTTACAACGTTCCTTCTCTTCATTCTCTTAACTCGTCTTCATTGCATCCCTCAAGACATGTCTTTAATCGCATTTCCGAACTAAAAATTAAAAAAAACAGTTTGCTATGCTTGTTCTCTTTCTATCAACCATTCTTTTTTTCCAACTTCAGTGCCAATCGCTCCTCTCACCCCTCCCTCTCAAAGCAACCATCACACTCTTCTCCCTCCGAGCTTCCCTCTCACCTTTCTCAAAAACTCCCCCTTCACCTTTCTCCCTCAACTCTCCCCACTCACCCTTCACCCATCTTCACCACCCTCACTCACCCTTCTCAAAGTTGACCCCCCCCTCACATCCACAAAGCTGCCACCTTCCCCTGCCCTCTCATCTCCATCACATCACTCCACTTCCTCAAACCCTCAACTACCTTCTGCCCCCTCTCTTATTACTCCACACTGTACCTCAACCCAGCACCACAGAGCCTTTACTCCTCCTCATCAGCCGCCCTCCACTAGGTCTTCTGCAATCCCCCACACTCTTTCAACAACTCTTCTTAGCTTCCTCCCCTCCCCACTCCTCCCTTGTCCTACCCTCCCTCTCCTCTTCCACCCCCTGCACCCACAGCCTCCTCCCATCCCTCTTCATCAACAGTGTGGACCTCAAATATCCGGGGCCTTCGCCCAAACCTTACCGATCTTTCCATACAGGTTGCCACTGACAAACCAGACATAATCTGCACAACAGAAACTTTACTCCCTCAAGACGTCTCTGACTCCCAAGTATTTCTCCCTGGTTACTCCCTCCTCCAGTATGACAGACCTGAGCCTCATCCTGGTGGAGGAGTTGCTCTTTTCATCAAAGACTGTATTCCTTACTCCCCATGCACTGCCCTCACTCCCCCACACCCCCAGGAATACCTCTGGCTACAGCTTCCCCTCCACTCCCACCTCATGTTTATATGTGTGCTGTACCGTCCACAAAACAGTGATGACTCCATTTACACCTCACTATCCAAAAACATGGACCAACTTCTATCTTCTCATTTGAACTCTCTCTTCCTCATATGTGGTGACTTCAATTGTCATCACGCCAGTTGGCTAGGAGTGGGTACCTCTCTCACCTGTCATGGCACTTCAGCAAAAGCTTTCTATGACTCATTGGGACTGACTCAATTGGTCAACTTCCCGACCTGGATCTCAACCAATGGTACTCCATCTCTTCTGGATCTGCTTTTGACCAATTTCCGTAAAAATATCTGCTGTTCTTCGTTCGCTCCAATCGGTTCTTCTGATCACGTGCTTGTCAAAGTGGACATCTCTCTGGCTGTTATCAGAGAACCACCTCAGTACTGTCGAGTCGAGCATTTTACTCAGGCCAACTGGCTGGGTCTGCAAGCAGCCATCAAACTTCTAGACTTGTCTCCCATTGATACTTTCTCCAACATCAACTCGTCCTGGGAATTCTTTCAAAGAAACTTGCTTTCTCATGCACAATTTATTCCATCTCATTTTCAGTTATCATACCCTTCCTCCCGCCCATGGTACACTGAAGCTTATGGCGATGCAGTTGTCCTGAAACAACTTGCCTTCGCATCATGGAAGGCAAATCCAACTGAAGGCAATCTCAGTTCTTTCCACAAAACTTGGAACAAGTGTGTGTCTACCCTCAGGAGAGCCAGGTAACAACATCTTTCTCATCTCAAGTCTGAACTCTCAAACCTGTCTCCCTCCTCCAAATCCTGGTGGCATCTGGATAAGTCTGGTGATGGTGTATGATCCCCCTCCATCCCCTTGTGGAAGAAAAATAATTATATTCATGTACTCTCAATTATAATTGTTGCTGGTGCTTTTCAATCTATTTTTTTATGTTATAGTCGAATTGGCTGTCAGTTATGTTTCCCTTTACCCAAGAGTCTTTTGACGTAAATATTGATAAAAGGAATGTCTTACTATGAAACAAGGTGACCTGGTTGATAACACTGCAACTTTTCCATGGTTATGTCATTCTCTTTCACCCAGTGGACACGTATTGCAGTTTGAGTTTTTTGCCTAATGCTTATCAGCTAACCCTGTAGTTCTCCCCTCCCATTCTTTGGAATGTCAAGTTGTGTATAAGAAAAATTGCTTCGGGCTTATGTTTCAGTGAAGTCCATTCGAATGTTTCAGTCAAGCATTCAATGTTCTTCCTCCGTATATACGAAATTAAAGATTCTCCTTTGGGATGCTGATCCAACTTGTGGAAATTGAATTATTTCCCACGCCACCCTCCTTTACTTCAAATGGCAGCACAGCTGACACTGCATGCGAAAAGGCTGAATGCATAAACTCTGTGATTGCTTCTCAATATTGTGTCCCAAGCCCATCACTTTCTGTCCCCACCTCACCCAGTCGCACACAGCTGTTCCTGAACACTGTGTCCATTTCTCCTGACGAGGTGGAGAGTTTGCTGTCAAACCTTGACTCAGATTCTGCAACCGTTCCAGACAGCATCAGCCCACGTGTCCTAAAAACCTGCTCTGCTGCTCTTGCTCACCCTCTCTCTGCTCGTGCTCACCCTCTCACTGTTATATTCACCCTCTGAATTGTTTAAGGTCATCTGCCATCTGCTTGGAAATCAGCACATATTACCGCTCTGCATAAAAAAAGGTGCAAAAACAGATCCTTGCAACTACAGACCAATCAGCTTTCTCCCCATCATCAGCAAGGTCATGAAATCAATTGTCGCTTCAGCCATGAAATCCTTCCTCTTCTGCAATGGCTTGATTGCCGACCATCGATTTGGATTCAGACTAGGTCACTCTACCATGGACATGCTGCTTCAGCTTTTCCAACAATGGATGGAGGTCCTGAATGCCAAACATGCGATCAGAGCCATCTCCCTTGACATATCGCACACTTTCAATATGGTCGGGCACCCCGCCCTGCTCACCAAACTCTCTTCTTATGGTATCCGAGGCAATCTCCACTCATGGCTCACAGACTTCCTCTCCTGGTGAAGTCAATGAGTGGTCCATAATGGAGTTCTTTCATCCCCTCTTCCTGCCCAGGCTGGAGTTCCTCTCGGCAGTGTTCTCGCCCCAGTGCTTTTTCTGGTTTTCATCAATGATCTCTCCGACTCTCTGGAAAATCCACTTTATCTCTTTGCTGATGACTGCACCCTCTGCTGTACCATCTGTCATCCCTCAGATTGGCAATCAGCAGCCTCTTCCCTCTCGAGGCAGATCTGGATAAAATCACAAACCGGTCAAACACTTGGAATATGTCTTTCAATCCTCACAAATCTCACTCTCACTATGTCTCTCAAAAAGGACCATCTGGAACAACCCCCCCCCCCACCCCAATCTACTTTCTCAACAATCCTCTTGAAGAAGCCCTTTACTTTCATTCAAACTTTTGGGTCTCACTATCTGCCATGATCCTTCCTGGGAAAGCCACATTTACAAGCTAGCCTCCAAAGCCAGTTGCCACCTGGGCATCCTCCATCGTGCAACGTCCTTCCTTGGCACACCTCAGCTCCTGACCACAAACAAAGCTTTCATCAACACCTGATGGAGTATTGCTCTCCCCTCTGGGATGGTGCTCCCACCTCCCACCTTCCTCGGCTTCACGCTGTGGAAACCAGGGCTTCTATATAATCATTGGTATCTCCCGTGATGAAGCTGAGTCTTTGAGTCTCTCACTCTCTTTTTCCACAGGCAGGTCAGTGGTCATTCTGTCTTCCACTGTCTCCTCCGGCCTTGCCCCCCTGCTCTGTCTCTGGTCTGTCCCCCCATATTTCCACAGGGCGTTCAAGGTCAGGTGAGGTATGGGAGCATGCGCTGGGGCAACGCATCGCTGCGTCCATTTTCCACCGGTACTCCAGGGTCCTCCGTCTAGTCATCCCCCAGGCAGATGCCTGGCCCATCCTCGTTACCTTGAGATGCAACCATGAGGCACGTGGTCAGCCCATTGGCCTCCTCCACTCACGAGGCTCCCTCGCTGAGTGAATCTGGTGAGTAGGATCAGCGGCAGGAAAATGAGCCACATGTCCATACAGCCGCAGTTGACGCTCACGAACTATGCAGGTTACAAATCTCATTTGAGGCTCTCTCAGCAACCGCTCGTTGGGCACAACATCCGACCAGCAATAGCCAAGGATTCTCTGAAGAGACCTGTTGCTAAGGGAATTAAGTCTCCCTCTCAGATCCCTGGTCAGAGTTCAAATCTGACATCCGTAGAGCAAGACGGGAAGCACAAAGGACCTGAAGACTCAAACTTTTGTCCTTCTGCATAGGTACCGACAGCTCCACACCCCATGATCCAGTGAATCCATGACTCCCCAGGCCCGACCCAGACATCTATTAACCTCTGGCTCACAGTCAGCAGAGACATAAATATCACTGCCAAGGTAAGTGAATCTCTCCGTTACCTCAATATCCTCACCCCAAACAGGTACAGACAAGACAGCAGCATCCAAGATGTCATTGAAAGGCTGGATCTTAGTTTTGACCCAGGAAACCCATAATCCCAGGGGCTCCGACTCCTCATTCGGCACCTCGAGGGCCCCCACAAAAGGATATGCAGAGTCTCTGCAAAGATGACTGCATCATCTATGAAATCAAGGTCAGAGGTCTTGACATTCCCAAATGACGCACCACAGCTTGATCTCTCTGACATCCTCCCCAGAATCCAGTCCATACAAGTGCTGAAAAGTGTGGGGGCCAGCACACACCCCTGATGAACTCCAGTAACAACTGGAAATAAGCCGGAGATGGTATCACCACATCTCACAGTACTCTCAGTACCAGAGTATAGTTGGGACATCAGATTGATCAGTTTTGGTGGCACCCCACCAAGACCAAGAATCCTCCACAGGGTATCCCGATTCACTGAATTGAATGCTTTGCAGAGATGAACATCGGCTGCAAGCAGCCCTGCCAAACCTCTCGTCTGCGTTCGTTGAAGACCCAAAGGGCAAGGATACGGTCAATCGTTGACCTCTTTGGTGTAAAGCCTGACTGCTCTGGACGATGGTGCTCAAGCAGATGGTGGCGAACCGTATCAAGAATTATCCGTGCAAAGACCTTGCCCGGCACTGAGAGCAGCGTCACCCCTCGGTCGTTATTGCAGTCCTGGTGATGACCCTTCCCTTTCCAGAGGGACAACAAGGCCCCTCTTTCAGTAAGTTTGGATGATGCCTGTGTTCCAGGCAGAGCACAGAATTGCATGCAACGATGTGAGTATAGCATTTCCACCAGCCTTGTGAAGTTCAGCATGGATGCCACAAATCCCACGAGCTTCACCCCATTTCAACCGATTCACTGCAGCCTGTATTTTCACAAACGAAGGTGGATCACATTTGTTTGGAGGGTCAGCATGAGAGATAGTAACACCCCTGACATCCAACTCAATAGCTGGTGTATCAGCCTGGTGCAGCCGCTCAAAGTACAGCCAACCTGGTATAACCGGGCCATCACTTTGGACTCCTCTGTCAAGAGCCCACCACCATCCACTCCAACTGCAGTACACTGGGGGACAGGCTTGGAGAAATGCAATGCACAAATTCCCCTGTAAGCAGGATGAGAATCATTTGACCACAGGTGATGCTTTACCCCCTCACCGATTCCTCGCACATCGGTCTCCTTGACCACCCTCAGCATACGTACAGTTTTATATCTCAGATCCCTGAACAGCTCAGCTCTGCCATTAAACCTGGCACTGCAATTCTGGTCAATGGTATCCAGTGTCCCTTGAGAGACAAAATTCTTCTTCACCCTTTGGTGAGTTCCAAGACATCCACTGGCAACATCAAGTATGGTGGTGTTGAAGGCACTCCGTAACTCTTGACGATTCCCCAAAGTACTCAGAACCCCTAAATCCTCACTCAGCCCGTTTGTATACTCCTCAGCAACCCTTTCATCCTTGAGTTTGCCAACACCCATCCTCGGCAGGGATGGTACAATTCTCCTGGATTTAAGCTGCAACTTCAGAGTTGCTACCACAAATCTGTTGGCGGTATTGAGGAAGTGTGCACTCCGGTGGACCCTGCATTTCTGGATCATCCTGCAGCGACCATTAACGAGCACGTGGTCAATCTCCACGTCCAGCGGTGAAATACCACGTCCAGCGGTGAGCCTGTCGGTGCTGAAACCATGAACCAGCCACCTTTAGTCCATGACTTCTTGCAAAGTCAAGGAACTTAGTGCTATTCTCATTCACAGTTTCAGACACATGGGGACCAACACATGTCTCATAACATCCCTATCATTTCCGGTCGATGCACTGAAATCCCCCAAAACTAGAAGAGTATCTCGTCTGGGGCACTGATCAACCACAGACTCAATCATGCCAAAGAATGTGTCCTTCAGGGTGACATCACTCACCTCAGTCGGAGCATATACAAAGATCAGGGTAACGACACCCAAGGAGTGACAAATCCTTGTTGTAATCATACGCTTGTTGACTGGTGTTACCTCAATTATCATTGGAATCAGCTTCTTGGACACAGCTACAGCAACTCTTTTGGCATAGTAACCATCAGAGTGACCAGACCAATTGTAGGTTTAACCACCCGCCATGATCTCGCCATTATCTGGTCTCCGAATATCAGAGAGTGCTGCAATTCCGATATTCAAATGCTTGAGCTCAGATGATAAGAGAGACAGGTGATCATCCTCTCTTTGGGATCGGACATTCCAGGCACCCACCCGAAGGGACTGCCTCAAGTTAACCCAAGGAGATGGCTGTCTGGTGGACGACACCTCAGCACCACCCCAACACCCACTCCCGCATTATGACCCGGGAAGGTTACTCCGTGGTTTTCCTCCTTTCATCAAAGAGTGGGGGTCCTGAAGGCTTTGCCCCAATCCCGTCATCCAGTGAGCTGCCCTGCGGAGGGCAGCTGCACAAGAGGTACTCCCATGGAGTGGGTTTTCAATTTCCTTTACGGTTTTCTTGTGTTTTGCGGAGTGAAGAGTTTTATGGTGGCCAGAATGCAAATCCTGCCACCAACCTCCTATAAAAAGTAACCCAACTGCAGGTGGACGTCCGCAGACATAGTTGGCCATTAGATATGGATGGCCGTTGGCTCACAAGGAGCTCCTCTGCCCTTTGACAGGTGTTGTTTTTAATCCTGCTGGGTGTCCATATCATACACCCCCCTCACCAGAAAACCTGGTGGGGGAGACGGTTTAGTCGCCGACAACCCGACCATGAAACAGGTTCGTACAGGTTTACACGGTACCTGTTGCAAGTCACAGATCTGATCCGGCGTTCAATGTCCGCCAAAAACCCCCTTCTGGTGAAACTGCCAAAAAAGAGAATCACTGCTCATCTTCACTCTTTCATCGCTCTCTTTTCCCACCTCTGGAACAAACTCCCACACTCTTTTCAATCTCACTCCTCACCTCCAGGTCTTCAAAACAGCTGTTCACCACTATCTCTTATCTTCCCCCATCCTAAACCATGATCTTTTCTACCCCTGCTAATTCACCCCAAACCCACCTCCTTGAAATTTCCTGCTTTCCTTTCTGAAAGTCCCTGTAGTGTCCATCTTGTGTTTACCCCATGTACCCCGCCTCATCCCTCTTCCTTCTTCAGATCTCCTCATGTCTCTGTTCCCCACTGTTTTGTGTTTCCCCCTTGTCTCCTGCTCCCTTTGTTATATGTTCTGTGTGTTAGCACTTATACGAGCCTCGACATTGCATACAAAAAATATATATATATATATATATATATTTGGTAAAAAGGTCAATAGACATCCCCTCCAGGGACTCGCTAGGGGCAAATAGACAGATGGGATATTTCTGAAAAAACAGACTTGTGGATATCCACGTGGGAGAAAGGTATGATATTGATGGAGGACGGTCAAATAGTTTTTCCCTTTCCCCCCATTGACTTCAATGTTAAATTGAAGATATCCCAGAAGTCTCATTGAATCTACTCGTATGCTACTTCTGATCGATCGATTGAATGACAAGATATTTCAACTACTTGGTAATTTTCAGAATACTTCCATTATATTTAAGGATACAAAAATAACTTGGCATGCCTTGTACACGTATTTCTGTTTCCGTTACTGTCATAACTGTGACCGGATTACATTTTGTAATCTCCATTCTTTTTTTTCATTCGTATTATGTCATTGCCACTTGTATTCCTGGAAGCAAAATATTTGGATATTCATGATCTCCAGTAATATTCCTGATTAAAACGAAGCACAACTTACCGCAGGTCTCCAGGAGTGCCTCTGAATGAATCAAATGAAATATAAATCATTCAAAGCCGACACTTTATATCCGGCTCAGATGTGCAAAAAATGTCTCATGTTCATGCATGTGCTGCAAAATCGGTGGTGTTGCCAAAATCCCAATTCCTGATTTAAAATTGAACGGAATGTGGCTCGATGATGAAAGTGACGCACAATATTCTCGGACCATTTTATAAGATGGAAAGCTGGTTGTTGGATTACCATTTTAGTTGAATTGGTGATAATGATACCTACGAAGAATGCGAGGGTCGAGAAGGATAGCCTCGAGCTGTCTCGCCTGGGTTGGAATCTCAATTCTCAACCCAGGTATAAATGGTCATCTTGTTGCATCGCGTGGGCAGTGATGCATCGATGTGCACGGAGGGCTATAAGCCGGAGGTCCGTCTGCCATCACCGGCCATCGTTGGACGTTAAATATATCCCATTGTTTTTCGCGAAGAGTAGGTGAGCTATTGTTAGCATGCTGCTCAAACCACCTTCAGTTGAACGTCAGGCTTGGCCAACCGGTTCAAAAAAGACGTGAGCCAAAAATTTTCCCTCGCAGAGATCCCACAAGAAGTTGGGAATGTTTGGCACCATTAGAAAAACAAGTGGTCATCGTAGCGGTGGTAGTCGTAGTAGTAGTGGTGGTCGGAGTAGTAATGGTGGTCGTAGTAGTAATGGTGGTCGTAGTAGTAATGGTGGTGGTTGTCATGGTGGTAGTAGTAGTAGTAGTAGTAGTCATCATCATAGAAGTCTTTATAGGAGACTGAAAAGCACCTGGTTTTCAATGGAAAACCATGGGCCCTCGCATTGCCTGTGGTATATACTGCTGTGAGGCCGAGTTTCGGCGGCGAGCACGACCCCTAGGTGGAGCAGTAGAGTCGGCTGCGCCGAACACCCGGAATTTATAGGTCGTCACCCCGGATAACTCCGGAGCCGACGGGTCCCTTATCGGACCGAAGATTGCCAATAGGCTGACCATGTGGGAGAGGGTGGATTGCCAATTTCAATTTACCTAAATACCCACGTCGTCCAAACTACCGGGGAAATTCACCCTCGGCAGGATCTGTGCGATCCGGGCCGTTACTGAGTCGTAGCCCGAGCGGAGGGTACCAGATTCCTGCCGGGCCGAATGCATGATTACGGCAACAATGAAGCCTCCTAATTCCCGTTCGCAGCGCAGCAAACTAATGGTGGAAAGGATAAGGATGAGCTGGGACATTCAACAAAAGATAAATTTATTAAAAATGATAATTGGGGAACGAGGGGAGCACGTAAGAGCAGAGTTATCCGACTAAGCAATGCAAATAATGTACAGCAAAAAGCACTTAACACTTCTACTTATCAGACGGGGCCCACGGACACACACACACACACGCACACACAAATACCCAGAAGAAATGATGGCCGTGGCCTTTATTGAAGGTTCCCAGCTCGAGGGAAGATGAGCTGGAAACCAGAGCTATCTCGGACCTTCCCACCTCGTACGGCCCTTGACGATCCGGCTCGGCGGGACTTGAACCCGCAATTCGATGTTGCTGCAAGCACCGGGTATGGAGGGCAGCGCCGGGCTCCAGCACGCTCCTCCAGCACGAGACGAGACCAGAGCCAGCAACAAGACGAGACCAGCAGCCAGCGACGAGACCAGACCAGAAACCAGATGACCGCGCCGTCCCGTCTATTTCTTCCCTCCCTGGCGTAGGGGGCGGGGGGAACGTGTCTCACCTCTCCGCACACCTCATTCACCGGGGAAATCGGTCGTCTCTCCATGATTGGTCAGGGGGCGTGTCGGGGCGTCTTGATCCCCCACCCCCCCGAAGAGACTCTGCTTCTCTTGGAGCTCGCTCTGCGCCCATTGGCTGAAAGGCGGCAAATGCGCTCACCGAGGGAACTCCGCCCACATGAGTATTCGACACTGCCATCGTGCGGGGAATAGTCCACAGTGTTGTTGTCGTTGTTGTTGGTGATGTAAAAATGTAAAAGTTAACCCGATCAAAATAACTCCGCAGCACATGAACATGCAATTCCCATTAGACACAGGGGACGGGCCCTAACCGGAAACACATACCGATATAACTGATCTATAGGGACTCTGGCTGTTGTGTGCTCGTGGCTTCCAGATTCGCAACAATACTGTTTGTGTTGGAAGCAATCACTCGGTGAAAGCAATTTCTCTCAAAGCGTAGAAAGCTGGTGTACTTATTCCCATCGACAAAGACACATGTACACAACACAGTCGGTGTCCTCACTCCGATAGACTACACATATCGAGCTGGTATACTTCGTCCCAACATTACAAACTCGAGCAAGGTCTCGGTGATTGAACGTTCGTGTAAATCGAGTTCTACGTTTCAAGCTCGGACGGGCGGCATTGCGCAGGGGGCGAGCGAGCGAGCGTGGCGCACTTGTTTGAAACTTGTAACTTGTCATAATTGAACCGTTTGGATCACACTGTAATTTGCTTAAACAAATACAGGGGAAGGTAAACTTTCCTTCGGCAAGGTCGGGCGTCGCGCCAACGTGAAACTGCCCGGTCTTTTGAAATATTCAACACGAGCTCACCTCGGAGCATCAATAATGTATAGCGAACGGACGCGCAGAGCACGGTGAGCCCCCAGGGCCGCGGCTCACGACGGAAGGAGGACACGGAGCAGGTCGGTGCGCACTGAACAGGGATTTATACACCGCAATGTCGCTTGATAAACCGCATTTTGAATACCACACCGTGTGTGTGTGTGTATGTGTATGTGTATGTGTATGTGTATGTGTATGTGTGTGTGTGTATGTGTGTATGTGTGTATGTGTGTATGTGTGTATGTGTGTATGTGTGTATGTGTGTGTGTGTGTGTGTGTGTGTGTGTGTGTGTGTGTGTGTGTGTGTGTGTGTGTGTGTGTGTGTGTGTGTGTGTGTGTGTGTGTGTGTGTGTGTGTGTGTGTGTGTGTGTGTGTGTGTGTGTGTGTGTGTATATATATATATATATATATATATATTTATATATGTAAATATATATATATATATATATATATATATATATATATATATATATATATATATATATATATATATATATATATATATATATATATATATATCAATCTTGAAGGAATGAAACGATCTGTTATTAATTCGTTGAATAATAAATTGTGGTTTATTGTTTGGCCCTCTCTGTGCCGGTATCCAGGAACCCGCCCCGACTGTACTTCGAGTATAATTCTCATCCCTTGCCTTCCGGAGCCCGAGCCAGCCGTGTAATTATTTGATCATGTGGTGTTATTATGTGTAATAAATGCAGGACGCGGCACGGGAGTCGGGGCCATTAGGAATCCTCGCGCGCTTGGTGCGGAGAGCGGCAGCACCACGGAGGGGAGGCACACGTGGTGCTGTAGAACCACGGAGGGGGAGGCACACGTGGTGCTGTAGAACCACGGAGGGGGAGGCACACGTGGTGCTGTAGAACCACGGAGGGGAGGCACACGTGGTGCTGTAGAACCACGGAGGGGAGGCACACGTGGTGCTGTAGAACCACGGAGGGGAGGCACACGTGGTGCTGTAGAACCACGGAGGGGAGGCACACGTGGTGCGGCAGTGAGAGGAGGTATCGCATTAACCTGGGAGTACACGTTAACCACCAGCACCACCAGACTCCCGCGGCGTGCGTGGCAGGTTGAGCGGCGACTGTGTAACTAATCGTTTCAAAGCGTTCGTCATCCTGAACCTCCGTTTCCTTTCTTTGTGTTTCTTTCTGAAGGGGGGGGTGTCGCGGTGACAGGGGTGGGGGTGTCGCGGTGACAGGGGTGGGGGTGTCGCGGTGACGGGGGGGGGGATTTATAGTTGGCGCGCTTTTCGCGCGTATCGTGGGAATTTTTTTTGTTAAAGAAGAAGAACACGGGAGGGGGTTTAAAGCGAAATGTGTGAGGAGAAAAGTTAACTGTTGCCTCGATCTGCGCCCGCGGAACGAACCCTGGTCCAAAGAGGAGCAGCCCGCGGGGGAGAGTGGGTTACAAGGTGGGAGGGTGGGGAGTGAGGGGAGGGGAGGGGAGGGGGAGAGAGAGATTGAGAGAGAGAGAGAGAGAGAGAGTGAGTGAGGAAGACGGAGGAGACGGCGTGCCGCGATCAGCTGTGCGTTTCAATCCACCAGGCCTCGCCTGTCCCCCTGTTCCGGCCCGTCAAGCACGCCGCGACGGCGACGCTGGATGAGGTGGGCCTGGATCGAAGAAGGAACGGTGGTACGGCCGGGAGCGGGGAGCGCGACCCCTCCGCGAGCAGCTCTGCTCGCCTCGACTCGGCTCGCGCCTTGGAGGTAAGAACCTGGTCCCACGAACCTTCCCATCTCCCCCGTCTTTGGTCTCGTGGAGAAAATGTCCAGGTGTTTGTTCGCGCCACGAACATTTTTTTTTGTGTGTGTGTTGACATCTGCGAACACGTTGTACGCAAACCGGAGCCGCGCGAGAAAAGAAACCACAAAAACGGATTACCGAAACGGGGAGTTGAACGTACACCGCCTATAAAACTGCTGCCTACTACACCGTACGTTTTCCGCACCGAGCAGGAGGTAGGAAGAGTTGAAGTGACAGAGAGAGCAAAGGAACCCAAGACACCAATGGAGTCGTGTGTGTGTTTCTTACTGTATACTGTATATATATATATATATATATATATATATGTCTATATATCTATATATATATATATATATATATATATATGTCTATATATATATATATATATATATATGTATACTATATATATATATATATATATATATATATATATATATATATATATATATATATATATATAATATGTGTGTGTGTGACCAACAGCTATCCAGTAGCTCGTCCTTCACTTGTCAGTGCAAGCGAGCTGGAGACTATAGTACGACGCAATTAGCACCCGACTTGTTTAACACATGCTTTTGGCAATTTGCAGCCCCCAGCAGCGTGCTGCTCATAAACTTTTCCTCCTCTTCGCTTTCATTTCCGTGCACGTCCTGCATTGTGTCTCCTTTCCTCCCTCGGTATCTTCGTCGTCCTGTCCCTCATGCACACCCACCTCCGTTGTCCCTCTCCTCCGATGCGTCTTGTTCACCTGTCAACCTTGGTTTTGGAGGTTCAATCCCTGCACGATAGTTCTGAACACGAAATGTTACCTGTATGAGTAATGATCCTTGCTGCGGGTGGATTGTGTGTAACCAGACGGGAAGACTGATTGGCGTGCCTGGTGATGCAACAAGGTGGTGATTTCTTTTTCCAATCCAGGGACGACGAGGTGCTACCTTGTGCGAAACCATGGTCGTGCATCCGTTTCACCTTTGCCCACGGTGTTCGTGCCTATCCCTGAGCCCCGGTACAACGAATTGCCCTCGGCAGTGGTTCGTTATCTTCGAAGGACCCCAAAATCTTACCTGCAACAGAAGGCGTTCCATTAAAGCGGGCACATAAGGTGTATCGACCCTTTCAGGTAGATTGGTGAAATTTCGTTGCACACTGCTTTGGGAAAAGGATTCTCGACGTACGTGTGTGCGCTTTGAAGGGCACGGCATTGGTGGATCATCACACCCGTGACGCCTGGTGTTGGCCTCACGGTTAACATAGCTGGCTCGTGATCTTAGGGTCTCGAGTTTGAGCCCCTGTTGTGCCGTTGAAATGACGCCGGGTGGTTGACTCGGCCCGTGATCCTTCCGACGTCGGCTAAACGAGTACCTGCTCGCTGGTAACAAAAGGGGGCACTGCATCGCAGCCACGCTCCCAGCAATGATGCAACCGGCAGCCAGAGGCTGCATACGAAACGTCATCGCGTCTACGTATCACCGAATGTCTTTAACTACATACATCCTTTCTGCCAATTAAGTGCTATTTCTCGAGTTGAATCCCCACATCAGGCTTTACCATCAGGAAGATCTTCCACATTATTTCATTTTTAGCTATAAACATACTTCCACTTCTTTAATGGCCCAGTGATTGCCGCCACCTTCTGGGGTCGGCTGCCAAATGTTTTTGGCCCAAGTCTTTCACGAACCAGCTGGTCAGGACTGGCATTTGACTGAAAGCGATTTGGGTAAGAATTTGTAATTTGTTCGATGTGCCGGCGATAACTCGCCCACTCTTTGCGAAACATACCATGGGATCTTTAACGTGCACCGACGACCGTTGTTGGCAGACGGGTCCAACGGCTTCACGTCTTTCCAATGGACGGCACTCACATCGATGCCTCGCCATGCATGCAAAACGCCAAGTTGGCAGTTTGTAGCTGGGTAGAGATTTGAATCCAGGCTAGATGGCCACAGGTGAGTGTGCATACCTCCAAGCATTCCTGCCAGCCTTGTAATTGTGGAACATGATCTTTTATTTATTTATTTATTTATTTATTTTTAAAGATTAACTTTGGCTGACCTGTTAGTGTTCCAATCTGAATTGCTGGCTAATGATTCAGGTTCACCGGCTTCAAATCCCCCATTTGATAATATGTTTGTCTGTTGTGCACATAAAAAGTACACTGATGTCTACCCATGTCTTTTCCCTGCGAGCAACGTACGCTGAAGCTCCTCGATGAGCCTTAGAAGATCTATTGTGTTTGCAATTGCAACATCCTATGTATTGTAAGAATGCTGTACTGTTGCACAGTTTTCTGAAGTTTGTTTAATTCTCACCATTTGCTTTGCGTCACCAGCAAATGGAACTGCCGGTCGAGGCACGATGATGTTATCGTACATTAAATGCGTTCTCATTTTTGCCTTATCCCAGGGTGTGTAGGTGCTTTTTGGATGATTACAATCATCACTAATGCTTACTCATGTGTAAGCCCTTGCGTTCTAAATATAGATGTTTGAAATATAGTCATTCTATCTTGCTTGCTTGATCTGCCTCAAGCAATTTGATTCCTGACTTTGTTCAACTTATCATTTGCAGTATTGGCTTTGCTCTTTTGTTTGTCCATTTGTTACAAGTAACTTTATTGCCGTTATGTGAAACCAGAACATGGGAAAAGTTTTTTTTTAATTTGTTTTTTTTTTCTTTTAACATTGTGTTGGTTTCATCAAGGCTGGCAGGCTATCAAGAGGTACGCACACTCTACTCGGCCGTCATGTCAAGGTTCGAATCTCGATCCTGCTATAAACTGTCCACCTGGTGTTTCGCAAGCAGGGCGATGCATGAATTTCGCACGCCGTCCCTCACATGGACGTTAAATAATTTGTTGTCTCATCTGCCGGCGTGAGTCGTGCACATTGAAGTTCCCGCGGTTTCTTTTGCAAAGAGGATGTGAGTTGGTGCCAGCATCCTGAAAATCCTGCATAAAGCAGCTCCAGTCTAACATCAGGCTTGGCCAGCCGGTTCGTGAATGAATTGGGCCAAACCTCCCTCTTGCCTGACCCCACAAGAACATGGGATTAATTGGTGCTGTCAAATAATAGAAATATATAAATATATATATATTTATATATATATTTTAATCTTTTCAGTAATCAATCCTCTGGAAAGTAATTTTTTGGCTGCCTCTCAAAGCAGCATTTACAAAAGAGCTTGATCACATGTTTAGGTTTGTACGTTTATTTCGCTTTGTTGAAACCATTTGTGCTCTCTTTCGAGAAGGTAGCATTTGCAAATATCGTCTCCCTTTATCCCTCCTGTTTTCTTCCGTCGTTTCAGTAAGTAATACCAGGCTTTCTCATGAGGATTAAGCTGAAATAAGTGTTAAAAGCTTATTGTTGTTTTTAAAATTTGGCAATCTTGTGCGATTATTGCACACTGCCATTTTGGTGGATGTTACTGACACTGCCCATGGTTCGGTTACTTCATGCTCTCCACAAACCGAGCAAGTCCGACGGGTATTAGAAATGACCGATCAAACATTCTGGACGTGCTGGAGGCAAAATTGCCAGTTCTATTCCATCCAGCAAGCGTACCGGCCAGAGTGCCTTGGTTTCTTTGAAGCCGCTTGTTCTACAGGTGTGAACTCATTTGATCTTTTCTCTGGAAGGGAAGAATGAGCAAACCTGGCTGCAGTTAATATTTCACGAGGTGCCGAGACGCTCATCCATGATGGAACCGGTGAATTAAAGAGTATTCCTTACTTTTGCCATTTCATATTGTTGAGGTTTTCACTCGATCTCGGGAAGCATTTGATTCTTCACCAAAGTATCACTTGTGTTAATTTACAAATAACCACAGCATCTTCTCGCATTATAGTGACTCATTCGTAAATGAGCTTATTTTGTATTTCTTGTTGTTTGCCGATAGTTGCTGTTTGTTTTCTTCTAAAGATTTGCAATTCCTCTTTTCCAATTGTTGCCATCGTTTAAAAGAAACACTTCAACGAAGTCCAATCGAGGGGATAAATTCTCTGACGAGGAAATTGACAACCTTGATAGTCTCGTAGTATGAAATGAAAATGGCAACAAGGGGTTAACGAGGAATGCCATAAAATCTTGAGTGACTACAGGTGTGTGAGAAGGGAAATATCTGCAGACTACGCTCAGGCTTGCTCTACTCTGCATCGCTGCATCACCAACGCCTTTGCTCCGAAAGCGATCACCCACTTATCTTTATGTATATCGTGTCCAACCCTGGCCACAGGCATGAATAAGGCAAGCGAGAGCCACCTGTCTTGCCTGTCTCAGCTGCCACGTGCCGACGTCACCAGCAAGGGTCACCTCCCGGCCAAGCGGTCTCGCAGCGAGCAGAACGGATCACCGGATGGCGCCGCAGAGCGAACGGTGTCCGGCGGCCTAGCGGCACGACACGGTGAGTGGGCTGGGAATGTATAATCAAATGGGGGGGTTGAGGTGGGTGGTTGGGGGGTTGCCTCGTTTTGAGGGCAGGTTGTAAAGCCTGGCTTTCTGGTTTGTCACCACAATGAGGTGTAATTTGGTCGTTTGGGATGGCAAAGAGCAGTGTGAAGGTAGCTGCATCTTCCTACTTCTCTGTTCGCATTCTGTTCTTCATTTTTTTGACCTTTGTGGGAGCTTGTTCATCTCAACTTGCCTGTAGCTTTTATATGGATACGATAGCAGTTACCTTAGCGAGCAGAACGTTCTCATCAGATGTGGTTTTGGGTCCATGGCAGTTTACCTTAAATTTGATTCATGCAAAATATTAAATGTTACCCACAAAGAGATTGATTTCACCATTTTGTAATTGTTGTTTTGAGGGTACTGTATTTGACACTTCTGTTTTGCAACTATTTGTTTGTCCTTTTCATGATACCAGATGGTTGTTTTTTTTTTCCATGCATTTATCTTTTGTGGTTTATTTTTGAACACGTGGAAGAATTTTTATTTTTATTTTTTTCCCCCCATCACTCAAATCAAGCCGATTGAAGAGAGCCTTCTTTTCTCAGAGTGTAAACTAACACTCGTATTCCTTGTTTTGTTGTCCAAAATTAAGTCAACCTCTGAACTATTGAATGAGTTCCTTTCCGCATCCTTCATGCCTCAGAGATCTCTGGTTCAGAAGTATTAACAGTGCTGTATGTGACAACAGAAACTATATAAATTGAGGAATCCATAACACTTCATTTATCAAAAGCGTGCACAAGCTCGGGAAAATGACACTGACTCCAAAATATGTCCAAAAGGTAATTTATGGGCTGCAAGGATGGGCCTGTGGTGAAGAGCTAATAGCTGAGTCCGGGACATAGGTCGCAGTTTTCGCAAGCTTTACTGTTGTGTGAATGTGGAGTAGTATCACAACGACTGCCTGCCAGAGCCAAACATTTGTTCGAGAATCTTGAGTACTTTTCGTTAACCGCTATTGGAAGCTTGTGCTTCCTGTAGAACATGAATAGTTGAACCGTTATTCATGTTTTTGATTTATAAATCGATGACTCTGAAATTTCAGCATCCATGCCTTGCTTGTGTACTGAAGCGATCACGGATATTAAAGAAAATTGTGATTGGGTATGTGAAATTCTGCAATTTGGAAGAAGCAGAGGAAGGCCGAAGATAGGACAGAGATACAAAATTGAAAATTTCACTGCAGTACAATGGTCCAGAATTGCAGAGAAAACAAAAGAATGTTCGAGGGATGTCTTCATCATGTAGTGGATTGAATTAGGCTCGTCGAGTCAAGATGAAGGTCTGAGGATGCATGTGATATGCATTTAGCATGCCTGTAATGTTCAACCACATCTCGATTCCCAAAGCATAACCGTATTCGGATGTGAAAGGCTCCTGGGTATCAGGAGAGCTCAATGATGCATAAAATTTTTACTAATAAATATTGTCCAAATACATTTTTTTTTTTGATTTTGCAACAGAAGAAGCAATATTTATTATTAGGCTTCCAAGCCGACAGGCGAGAAGCCTATTGTTCTTGGTACCTCCAGCACCGAAAGTGGACGGAGGTTATGTATTCAGCCCTGTTTGTTTGTTTGTTTGTGAGCAGGACATCTCGAAAAGTTATTGCCGGATTTGGACAAAACTTGGTCGACAAGTCGAGTGTGTGACAAGGGCGAATAAATTCGATTTTGGTGAACATCTGGATAATATAATTTTTTTTGTGATTCTTCACCATTGAGATGGAGCCAAAAAGGATACATGTATAGCACAATATTTCAAGAAGTTGTGTATGGATTCGGACGAAAGTTGTTGGATGAGTTGGGAAAGTGACAAGAACAAGCCAATTCGATTTTGGTTCAGGTCCGGATGCAGATCTGGTCTTTCAGTGGGATATAAAACGTCAGCTGTTCAGCCTGGTGGAAGTATGCACTCCACTGGCATTCTAGCTATTATTATGAAATTTCAAAGCCAACAGATGGGAAGCCTATTATTATTGTTGTTGGGATTCTTGTATTATAGTTATTCTCGTTCCGCCAATTTTTGTGAAACTACTTTTGAAACTAGAACGGCACTCGGTAGAGTGCACAATCTCGCCTCGCATGCTCATTCTGAACAAAAATACAATCATTAACTGAACACGCTACTATTATTGCCCATATACTGGTGTCATCCATGTACCCTATTATGTCATACATTGCCATTATTCATAGCTTTATTGATTATTAGGATATTTAAAAACCACTTTTGTGCACATTAAGACAAAATTGCATCACTGAAGGTGAATATGAAAAATATATCAAACTATATTCTGCATGGCTCGTCGATCATATGTATGAAGTTTCGCATCATCTGTTTAAAAGAGGTTCTGCCGAAGGTTTTTTTTTTTTATTTTCTTATTTTGTTTAAAATGTTTTTTTGTTTTTTTTTTACTGCTTTTATTTTCAATCCAATATGGTCACCAGACCACATGACCGATATCATACATTTAATTCTTCACTCATATCAGGTCAGAGATCATATATATGAAGTTTCAGATTTTTCAGATAAGGAATTCAATTTAATCAATTATGGCTGGGATACCGTTTCACTGATGACATCATTGTTATCACCTCATTGTACCCCATCGGGAGTTGATGACATATGACAAGTTTTTAATTTTTTTTTTCATTGAGCGGTTTTGGAAAAAAAAAAAGATGTCCAAAAATTTTCCCTTTAATACATTTTGGCTGCCATACCATGTGACCTATGATGTCAGGGGTATCAATAAAATATTCTCCATGTGGCATCCCTCCAAAGTTTAAAGTTTCGCATTGATTTGACAAGCGGTTGCAGTGAAAATTTTAAAGCCAAAATATATAGATGTGGACAGACATACGAGCTCCTTTCGGCTTCCCCACTCTGGGCTCCCCGGAGAAAAATCCGGCTGCTCGGGTATATGGAGGTTTGAATATCAGCCAGTAAAACGGCTGCTAGTGTTCAAAAGATTCAATCAAAAATTATTGAAAAATACCCTTTCAGGGCAAGACTAAAAACTTGCACCTGGCCATGCCGATCTGCAAAGGTTTGTAGCACATCCTTGGAACTTGATCCTAATTAATGGATTTTTGGGGGTTTTTTTTAATTTTGTCCTTATTGCTGGTCATCATGGACATTAAAGTGGCATCCCGTCTGCAGGGATTAGTTGGTGGCCCTTATAGATCCCATGGTGTCCTTCACGATTAGTTCGGTGAGCTATCGCCAGCACCATGAACAAATTATGTATTCCTGCCATAACTACTGCCGGGAGAGGGATGGGAAACCTCCCAGCATGACGTCCAGGTGTAGAAACTGCTTTGGCAGAACCAACGCTCTTTAACACACGAGTGTGGTACATCGGCTTTGGATTGGTGGCCATATTTGATTTTGTCCCAAAGATAAAATGATCCTCTCTTTTTCCAGAACTACTAAAACAATCAGCATTAAATTTTGCAGACAGTTAAAGTACTTCATGGTGGTATTGAAGCATGAGTTTGAAGCTTCTTCTCTAAAAACTCTGGAAACTCGCTATTGGTCAAACATGTTATGTATTCACAAAACACGAAGTTTGGCCCGCTGATGCTTTAGAACCACAAAAAGTAACATACCTGTACCTCACTTATTTTTTTCCTGCCGACAATCGATTTGGGCTCCATTTTTCCCACAATACAATCGGAATGGGGCTCCATATAGGTGACAGGTTCATACTGCTTGGAAGTGGACAGCGCTGCTCACAGATCTATTTTCAGTCTGTTGTGCTCTTTATTTTTGATCATTAGTTCTTCATTGATGGATGGACTCAATGGTTACTCAATGTTTTAATATACATGAACTATGTCACGCCTTGTTTGCATCTTCAAACTGGAAAATCCTTATCTCATAGGCAAGTGCACAGATGTGCCTCTCCACAAACTTTCCAATGAGGAAATAAAATATCAAGGCTGCGAAACCATAAACGTGTGTTCAGTTGAAAACTTTTACAGTTTCTTGAGATGAGCTTTGTATATATCCATTTGGCGGGGGTGGGAGGGGGGGTCGATTCGGTTTTTTTTTAATTGCCATGAGGTTTTCTGCATACAAGGTAGAGCATAAGGTTTTTATAAATTGATCGTGTAAAAAAAAAAAATATATATATATATATATATATATATATATATATATATATATATATATATATATATATATATATATATATATATATATATATGTACCGGTTATTTAGTGTCCGCTCATTGTAAAATTCCCATAGCTGTTGGAATTATCTTTGCTAGTGATATTTGTTGGTGGCTTGTAAAATTGCTTTCATGCATTATAAAATCACCAACATATCGTCAAAATTCTTTCTGTTTACTCTTCAGATGGAGCAAAATCTGGTAAGCAAATTGTATGGCTGACAGCCAGAATGTCCTACGTTTGGTCAGAAATGGATTCACAGATATTGTACCTTCACATGAATAACAAGGACGTCGGTAAACAATGGACAGTATATTGGATTTGAACATGGGATTTCTTCTTAGCATCAGGAGACATTGGTTCAGTTGGAAACGCCAAACAGGCCAACCTATTTGCTTGACAACGAAAGTGCAATGTCCCTGCAAGCTTGTTTCAACATGTCACGGTTTTTTTTTTTAGGTTTTTTTTTTTTAGTCATCTTTCTTAGTTTAAAACAAATTTTGATACACACTCGTTACCCACTTACAGAGCGACGTGACGAAACCGCTTAGGAACTTCACTCTGCTGCGAATGTGCGGCAATGATTCGGGAGGGGGATGATACAATACCGTCTCACGTAAATTGCATCACCACATCCGAGCGTCCACCACACTACCATCAAGCAGATGATTGACAAACGACCTTACGATGCAATGCTCCTTAAAAAAAACATTTTGATGGTGCCTTGTGCTGTGCTAATTGGAGCAGCACAGTATGTCAGATAGAATAATACAAATCGTTTTTGATAGATAATCTTTTACATATTAGATTTATTTGATAATTACTATCACTGGAGTGACGATTTATTTTGAATTTTATGCCCATTGACTTTGTAAATAATTTGCACAATGTATACAGTTGGAAGGAAACACGATGTGTGGGACACTTGATTGGCACAGTGGTGATGGAAGTTGTGGCCCTGCGAACTATTTATGTTGTAATTGTGGTCAGCAATTGAGTCTTACTTCCACCTAAGATAAAACGATCTATTTGACACCTCAGGCTCATTCAGCATCTTGTGATCATTTTTCATTGTACAATTCGATTTGTGTCGGGGCCGCCATAAATCGTTGATGGTCTCTCGTTGTCAAAGAAGGATCACTTTCTCTCGCATTGTCTGCTGTCTGTAGTGTTTACACAATTAGATTCCATCAAATATGAGACATTTGTCCCATTTGTTTTAGAAACCCTTTCATCTGCAAGCAGTCCGATGTCGAAGGCAACCTGCCTTATGAGCATGTAATAACCTGCGTTGTATTGTGCGTGGCTGTAATATTATGCTTCGACGTAAGAGAAGCTGCAATATATATGTGCATGTTGGAAGATTTGCAGCTCAAGATTCATATTGGTAAAATATAGCACACTGAGCAGTAAAAGAATAAATTCTTCATTAAAGCTTGATTTTTTTTTTGATTTTTTTTTTTTTTTTTGGGGGGAACAAGCTAGTTCTCTTCCTCAGAGGTGTAAGGAGAGGTGTGATGGTGACACCATTAAGTTTGATTGACTGTGTCGTGGATTGGTCCCAAGTCCTCACAAATCACAGGGGCTCCCTGCATTCAAATGATTCTGCTGCTTTTGTTGACCAATCCACGATGTAAACCATCCCCAATGGAACTTAACGGTATGACCACGACACCGCTCTTAATGCCTCTGAGGAAGAGAACTAGCATGTTCTCAACGTCATTGTTTAATAAAGAGTTTATTATTTTACTGTCATGGCCAAAAATATTGGCACCCTTGCACTTTTTTTTCAAATGATGCACCATTTCTTCCAGAAAATTGTTGGAATAAAAAAATTTTGTTCTCCACAAATGTATTTCTATGGTTTGCAGTTGGATGATAACAAAAAAGCTGAAAAAATTAGTAAATCTTAGCTTATTCCACACAGAAATCCTAAAATGTCCCAGACAATATTATTGGCACCTTTAATAAGTTGTTAGAAATAATTACATTTCAAGCAGGTGATTCTCCTTTACTCTGGAATTGAACTCACCTATGGTGAGTTGCAGGTGCCTGCAATATAAAAATCACTCATTCATCCAGTTTGAATAGAGAAAAGGAGTCATTCTGCTGTTTTGTGTCACTGTGTGTCCCGCAATGAGCATGGAGAAACAAAAGAAAACCAGAGAATTGTCTGAGGAGGTCAGACACAAGATTGTTTCCAAGCATGGACCATCTCAAGCCTACAAGTCCATCTCCAGAGACCTTGATGTTCCTGTGTCAACCGTACACAATATTATCAGGAAGTTTAAGGCCCATGGCAATGTAGCCAACCTCTCCGGACGTGGCCACAAGAGAAAACTTGATCAAAGATTGCAGCGAAGAATTGTTTGGGGGAGAAAGCACCTCGATCAACTACCAAACAGATTGAAGCTGACCTTCAGACACAAGGTATGGCAGTTTCAACTCACACCATCCGTCGCCAACTCAATGAAAGGTGGTTCCATGGTAGAAGTCCCAGGAGGACCCCACTGCAGAGAGACAGAGAGCGAGACATAGGGACATAGAGACATAGGAAAGCCCACCTCGCGTTTGCCAAAATACACCTGAACAAGCCAAAATCCTTCTGGGAGAATGTTCTGTGGACAGATGTCCCCAAATTAGAGATTTTTGTTAAAGCACATCTCCATGTTTACAGAAAACAAAATGAAGCCTTCAAAGAAAAGAACACCTTCCCTACAGTCAAACATGGAGGAGGTTCAGTGATGTTTTGGGGTTGCTGTGCTGCTTCTGGCACTGGGTGCCTTGAATGTGTGCATGGCATCATGAAATCAAGAGATTACCAAGGAATTTTGGAGCGCAATGTTCAACCCAGTGTCAGAAAGCTGGGTCTCCGTCGAAGGTCATAGGTCTTGCAGCAGGACAATGACCCCAAACACACTTCAAAAAGCACCCTGGAATGGTTCAAGACAAAACACTGGACTGTTCTGAAGTGGCCAGCAATAAGTCCAGATCTATATCCCATTGAACACCTGTGGGGAGATCTGAAAATAGCAGTTGGGAGAAGGCACCCTTCAAATCTGGGAGATCTGGAGCAGCTTGCACAAGAAGAGTGGGTCAAACTGTCAGTAGAGAGGTGGAGGAAGCTCATTCATGGCTATAAGAAGTGCTTGTCTGCAATTTTTGTCCAAATGCTGTGCTACCAAATATTGTTACGAATCTGGAAGCCATTTGCACACAAACAGACAGCAGTCCCGAAGCTAAGTTATTTCAATAAGTATGTGCATAGTTAGATTCCTCCCTATGTCTAAAGGGAACTTCATGTGTGCGCTGCGAAGTTTCTTTCTAGTTAGATTTTTGCAATGCCAACAAATCAATCCTTCACTTCTTCACACCATCGACGCCATTGCCCACGTGCGTTCAAACACGGACGTGGGCGGAGGTTTCCTCACCTCAGAACACCGACTCCGCCCAGGAAAGGAGGGGGTTCCCCCCTGTCCAATCACGGATGGCCAGCACATCACCCCACGAAACCCTGTCCAATCAGGGCAAAGATTACCTCAGAGCTCCGACTCCACCCCAGAAAGACAGGGTTTTCCCCCTGTCCAATCGGAGGGGGACAGATATCACCCCAAGAAACCCTGTCCAATCAGGGCTAAGATTACCTCAGAGGACCGATCATCCCACCCTGCCCGGGGGAGGGATAAGAATCGCCGGGCTCCCCTTGGTGCTCGCTGGAGTTGGGTTGGAATTGTCGGAGAAGAAAGGGGTCGCCATTGCTCTTGGTGTGCGTCGTTGGTGGTCGTCATTGCCGTGTCTCAAGCTGGTCCTCTGACTATTCCACAGCCGCTGACTTCCATCTCTCATTTTGTTGAGCAATAACCCAGAGTCCGAGCCAGGAATCTCCGCTGGCCCTCTGTGAGGAGCGACCCTGGCCCCTGCCTGGACTCCGCTATACCGTGTCTGGGCTCGCCGACGACCCGGCGTTTTACACCTGTAGTCGCGGGACAAACTGCACGATGCGGCCAGGTACCGACCAAACTCTGACCTCCAGCCTGCCTATCCCCTTGGCTGCGAGGGTCGAAATAAAGATAATCCAGGTCCATTTTATTTTAGTCTGAGTGTGTTGGGCCCGTCTTGTAAGTAGAATTGTGAAGTGCTTTTGCTCACTGTACATTGCCTGCCTGATAGTCATGATAACTCTGCTCTGTGTCTCCCTTCCCGATTATTGTAAATAAACCCCTGTTAAATGTACCAGCTCATTGCCTGTCGTTTCTAGCATTGTAGTTTCCATCATTGGCCTAGCATGGTTCGGGCTTGAGAATTCGGAAGGCCGATTGTGCCGTAAGTTGTCATTTGGTCCGGCGCGGCTTTGGTAATTCCCACTCGGTTACGCCGGATCCGAGTCGGTAACAGCGACTCAGTTCGGACAATGCCGGCCGTGGGTGTGGCTTGCCCAGTAGTTAGACGGCGTGGGTACTAAGGTAAATTGGAATTAGACAATTAACCCTACCCCACGCCGTCAAAATATTGGCGTCCACGGTCCACTAAGGGACCTGTGACCTTCAAAGTTATCTGAAGGTTACGACCTTTCGATTCCGGTGTTCGGTGGGAGACGGCCCAACTGCTCCGTCTAGCGGTCGTCCTCGCCACCGGACCCGGCACCACAACAATATTAAGTCGAGGGTGTCAATAATTTTGTCAATGCCATTTCTTTATATTTTCTGATTTAAAAGGATATATTAAGTTCTGAAACACAAACAAAGGTTCTGTAACCTTAACACTGAAATATCCTTTAGTCAATTTCAACTTATTTTTTTAAAGAGAAAATGGAGTTATTTGAAAAAAATTGCAATGGTGCCAATAATTTTGGCCATGACTGATTTTATATATATATATATATATATATCAAGGCTTGTGGAAGAGCAAGAACATTGAACAGGTGAGGAAGCAACAAAACAAATGGAACCATAGAAAGAGGGGGGGGGGGGGAAAACTCACCAACAGCAGCGTTGAAGGAGACTTGGACAAATAATTGATTTGTGGAAGAATGAGGGGTAAGGAAGGACACATGGAGTGAACAAGATAGATGTAGAAGCAAACTCTTGGGAAGGAAAAAAGTAAGTGGGGTTGTGGGGGATAATGGAGGTAAATCATCATGGTTTTGGGTTGGGAGGGGGGGTGATATCAGATGGTGGTGAACAGCTGTCTTGAAGATTTGAAGGGAGGACTGAGATTGAAGAGAAATTTCCACCGTGCAGGATCTTCATTGTGAGGGATGCCGTTGTATTTTTTTTTGTTTGTTTTGTTTTTTGGTGCAGTGCAGTACAATCCCCATAACAGCATTAGTATCATTTCATTGCAGGGTACAAGGGAAACGTTTAATGTGGAAAAACTAAATTATTGATTTCCTTTTGAGCATCTCTATTTTTCCTTTTCGCAGTTAACCACATTTAAGTCTAGTTGCGTTATGCCTACCTTCTGTGAACCTTGACCAGAAAAGTAATAAAACCACCGGTGTACGTGAAAGAGATGGCGCCGTGAGAGAATTAGACTTCAAAGGGGCGCGCTTGGCAATAAGATCGAGGTAATCACGTTTGTAAGTGTAAACTGTTTTGCTGGCAATATGTTTACTTTACATTGGCCACTAAAATGAGAGAGAAAGAGAAGGAGAGAGAGGCCAGCCTTGGTGTTGCAGCTCACTGTACTGTATGCGTGCCCAATGGCAGCCGATGCCTGCTCAAACGTGCCATCGGATGTAGTAGGTCATGCTGCTTGCGTTCAGATTTGAGATTAAGAAGTTTCATGCCTTGACGTATGGCTTATGTTTAAGACTAGCATTAGGATGGGAATTATAACTTTTTTTTTCTTTTGTTTAAATTCAGGATAAAATGTTGCAATACTACCAAGGAAGAAAAAACAAACAATCTTAACATGATGGAATATATACATGTACAAACACACATGTCTTTCCAACTTTGAAACTCCTTGATAATTTTTATTTCGAAATCTCAACGAGTTTATTGGTTTATTTGTAGGGTGCTGTTGAATGAAAATTTGCATCCTTTACCCTTCTCGGTCCTCTCGTTCAATAAAGCAAACGTTCGTTTTCCATTTTTCTGTCTTTCTTTTTTTCATTCCAAATTGCCTGTTGGCAAGAAGTGTCTGGTGCGAACGTTCAGGATACCAAACTGAACATGTAGCCACAAGGAGCAAAGAGGTTAGGCGATCAACACGTTATCACTTCAGCCCATCACAGCTCTTTTGTTCACTTCTTATTTGTGCTTTATGCACAGTGACTAAGCAGCATGATAAATTGCATTAATGATGAGGAAGTTTGCGTAACCAGTTCATTGACATGGAGGTAGTGGCGGGGGGGGGGGGGGGTGATTTGAGCCCCTGTCCTCTCTGCCTGCTGCCTGCAAATGTGCTATAACCATTAGATTATCCAAGTCAGCTATTAACTGTGAACAGTTAATGTAGTTGATACCTAAAAACAAGACTTTGGATACAGTTGTATCCACTCAGGCACAGCTCAATGGCACAGCCTCAGTGATTCAAGGATGCCTGTTGTATCAGATCCTCTTTCATCCCATCCTGGTGTGTTTTCCTCTCTTTGACTAAGCTATTTTAGTTTTTCTGTTTTTAATCTCACTTGTGAAGTTCTTTTTTTTTGCTGTTGTTAATCTAAGTGGTTCCCAGGCAAAAATGGTGTTCAGAAATGGAACTGTAGTTGTACTCTTATATACTTCCTGATAGTTTAAGCTAACTTTTGAATTATTATCAGTTATGCTAATGTGCTTTTTGTACTGCAGTAAGGATTGCCAGTAACTGAAGTGATCTAGGTAGAACACAAACCTCCGCCAGGATGAACAGTTTACGTTTTGTATCCCACTGACGGTCAGGATCTAGATCGGGACTTGAACCAAAATCTAATCGGCTTGTTCGTGTCACCGAACCAACTCGACCACCGAGTTTTGTCATTATCTATCCACGACTTTTTGAAATATCATGCTTTTTTAGTTTGTTTGTTTCTTTTGGCCCGAACACTGAATGGTGAAGAATCTCACTTTAAAAATTCTCGGATCGGGATCCAGATCTTCAGCAAAATCGAAATGGTTTTTTCCTTGTTGCACACCATACCTATCTACCAAGTTTCATCTGAATCCGTCCACAACTTTTTGAGATTTCTTGCTCGCAGAAACAGACAGGAAAACAGGGGTGAAAACATTGAGAGAAATGCTTTTTGAAAAGGGAAGGTAAGGCCGATGATATTTTAAATGAATAACAATCGGAGGGTTGTGAACGATGAGAGAAAATGGAGGGGAGTGTGTGTTAGGGATGCTGTAGATGGAGAGTATGGGGTGGAAGGGAAGGGGAGATTGAGAAATGATCCCGTTCTGCATATGTAATATGTAGATGGTCCTTAAAGGAATTGCATTGTCAAGCTGTCCTCTTAGTATCCATTTGGCTCTTCTTCAATTGGTGGAGGTGAGGGCTTTTCAGTTGGTTTAGCCATTTTGTCTTCATAACACACTTTCCTTGAAGTAACTGGAAAGGCAGAGTTGCATCAGCATTTGCAGTGGTTGCATTTTCACATTATTAAGAAGCTGTCTGTTTATGCAGGGAAACCAAATAATTTTAGTTCATGTCAAAAGAAAAGTTATCAAAAGTTTAATTGATTGTTGAGCTGGCGATATAATTCATCTTTCATTGCAAATCGCTATGTGCGAAAGAGGCATTACGACCACTTAAAATCAATGGGTACCATATGATGTGACTTCATAATTCTCAAATATTACGAGCTATAGTTCCAAACTAAAAGTTGTACAGTCTCCTTATTTACCCTCACCGAAGGAGAGCGTATTGCATTTGGGTCTGTTTGTCTGTCTCTCCGTCTGTCTGTCTGTGTGTTTTTGTTTGTCCGCACAGAATTTTTGTGTTTTTTCTCTGCAACCGTTTGTCAGATTGAGACGAAATTTCCCCCAAAGGCGTGACAACTCGTGTATAATGTTTTAATGATAATTTTGACATCATAGGTCATGTGGTGTGGCAGCCATGTTATAAAAACGGAAAAACTTTGAACCTCTATCTCTGAAACCGCACCAACGAAAAAATTGGAACTTTGCACGTGGCAAGTTCTCATGGGGAATAAGTGTAATTTTTTTATGATGTCATCGGTGCCTTCGTTGTGATGTAGCATTCTACATGTGCAATTATGACATCTGATCATTATGAAAAATTTTGAGGGTCATATCGGGATAAAATGGTCCACAGAAAAAAAATATTTGACTACATCGGTCATGTGATTCAGCAGCCATATTGTTTAAGACAAAAAATATATATAAACACCTTCAAAAATCATCTTCTCTGATGTGGCTGAACAGATCGAGGCGAAACTTTACACATATGACCGCCTATCCATGAGGAACAAAAGCTTCACACATATGATGTCATATGTCACATGGTTTAGTAGCCATATTGGATTTATCTGAAAACCTATAAAAATCTTCTTCTCCACAACGGCTGAACAAATCGAGGGGAAACGTCACACAAATGTTCCCTAAGCCATGGGTGTACAAGTTAAAGGAATAATTGATAGGTCACGTGGTTTGGCAGCCATATTGGATTGAAGAAAAATATGAAATGTTTTCTTTGGAATTGCTTGATAGACGTGAAACTTCACATTTATGATCTAGTCGTGATGGGGAAATACATGTTTTAGATTTCAACTTGATTGGATGCATGGTCTAGCAACCAGAATATTTTTTTTTATTTTGGTATTGGACCTCTTTGGTTTATTTTATTTTGTAATAAGGCTAACTTGGCTGTACGTAGATGGGTTTGAGGGTAGAAGAGTAGCAGCTGAAATGTGAATCCTATCCAGGTTCCTCCCGATAACTCCATCTTTGCTTTTTGCTTGTTTGGTTCCTTCTGATGACTCCATTGCAGGGCTGCACCTATTTGGTCTACCATTTGATTGGAATTGAATTTATTTAAATCAATTATAAATTCATTTGAATAAAAATAAACATCATGGGTCATGGTCAGGTGTCCAATCAAAGTGGGACGTCTTGGAACCCGGTCATCACTGCCAGTAGTTATAAGGTGGCATTTCTAATTATGTCTCTTATTAATTGTGCAACATACCTGTACACAAACACCACACAAAATACATTACACAAAAGCAGTCCTGGCGAATGTCTGAAAACTGATTGCTCTTTTTCTTGTTGCATATGCAATGTTTCTGAACACACCATTGATTTGTTAGACCGACAAGGATCCTCTCGGGGTGACCATTGATCTTTAGCTGATGGGAACGATGAAGTTGAGGTATGCAATGGTCTGCTCTTGAAAAGTCAATGAGAAGATGCAAGTATGTGGTTAAGTTTTATTTCTGATATACCTAGATTCTCTTGTTAGCCTTTTTACCTCCACCACCAAAGGTGATGGAGGTTATGTTTTCACCCCTTTCTGTTTGTTATCTTGCCAAAACGAAGTTTTTGCAAGATATGTAAGTCAGCTTGTATGTTTTTTTTTTTTGTTTGTTTTTTGTTTTTTGTGTTTGTCTGTAATTACATATAAAAAATTCTGCAGAGCACAGTTATCATTGGAAATTTTTGTAACTTCACATATCAGAGGCCTATAGGAGGTCCCTTTCAGCACATAAAATTTTGAAGGTCAAGGTCAAAGGTCAAGGTCACTTTGTCGCAAATCAGGGGAGTCAACGAAACCCTTATTTTTTGAGTTTTGATCGGATCGTTTTCAAACTTCATGGGAATATAGTTCATGGTCTGGCGCTCAGCTGATTAATTTTTGGTGGCGATTGGCCTTGACCTTCATGGTTAGCGCCTCAGGTCAAACATATTTGACCCCAAGGTCAAATTTTCAAGTTTTAGGAACCATATCGTGTAGTACCTCAAATTGAACACCTCGATGAGTGCTTTCTAGATATGTCAAGCTTGAAACATTATGATGTCATTTGGTGACGTTATGAGGCAAACGCATATTTTTCATGGTTACCCTGAAGAACAATTCTCATCAGAATCTCTCGTTGGCAGATATTCCTCAAGGAGTCGCTCCTGGTGGATAGCAGCTCTGTTCACCTCAGTGTGACCTTAAGGAAGTCACACGTGGTCACCTTTTGGCAAGATACGGGTCATCCTGTGGGTGACATTGGTTTATTTGTCTGTTTGTTTGTCTGTCTGTGTGCAGGATATCTCAAAAAGTTGTTGACAGATACGGATGAAATTTGGTGGACAGGTTGGGTGTGTGACAAGGAAGAATTGATTCAATTTTGGTGACGCTCCGAATCTGGATATGACAATTATTTAATTTTGAAGTGATTCTTCACCATTGACAGATCGGGCCAAAAACGATATAGCATGATATTTCAAAAATGTATTGGGCCAGATATGTTTTCATGGATCAGGCATTGTGTGGCGGAGGGATGTTCCTACTGAGTGCCCTGCTAGTCAAGAATAGTTTTATTTGGACACCAGCATGCTCTCTGATACATATTTACCCTCTCCAGAAAAGAGGGTATTGCATTTGGGTCCTGTTTGTCTGTCTGTCTGCACATAATGTGCTAACGTAGGCCACAAATGCCACTTAATGATAGCCAGTATTACACGTTATCTTTTTCCAACTTGGTGCTCGAGTAAGTATGTGCAATTAGAATGCATGCAGCTATAAAGTATGTACTATTAGAATATGAGTGTCTTTCAAGGATGTACTATTAAGAACCTGAATGTATCTATAAAATACATATACATCAGTACGTGTATAAAATACACATGTCTACTACAAATATTATTGACTTGAATCTGTAGAATAAATACAAAAAGGTCTGTTTGTCCCCTGTATGACTGAACCGATATATCGCCAATGCATCGTGGACACACCACACAAACGACACAAAAAATACACTACACAAGACAAGTCCTGGTGAGTGTCTGCAATCTCTGATTGCTCTTTCTAGTTTGATAGTTTGGTTTTGGAATGGCCAGTATGTTTTGAGTCTTTGCTGATCCCAAACCAAGACTGATAGTTTGGCATCAAAGAAACTTGGGTGATGTATTTTATTCTCAGCAAACAAGCCATATGTTTTGCTCTCAATGAAGACAATAAAATAATAATAGGATGGCTTTATTTCTTTCTTTTTTTTTTCTCCCCCCCCCCCCCCCACACTGGCGTCTGCACTGTTACCGTTTAAAAGTAATCCTTGTATTCATACTTCAATTAACATGAGGAGAATGTTGGATTTTACGCTTCGGAAGCGCATTGTTACATCTTGCCGCATATACCATCAACTCATTTGAGTCGGCAGCAAATCTCGGTTTACCTTCCACAAAGATCAAAACAGTATAACCCTCACTTGTTTTACACTAATTTAATTACCCTAGCGGTAATTGAATTGAAATTAAGCTTAATCCTGCCACTGTAAATATTAACGTACAGGATATTAACGCAGAATCATCGCACGCCAACCGAAGCGTTTGCTTGAAATTGATTACCGCGTTTAGTCATTGTGGCTGAGAAAATGGCCTTAATCCTGAATTAATCACTGAACGGACACAGTTTCCCCAAGCAGGATGTGGCTTAGTGGCTTGAAGGTGGTGACCAGATTACTGGGGCGTCACCTAAAAGGCTGTCCGAGTTTCACTTTACTGCCGAGTTGTGCTCGTGAATCAAAAGAGTGTGAAAAGTGGTTCAATCAGCAGTAGGCTCTTTATTACATCGTGTTTGATGGAATTTAAACTTTCGGATTATTCATGATATTTCTCGTATTGGTGTTGTGCACCTGAGCTTTTATAACGATTCTATATTTGATGATCGCCTTTTATCACCGCCACCTCCCTTACATAGGACTGACCGTTCTACACCCAATGTGAATCGCCATCGCTGCTTGTCTTCCCCCCCACCCTTGGCTCATCGGGGTATTATCCAATGTGTTTGTCCTTCTTCAACGGCCTACAAACTGTGCAGATTAAACTGTTTCGTAGCTCGGCATTGTTCTTGCCAAACATAAATCCCAGAATACTTTTAGCCACTTCCTTTGTCACATTGCCGTGAAATGGCAGCTGTTTTTCTTGCTTTGATTAAAAAAAAAAAAAAATTTGTTCTTAAATATTTCGCTCTGGCATTCTATATGGTTTCGTGACCTCGTCATTTACCTCATGATGCCTACCCCAAATATTGAAAACCAAATACTGTTTTATTTAATTTTATTAATTGGTGTCCTTTTATTTCATGTAATACATCTCCAAGCTCCACCATGAGCCTTAGACACTCGTTTTAAGTAGGACAGACATGATTGGGAGATTTCATGCATAGAAGGATTTTGGGATACTGAAGGTACAGTACATCAGACACTGACATTAAAATGGGTAAAATATTTTTTTTTATTGAAGATAATTGCGGTTATTACCACCTTCCTTTCATCCTCAGCCCAAACCACCAGTGTTACCTAAAAAAAAAAACTACAGAAAACCCACATGAGTGCGAGCTTTCATGGAACGTAATTGACCGTTTTCTGCAATGTATGTTGGGTTCTCGCCATTTGTGACTCGTATTTCTTGGGGAAAAGTTGTTGCATTATCTTTCCAACAGCTTAAAGGTAAAGCTTTTCCAGTCAAAAACATATCCCTCACACATGCATGTAAAAGTGTGAGTCCAGTTAGAAATTAATTAAGAATTGTGATAAAATAAATCATTGTGATGTGAAGCAAATAGCACTTTTAAGGGATTTTCCCATGAACTCCAAAGGATATAACAACACTTATTCAAATAGAAAAAAAAAAAATCGAATCTGTCTTTACGTATAATCAAGAATCAGTGTGACCCTCTTTTGCTTCGACAACTTCCTCGACTCCATTTGGGATTGATTTCATTAGTTTATGGATTACGTTTGGGTCTATCTTTTCCCGACAGTGTTATAATGCACTCCAGAGCATCGTCAGACTGCTCACATAATTTTATCTTTCTCTCAAATGTATTCACTCTTCATTTATTCTGTTAGGACAAAGTGTCGGTCAATAATATCGATAATAAATTAAAGAATATTGATTCATATCTTCAATATGTTGAAAAATGTGTTTGAAATTGTGATTTGAGAAAGTTTGGCATTGATTGAAGTAGATTCGTACTTTTGCGTATGTATGTATGTATGTATGTACTTACAGAATGGCTTAGAGGTATGCACACTTACCTCTCAGCTGTTTAGCCTGGGATTGAATCCCGACCCAGCTATAAACAGTCAACCTGGTGTTTCACAGGCAGGGTGATTCATCATTGTATGTACCGTCCCTCTGATGGACCTTAAACTGGGTGTCCTTTCTGCCAGCATTGGTTGATGGACGTTAAAGGGCCCTTCACGAAGAGTCGGCAAGCTATCGCTGACACCATGAACAAATTACAAATTCCTGCTCTAACTACTGCTGGGAAGGCAATGGCAAACCACTCAGTATTATAACTCTTTCCAAGAAACTGCTTTGGCAGTACAGATGCTCTGTAATAGAGTACGAGTTTGGTACATTAGAATCAGTATATATATATATATATATATATATATATATATATATATATATATATATATATATATATATATATATATATATATATATATATATATATATAGTGGTATCCATGGTGGAAAAAAAATTACTGTGCCTTCTTGGGGGGGGGGGGGAATTATTTTAATTTTGCTAAATATTGTCAAATCCATCGAGAGTAACGAACTGAATACAGAACGAAAGGAACGTGTTGCCCCAATGTTGCATTGATCATTATCATGTCAAATCATTGGACCGTCGTTTATTTATTTATTTTTTGTCTTTCATTTCCACCAGAGCACTTCTTTAAGAGGCAATTTTCAAAAGTGTTTTTTAAACAAAGTGTTCAGGCCAATTCTATCCTTCGGCAGCTGCTTCCGTGTAGGGACAGACACGCAGCAGGCTGTTTCCTTCTAACCGGTGCGTTTGACAGCCTTCTGAATGCAAGCGGTAATCTTTTCAGGCACACCATGCCATAATTCGGCCCCGCCCGGCGACGGATCCGGGAACGAATAACAGCACCGATGCTAATAATTAACATCATCTTCATAATGGCCCTGATATATTAATAAACGCGTCGTTGAGCTCAAGAAACAACGTGACGCGCAATACCGTATCAAAACATTTTCCTCGGCTCTTCGGGGTATTATCCAACGGGTTTAATGTCCCTCTTCGTGGGCCTATAAGTGCAGATTAAACTGTTTCGTAGCTCGGCGTACGAGTAGTTGAGCTCCAGATTACTGCACAGTGACTTGGTGTCTTGCGTGTTGGGACATTGAAAATTTTTGAATTTATTTTTTAAATTTCATCCACGTTCGATACGTTGGCCACCTTAGCCAGACTGCGTTGTGTAAAATGTAGCCATTGAGGAAACTTCATCAGTGTATTCCCTCCCAAGCATTGGTGCTGATTTTTCCCATTGAAACAAAATATGCTCAACGCATAAAAATGGTGGTAAATGACCATCACCTGCAATGGCTGGATATCAGTATCCCTTGAGGATCTTGTCTTTCTCTGCAGGGAATAACCATCCTTTTTATCAATTTGTTTTGCTAATGCAGGGTTATACAAAGAAACTCCGACACAAGAAGGATCCTTCTGGCTCATCATGCCCATATCTCATTCACATTCTATTCAATCTGTAGGCAAACTTTGTTTGGCCATGGGTACTGGTCCAAAGAGCTTCTTTCTTTTTTTTTTTAATTTATTTTTGTTTTTTAATGCCTTGCGGGGGGGGGGGGGGCTGATAAAAATTCCATCTTTTTTGCATATTACCCTTGATTATATGATTTATAAATGACTAAAAATGGTGAGCCTTGACCAGTGTGCAAGCTGGTGTTTTGTGGAGATGTATAAGGTGAATACTGTCACCATTTTCAATCTCTGCCTTTCTATATTTCTTGTAAATATTAATAAGATGCTGCAGGGTACAGTTTTGCCAGGATTGTAGACTCTAGAGGATACGGTTCATTTACCTGAAGCTTCCATTCTTGTACCTTATATGCTTTTTAAAAGAATTATTTTTTTTGGGGGGGGGGGGGTTTCGTGAATCTGTTCTAATGTTGATTTACGAGAGTACTGTATTAATAAATAATTACACAAATCGACACAGTATATGGGATGTAATCCCGATGTCTGCACGGCATCATGAGGCAAGCATGAAAATGCAAGCGTGCTAATATTTGTAATTTTCACGAAAGAAGGGTGATGCAGAGAACTCCTCCTCTTACAAAAAAAAATTCTATACAAGATCCAGGCTCATGGAAGAGCAAAGTTGCAAAAAGAGAGTCTAATTATAGTTATAAATATAAAGAAAGTTTGTTTTTTCTACACCCTACAGTCCTCTCACCTATTCCCATCTATCAAGGCCGCAACATACCTGTGTTCTGCGTGGTGGAACTGTGGGAAGGAGGGAGTGTGGATGGCGGAGGTTCTGCTGCAGCAGAGGAGGAGCATTCGGACTATGTCCTTCTCCACCGTGACTTGCTTTTCAACCAACTCGTTGAAACGGCACTGCTTGCCTTAGGATATTCCCACAGCTCAGCTGCCCAGGCCAAAGGTGACTATAACATCATGAATCGGGTATCATTTGAAGCATATGGATACATTATTCAAAGCAATATGTTGTTTTTATGTATGTGGTTTACCTGGCTGTCTTCGTCATTTTTTGGTCTTTCTTGATCATTGCATAATGTTAGGATTTTGGCTGCTAAGCTTGGAGCATGCTCATTAAAATCCCTTTTTTATTACCATGGTGTGAAAAGGCCATTGAACCATCTATCTTGTGTGTTCATTTCCACGAGTGCTTGTTAAAAGATCTTCAGGCTATCTGTTGTGCAAGAGACCTGCAATATTCTCCATTTTTGGAATAATGTCCATGTAGATTCTTCAAAAGTTCCCATGTTTGGTTTTGTCAACTCGATCACTCCACGGGGAATCATCCAGTTTGAGCTTCAATCACTGCCAAAGATCAGCTTGTTTGTTTGTTTTTCAACTTTCAATGGCCTATGCCAAAGATGACTAATGAACCACCTGGAATTGACCAGAAATGCAAATGCTTCACATGCTGTGATTGTTAAACCAATATTGACATCCTACCAGCAATATTCAGGCAGGCGGGTTGGCAGGTGACTTGTGCTGAACAGTAAGCTTAGTATTTTCTCACAAGTGTGTCAATGCTAGTTCCAAAAATGCTGTGTAAGCATCGTGTAATCACATTAAATATTTAACTACCCTTTAATATTTTAATGCCTTGAAATATTCTTTAATACTGCAAATAAGCACTCACGCCTGCAACAGCACTTGTCCATCGCAATTTGTTGAGGCTCTGGTTGGATTATTTCTGAACCGAATGAACATTTGGGATTGACTGTTAGGGTTGGCTTATTGATAAACTGGTCAACGTGCATGATTGACTGTCCAAACAGTATATGTAAAGGGGCTGCTGAAATAGTCATAGATGAGAACATTTGACCTCGTTCCTTGATTGTCTCACAAATCCCCTTTACTTCTTGTACTGGTATTTCCTCCCAACCACATTTCTCTTTTCACCTTCACGTCCAACACCCTTTTGATCCTCTTTTCTTTTTCTTCATCGACCTTCTCTGTATTGCATACCTAGCTCCTCCCCCCCCCCCAACCACCCCATACCCGAACCATTATCTCTCCACACTTCCTTTCTGTTTATATGTTATGTAGATGACCCCAAATGTAAATATATAAGTCTTATAATCGGATTTCTAAAGATGAAATGTTTTTGAGCACTTTACCAAAGAAGACATTCGTTTTGCAAGACCAGCAATTGCAGACAAAATAAAGATGATTTGCAAAGTTTTCTTAACAGAAATAGAAAATATACCCATTTAGTGGCAGAGTTTAGTTTAACCTTAGGAAAGGCCTAAATTGTTTGACGACTTGAAGCCAGTAAAAGGTTAAACGTCAACCAGTAAAAGGTTGCATGCTTGTTTTTATTTTGGTTGATTCCTCCAAAGCAGCCAAAAATGATCTTATGATTGAACCAATTTCCACCTCCAGTCTCCCTTAAAAAAACAAAAATGATGATCAATGATTGTGATGAATATAACTTCTCCCCCCCTCCCCCCAACCTTATCCCTTTGATATTTCTGCTTTTTCTCCCTCCCTCTCCCTCTTTCTGTTTTTGCTTTACACTTCTAAATCATTTTATAATGTAACACTTTTCTTATTACACTTTAGCCTTTTACAACCCTTCCACCCCAATCACCCTGTGGGCTTTTCCCCTCCCCCACACCATCTGTCTCTATCCTTGCCTTTTTTTTTTTAATTCTTTTTTTTTTTCCCTCCCTTCTTGCTTTAGCTGTAGTCCTTAATTCTTGGACTCCTTCACACTTGCATTCCCCTAGGTTTGCTGAAGGTTGGACCATGGAATCCTGTGCCACTTGGATGGGTTACCGATTCTCCTGACGCTACTGTGGGGGACATGCTTGAAGAGGTGTACCACGCTGTTACTCTGCGAATTCGCTTGCACAGGTCAGCATAGAAGAAGGTTCGACTTCAAATTAGGCCCTGTTTTATTAAGGTGAAAGCATAATGCTCTGAAGGTTGAGTTGAACTGCCTCTTCGCCCCATGAAATAACTTGCCTTCCATCGATTTTGCTCGCTGGTAACTTTTTACGGACAAAACCTTGAGAAGCTTAAACAGTAAATAGTCAAAACTACCATCGCAAGTGCTAATGGCCTCATTTAACAGGCGCCGGTTTGCACGGTGCTTGCAGAGCATTGAAGCGGAAGAGGTGGGACGTTCTAGTCCAATGTTGACGACTTCTATCGGGCCTCTATGAGCTGACACATTTTCTCCTTTCGAATCGACACTGCCAAATTGGTATCTCGTATGTGGTAATTAGGGGAGCAGAATAAGTGCCAAATCCCAATTGCATGGTTTTGTAATAAATAGCCTTACCCATTACATTTTTTTCCCCCTTAATTCTTCTTCGCAAGCTCCTCCTTTTAATTGTCACTGTTAGAACAGTAGCTAGTGATATTTTGCTTCCACCTCAAAGGGCAATGTGTCTGTTTACCAATTGTAAGCTTTGCTTTGTGGCAAACTCTGAGATGATTGAATCGGGCCTCGTTTCTAAGGCATTTGCCTTATCAATGCAGTATGTGTGTGCAGAGTTTTTCTTAACGCCCTTCTTGTCTGTCAGTCATTGTGCACCATTGCATCGTTTTTTTTAAAATTGGGGTTGTTGCAATTTTTTTTTTTTTATGTTGTACTTTGCTTCAATTATTGATTTGTGTGTAGCAAGCTTTGACAAGGTAATAATATATTTTAGCCCAAATATGGGACACTTTGGAAACAAAGGCATTATTTGTCATGAGAGATTTGATCACAGCTGAGCCTTCACAAAGTAAACGAGAACAGTATGAAGTAGAGCACACACCTCTGCCAGGCTGAAAAGTTTGCATTTTGTATCCCACTGATAGGCCAGATCTGTATCCAGACATTACCAAAAATCTCATCGGCTTGTTCTTGTCACCTACCCAACTCACCCACCACGTTTACAATCTGTTCACAACATTTTGAAATATGATGCTTGTATATACACTACATGACCAAAAGTATGTGGACACCTCCTCATCCAACATCTCGTTCCAAAATTATGACCATTAATATGGAGTTGGTCCCCCACTTTGCTGCGACAACAGCTGACACTTTTCTGGGAAGGCTTTCCACTAGATGTTGGAATATTGCTGTAGGGATTCGCTTCCATTCAGCCACAAGAGCATTGATTGGTGAGGTCAGGCACTGATGTTGGGTGATTAGGTCTGGCTTGCAGTCGGCGTTCCAATTCATTCCAAAGGTGTTCAATGCAGTTGAGGTCAGGGCTCTGTGCAGGCCAATCAAGTTCTTCCACAATGATCTCGCCAAACCATTTCTGTATGGACCTCGCTTTGTGCACGGGGGCAGTGTCATTCTGAAATGGGAAAGGGCCTTCCCTAAACTGTTGCCACAAAGTTGGAAGCACAGAATCATCTAGAATGTCATTGTATGATGTAGCATTAAGATTTCCCTTCACTAGAACTAAGGGGCCCAGCCCGAACATGAAAAACAGCCCCAGACCATTATTCCTCCTTCACCAGACTATACAGTTGGCACTATGCATTCGGGCAGGTACCGTTCTCCTGGCATCCGCCAATCCCAGATTCATCCGTCGGACTGCCAGATGAAGCGTGATTCATCACTCCAGAGAACGTGTTTCCTCTGCTCCAGGGTTCAATGGTGGTGAGCTTCACACCACTCCAGCAGAAACTTGGCATTGCCCATGGTGATCTTAGGCTTGTGTGCGGCTGCTTGGCCTTGGAAACCCATTTCATGAAGCTCTCAACCAACAGTGTTTGTGCTGACGTTGCTTCCAGAGTCAGTATGGAACTCAGTAGTGAGTGTTGCAACCGACGACAGAAGATTTTTCCACACGATGCGCTTCAGCACTCGGCAGTCACGTTCTGTGGGCTTGTGTGGCCTACCATTTCGCGGCTGAGCTGTTGTTGCTCCTAGATGTTTCCACTTCATAAAACAGCACTTAGTTGACCGGGGAAGCTCTAGCAGGGCAGAAATTTGATGAACTGACTTGTTGGAAAGGTGACATCCTATGACGGTGCCACGTTGAAAGTCACTGAACTTTTCAGTATGGCCCATACTACTGCCAATATATGTCTCTGGAGATTGCAAGGCTGTGTGCTTGATTTTATACACCTCTCAGCAATGGGTGTGGCTGAAAGAGCCAAATCAACTCGTGTGTGTGTGTGTGTGTGTGTGTGTGTGTGTGTGTGTGTGTGTGTGTGTGTGTGTGTGTGTGTGTGTGTGTGTGTGTGTGTGTGTGTGTGTGTGTGTGTGTGTGTGTGTGTGTGTGTGTGATTTTTTTTGGGCCTATTTCTCGATGGTAAACAATCACTTGAACTTTTTTAGATATCATGTTATACTGTCGGACCCCGCAACTCGTGGATTTGATCTTTGCAGACCCCGTGTATTCACGGGTCATAAAATGTGACCTGCTTCGACATTCGTTCGCGCTTTGGTTTTTTTTTCTTCTTTTTTTTTAACCCCTAACCATTCAGGACCGGTGTCCTATATTCACCTATGAAATTGGAAATCAGCCAACATCACAGCATCCTGTTAAAAAAAGTGCAAAAACAGATCCACTTAACGAAAGCCCAATTAGCTTCCTGTACTTCCAATCATCAAGGGCATGAAATCCATCATCTCGGTTGACATAAAATCATTCCTTTTCTACAACAGCCTCATCTCAGATCATCAATTTTGATTCAGGCCTGATAACTCTACCTTGGACATGCTGCTTCTACTCTCCCAACAATGGTGGAGGCCCTCAATATCAGACGTGAGATCATGGCCGTCTCTGGACATATCTTGAGCTTTTCATAGTCTTGAATCCTACCTTGCTCTCCAAACTGTCTGCATATGGAATTCAAGGCCAACTCTACTTTTGGTTTACTGACTTCCTCCCCTTTTGCCCTCAATGTGTGGCTCTCAACAGAACCCTTTCATCTCCTCTCCCTGTCAAGGCTGGAGCACCCTCATGCAGTGTTCTAGGCCCCATATTATTTCTAATCTTCATCAATTTCACTGACTTTCTGGAAAATTCTCCTTATCTCTTTGCTGATGACTCCACTCTCTGCCATGACATCTCTCATCCTGCTTACGGACAGACAGGCAGCAGCCTCTTCCCTCTCCTCAGACCATGCCAAAATCACAAACTGGTCAAACATAATTTTGCTTCTGTCTCCACATTGTCCACCCTTTGCGTTCTCCCTTACCCCTCATTGTTACCTGCATCCTTTGTTTGTCCGTCTCCGACTACTTTCTCCCTCCACACAGCTGTTGTTTTTTTCCCCTTTCTCCTGCTGGTCCCTTTACGTTGTCCTGATTTGTTCTATATATATATATATATATATATATATATATATATATATATATATATATATATATATATATACATATCATGCTCAAACAGATAGGGGTGAAAACATAACCTCCATGTATCTTTGATGGTAGACGTATTACATCAAGACCTCATACTGTAGCACCGTTAAGTGGCGTGCGTGCGCGTGCGTGTTTTTTGTTTTATGGACAAAACTTTCTTTCAAACATTTTTTCATGTAAAAGTTTTGTATGTATTCTTTTGCAAATGAAATTGGGAGGGGAGGAGGGATGGAAGTGTGGAGTTAATGAGCCTGCCTACCTCTACGTAAACTTAATATGTTGTATGCAAAACCTTGCTGATGTATGACTCCAATCCATTAAAGTTGTTTGACAAAAAAGTATCGTAAATAGTTACCTTTTTGTGTAGGTTTTTTTTCTTTTTTCTTTTATTTTATATTTGTTTTATTTTTCTCCCCCCCTTTTCCACCGAAATCCTTCATGTGAGTATAACTGTCATCCTTGGCACCCTCGCTGCACTTGCCCAGCTCTGAACTGATGAGAGAGCATTTTCTAAAATGGCACTGGAGCGAAAGGATTGTGACTAGTCACATGATCCGACAAAGTCCAATATGTATTATTATTATTATTATTATACACAATAGATACCATGAACAAGTGATTAGTTTTCAAAAAAAGATTAAATAAAGTACCAAAAATTAAGAGGTGGGCTTCCCAAGTCTGAGATGATGGTGTATATCAAGGTTTGACTGTTTTTACTTAAAATAATCTGTTTTAAATCTCTATATGTGTTCATACCAAGTATGATCCAAACTTTTTTTTTAATCTTGACCTCTTTTTGTGAGATAAATTTCAGTAAAATATTATATCTTATCCAGAAAGACGAATTGTACACAAATACTTTAAGGGGCTACTTGGGTGTAAGGTAGAATGGAGGTGGTTGTGGGTTTGATCAATGATGCTATGTTTTTCTTCTCTGTAAACTTGGCTAGCATAATTGCATCGCTTCGCCACGCTGGTATGCCGAGGAAGAAAGGTAACCCACAGATCAGAAATCCATTGTTATCCTCTGACACTCGGAAAGTAGATCAGCCAATATTCTTAGGGAGTTAAGCTCCCTACAGCCCTCTAAATGCCCTGTGACTATGGGAGATACCAAGGGTTAGGAAACTGACTGCCAGCTAATGGAATTATTCCTAATGGCCTTTATTTTTATTGGAGTAATTGTACAGTTCTGTTAGGTCGTGTCTCTCTCCAAAAACCTGTGATTTGGCTGATGTTTCCACACTTCCGGCTATGAAAAGGTAGTTATCACTTTGCAGCAAAGAGTCGTCAAGAGCCGCACCCTTTTGCCTTCTCAGCAGCTTCATTTCTGGCTTCACTTTTAATCCCTTTTGCTGCCTGCTCTGTAATTGCTTTCCCGTGGCTTTGCTCCAAAAATCTGTGCATATTATCATTATTGTATTATCATTATCTCTGTTGAAATTGGGTCAGCGCAGGGTCCAACGACTGCTCAACCTCGGGTTCCACTAAATCACCAGCATTCTGCTTGGAATCATAATCCTTGCCTGATTACTAGCTTGTTACCAGTACTTAAACACTGCCACTGCTTTTTGTTTTACCTTCTTTCTTTCTTTGTTTTTTTTTGTTTTTTTTTTTGCAGAAATGCATCTTTTACTCCTTTGTCTGATATGAATTCTCGGTATGAAGGACAGAATTTAACGAGTTGAGATGAAATTTGGTTTCAAAAATTGTACAAAATATCAATGCCTGGCTCGTTTTCATTTTCTGCAATTGAATAGGGGATTTTTCTTTCCATTTGTCAATGAAAATCCATTGTGGATATTGCAAACAACATACGCCAGAATTAAACTAAACAAATGTAATGCGAGAAGAAAACAATGTGCCAACAGAGAAATAGGCTGAAGAGAAAAAGACGAAGAAAAAGGACAGGGAAATTGGGCTGCGACATTGGATTACCATCTAAAAGGGGGTGGTGCTCAATGGCCATGATGAATTACAAAGGTTTACAGGCACATTGGTTTTGGATAGTCACTTGTGACTTCGTATCCATGTGTATCAACAAAAAAAAGCTAAGGGTGGCCGGTCGGGTATTTCCATCCTAGCATATCAATCACAATCACAGTTTTGAATCCCATGCACTTTGTTGTTTTTGCCCTTTGTGTACTCACATCTTTGGATCTCATATATAAGTACACTGCTGTCTCTTAATGTCCTTGGCTTGCACGTGATACATGTACAAACTGCTCCATGACCCTTAGCCACGATATAAATCTAGATTTTTGGTTAGAGATTGGGATGGTGATGTGTCCTTCGGGCAATACTATGGAGAGAGCAAAAGAAGATCATATGTTGACTTGATTGCATGCGTTGTACATAACAGCACAAATTTTTGGAGGTAGAGGGTGGGGAGGATGTTTGTTTCAATTGGATAGGTTGCTAAAAGGTGTACAATGGGTTAAAGATTTGAAGTTAAGCTGATTCATGCTTTCAATAAAAATTACATTTAAATAATAAGAAAACATTTTTTTTTTTTTTTTGCTTTTTTTTTTCACTGAAAATTTGGTGTCGGGGGTTGGGGAGGGGGAATCGGGGGGAGGGATTAAAAAGAGCAGAACAAGAATTGTTTATAATGCTGTCTTCTTCTTCAGAGTGACGTGGAAATATTACAAGCAGCAGAGTAGTAAGGGGCTTCCCTATTATACCGGGTATGTGTATATGACTCGCACACAGCACAATCTACACTGCTTGCACATCTCGGTGTGCATTAAAGTCAACAGGTTTTTGAAGAAATTGCTCAGATTTGTAATACAAGTTTACATCATGAATGCGTGATCTCCACAGCGACGGTGAATATTAAACGTGTACACAGCAATCACTTTACTGATGATCACGTAATTGTACAAAATAATTGAGCACAAAATGGGTTGATCTGGTGACCATAGGATTGCTTCGTTTAAAAATGTAAAGCAAAATTCCTCCAAACTATTTATGGTAATTTTTTGTTGTTGAAAGCACGAATCAGCTTCAATTTTGAATACTTAACCTTTAGTTTCACTTGATCCATGTCATGTGCCACTTTGGGAGTAAATACAAGAGGAAATGCATCCCATTGCGATCCTGACAACCTTTCTTATCTTTATCTGTGGAACAAAGCAGTTTGAGAATATAAATTCAAGCATAATTCTTTATTCTTTGTTCTTGATCTTGCATACAAATGCAATGGGATTTTTTTTGGTTTTGTTTTCTAAATCTATTATGAAGTCATATGACCATGACATCACAACATCTGGCACGTGTATCAGGCAGGATTTTGTATTTATTCCTTTTTCGTGAATGGCAGCACATCCAGAGTTTGACTAAAAATGCAATGTTACTTGAGAAGGTATATAGATACTGTACTTGGTAATTCATCCCAACATGCTCCTTGGTAAATAAGGTAAGGGATTTTTAGTTTTCTCCTTTGTACCATGGGAAAAAAAAATGAGGGTCTACACATTATGCCATAGCCACAAATTAACTCAATTCTCCTTGTTTTCCATCAGAGACTCTCACTTCTTGCACTCATCCACTTCTTCCATCCTACTTCCCTTTGTGTCCTGCAGTTGCCCCAAACTTGAGGATCTTCCTGCCGAGAGATGGACACACAGCACGGTCCGCAATGCTCTGCGTGAACTACTGCAGGAGACTAACCAGAGTGCACTTGCCAAGGAGTGCCCACTCTCACAGGTTTGTCCAGAGGCACGTTTTCATACATATACGACGAAAACTTCAAATTCATCACTTGACATTTTTAATCACAAAAACTTTACAGTGTGGTCCAGCAAGACAGAATATATGGTTACAGTATGTCCCAAAATAATTTTCAGGTGTACAGTGTGACCCAGAAAAAATGTCACTTTGTTGAAAATTGTAATTTTGTTACATTTAATAACACAACATTCCAGTATGATCCAGAAAGGCCAAATATGTTTTCAGTATGTCCCCCCAAGTGTACGGTGTGTTCTAGAAGGAAGTATCACTACTTTAAACCGCCCACCGAAGGTGGGCCGAGATGGGCACTCCCGTACAGAGAGTAGGAAGCCCAATATTAGTTTATGTATATTATATTTATATGTATATAATCAGACGCACCTCCTGACTGTTATGGTAATTATGTCTCACGGTAAAACCACATAATCCACACAGAATAACCATCCGTCTGCCATCCAGACGATTGTTCCTACTAATGCAAACCATTCAACCAGAAGGCACGTGATGTGATCGACGCGAAAATCGAAACATGTGGAGTGTGACGAGTACTTTGCCGATCCCTAGTGAACACAGTTCAACACCAAAGAGTCGCCTCCAACAGAGGCTTCGGCCCGGTAACTCTGTCAAACAGATACGGATTATGTATGTATGTATGTATGTGTGTATATATATATATATATATATATATATATATTGTTGTGGGCCGGGGGTCGGTGGCGAGAATGACTGCTAGGTGGGGGAGGTTACACCGTCTCCCACCAGACTCCCCGGAATTGTAGGCCGTCGCTCGGATCATTCCGTGAGCCGCGGGTCGCAGAACCGACCGTGGTTGCCAATATCTCGATCGCGTGGCGTAGGGTTATTTGTCCAGAGCCAAAGTACCTAAGTATCCACGCAATCTCGTCTACCGGGGATCCACACCCTCGGAATGCCTGGTCGAACCGGAGTTACTCTACCGGCAGCGGTAAATTCACACTACTGACGACCGCTTTTCCACCTACCTTTCCGGCTCATTGCAGTCGAACGGGGCCTGCCCAGGATGTCCCGGCTATGATAAACCGATTACCGGGGAGGAAACCCCGCTTATACTCAGACCCGAATCATGCTGGACCAATACAAGAGAGGACGGAAACGGACTGGGAATATTTCTACAATTGTTTTATGTACAGTAAAAAGACACAGGCAAGACTTAACGCGAATATGCAAGGAATATTTACAAGGACTCAAGCACTTGCACAGTTCTACTTAAAGATGGGCCCACACACAGACACACACAGACACACACACACACACACACACACACACACACACACGCACACACAAAAAGAAAAGAAACCCATAGTTCTTTATTGGATCCCTCGCAGCCGTGAGGATAGACGAGCTGGGGGTCAGAGTTCATGGGTACCTGTCGTTGCAGGAAAGCATGCTCGGTGATGTGGCACCTCACATGGCTAATGGTCGTCTGGGCACGGTCCGGGAGTTCATGCCAGGCTCGTGGCGGAACTTGCGTGGCGAATCGTCGGGGCTCCCAAACTCCTCTCCGTGCACATACCGACCACGACTCCTTCCTTCCTCGCACCACCCGACTCGGCGCAAAACAAGACTCTTGGTGGGCTCCTCTCTGTACACGTCCCAGCCACCACTCCTTTTCAGACTCCTGTCCGTGCATGTGCCGACAAAACCTCTCTTCCGTGCAGCCACCGTGACCCAAACTCGGCCGTTCCGCCACCACGAACAAACTCTCCCATCGCCAACACCCACTACAACCACCCTCCGAGTCTCCGAGATATATCTCCTCCCACCATGGGGAGGGGCCTTGGCGAGAATCATCTCGCTGTCCGTCCCTCATTGGCCTACGTCTGCACCCTACCGGGGCGGAGCCGTGGCCCTTGCAAGGAGACCCCATATTCTCCACGTGGCCATGTGGCCTCACTCGCGCAGAGCAAGAGGGTCTGCCCTGAAAGGCCCACCGTACAAAAACTATCGTTTGTGGGGCCCGAGGACCGGAACCGCGAGGCCCCCTCTCGGCAAATCAAGGTACGAGCGGCCAACGGCGGTGATGGAGCATGATGGGCTGGTTGGGTCGTGCAAATAGGATGATAGATGTAAGATGAGATGTAATAACCTAAGTAGCCTTCACAACGCACACATTTAATCCTCACACTAAACAAAAGGACGGGATCCTGACTACACACGTACTTACCGGCATAACTAACTTTGGGACCTGAATGTTGAGTGCACATGGTTTCCAGATTCAAAGCACTAGCCCCTCCCCCCCCTTTTTCTTATAGATTCGACCCGAGTCGTCAGTTTTCGTGTGGCATGTAGGGTGTAGGTTTTCTCCAAGTACGTTTTGCCTACGGATCCCTGAGTGCGACATTTGAATACATGTCCCAAAAATAAATAAGCCATTGCATTGCGTAACTAAACTAAGACTCATTCGGACAACTTAACTACATTGCCTGCGCTAAACAAACAATAGGTGGGTTAAAGTTATGTACATTCCTAATATTTACACTACCCATGGCTCACGACCTGTGACTTGAGGAGAGAAAACACAGCAAAGTTAACATTGGTGGGTGAGTGCGCAGCAGGCATCGATGGTCGGATGTCTTTAGGGCTGTCAAAGGTCCCTTGTTTGTCGTTGAGTTATTCTTTTTTTTTTTTCTTTTTTTTTGTTCCTGGCTGCTGGAGGCAACTCACCCTAACACTGCAGGCCATTCGCCATCTCACAGGCCATTTGAACTGGCCTTTATGCAACAAGAGCTCCAGGCTGCTCAGTGCAGTCCCCAGTCCATTTGAACTGGCTTTCATGCAACAACAAGGAGGTATCCGGGCTGCTCAAACGCAGTCCCCGGGAATGCGGCTGCCTGCAGGGTAGTCCTTGCAAAACACTTTCAGAGGTGGTCCTGGAGCACATGGTGAATGTTGTGACATGGATAAGCAAACAAAGGCATGGGCAGGTATGGAGGCAAGGCAAAGGCAGGCAAAGCATCGTAAATGCAGACCAGGTAAGGTGCGACAGGTCAGCACATGAAGCTGGCCGGCCTCGATCTGGTCTCATGAAGTTGTGGAAGGAGTGCGGTGGCGCCGGCCGGTTTGAAAAGTGGCTCGGATCTACCCTATGGTCTCCGCCCAACCTATCGCCTATGCCTGTCTTTGTTCATACCCACCCCCATTAGTTTTCCACAACAACACAACAACAAAATTTAGACTATTTAATTTTATTTTTATTTATTTTATTTTTTGTTTTTATTTATTTATTTTTATAATTATGTGTGTCCCAAGCCCCCTTACGTCTTTGTTCGGCTAACCTGTCCTGACCGTCTATCCCCAATCCCTAAGATCCCTGTTTGAGGGGATTGAGGAAGAGACAAGTGAATCTGTCTCGAGGCCCAATGCAGCCTCAGAATAACTCCTTCAGATTTCAGCAATTTCCCAAGGTGAGTCCAGTGGCCTACGAACAGCGAAGGGATGGATGGTGCGAATGGGGTACATGTTTCCTATCTATCCTAGCATTTTATTAACCGTCAATCTATCCCCGGGGATTTTCAACACGCCTGTCTCTTTAAACTATGGGTTCTAGCAACCATGATTCCTGTCGCCTGTGTTGGTGTTCGTTATTAATTTGGGCCTGGCCCACAAATTTTCTCTCGTACTCTTGCACAATTTCGTGGCTGGGCAGTGTGTCTCCATTGGCAGGGATTCCCATCTGCCGAACTCGAACTACGGCACCCCCGGGTCGCTGAGGCTGTCTCCGAGCCTACCTACTCCGTATGAACGTGGGGAATGCCCCTGGCAGTGTCCCCTTTGATGCTCACGAGGAATTTTGGTGCTCCGGGTCCCGTTTCCGTTGGCTGCCCGTGCCCATTACACTAACTCGGTCCCTTGGACCTATGGCATACTCTGGCCGACTACTTCGGTGCCAAGGGGGCCCTCTACTCATTGCGCACATTTCTACAGCCACGCTCCCAGCCGGTCAATAGACTCCTGCACCCGACAAAAAGGTTTCGTGCCTTCGTCCACACCAACAACAAACCGACATCCTTTTTTGATTAATTTAACTAACCCACTAACTAACATTACACTAACCCCGGGTTGCCTTGGGTGGGATTCACTCCTCCTCCCCCCCCCCCAATCATTCATTCGCACCATGCATTCCACATTCACTCCACTCACACTCAGGCCCTCTGACCCACATTCACTCATTGTACATTTTTCTCTTTCTTTTTTTTCTTTTTTACACACTCTACTAACTATGTCCCCCTAACTAATTTGTGCTCCCCGTCATCCCTTATTTTAATGCACGTTCCATTTAATTATATCGCTAAAATACGTTCCCACGACTAGTACCATGTCTGTCCATGTCTCCCATCCATTCTAAATCCTAACCGAGATTCGCCTAACTCGTCCCACCGGGCCCCATGGAAGCCTGCTCATATGCCCCATGAGGCCAGTCTATCTAACGCTAAACCCATCCCCTAATTAATGCTCCTCTGCCCAAAACGAGGATGTTCGCTACATCCCGGTGGGGCATCCTGTACTCGGAGCAAGGCTCTCCGAACCTTGCTTCGCCAGGGCGGCGGTTTACGACTCGCTCGTCCCCTCCGTATGGGCGATAAATGACAGTGTAACGTCGCCCCGTCGATTGCAACAACCGCTCGCTTCCGCGGTGTTCCCCATGTGAGCCAACGTGTGTTACTTATATGGCCTTCGTGCCGCGCGATCCCCACCGACGACGTCACTCGCACACGAACTGCTCAACGAAGCTTGCCACGCAGACGGAACTGGCTGTGTCGTCCCCGATACTTGCTCCGTGCATCACGTCGGCCTCCGTGCACGTGGTCACATGGGGCCACGTGCTTTCCAAATTCATACCATGCACTTAGTCGCCATTTTAACCGTCCACGTGATGGTCTCATCCCAATCACGGGACGTTTCCGTGCCGGCTTCCGAATCCGGAGTCGTGCCTGCCTAGGCCGCTCACAAAATATGAAACGGACCTCGCACACAACGTCCCGCGGAGCCGACGCGGTCTCCAAAATCAACCCGTCCGTTACACGACCCACGTCTCTCATCTGGGTCAGTTCGTGTCCCAATTCCACGCATGCACTCACACATGCCATGTCATTCTCAGTCTGCACACATTTTGACACACACTCTGGGACATTCACATCGGGGGCTTGTGTTAGCCCAAAAGATCCCAGGGTTTCTATACCCCCCAAGTTCGGCATGTGCTTATTCGCACTATGCACCCGCTCGACCTCGTACTGCCTTACTGGACTCACCTCGTTACGACCTGCCTCGAGGGAGCATACTGTCTCCCCTCGTTCCTGTAGGAGGTTAATCTGACCCTCGCATTGGGTCTCGAGACATTCCCTCACTGTCCCTCACCAGTTCTACGCGTGTGTGTTCCTCTTTAATTTCGTGTAATTCATCTTTTCCCCGTTCTATCCCCCTTTGTGTCCCTGTTACTATTTCTAGATCCTGTGTCTCTGTTATTATTTCTGTCATCTCCTGCTGGAGTTTATCGGTTTCACTTTTAATTATTGCGGCGTCGCTCGTTACCCCGACCTCGCCCGTCGTCATCGCGGTCCGAACAACCTCCACACTCCCCCTTGACTCGGTCGTTTCCGCACGTGATGTACTGATCCCATCCGCCATTTTTCGATTCATTGTCTGCATTTCACCCTTCACCTGAGTCAGCTCCGCCTTCATTTCTTCCTGTCCTGCCTTCATTTGTTTTTGCAAGTGTATCCCCATGCTCTGCATATCACCTCTCAGTGTTTGTATATTCACATTCATTTGGCTACTCATGCGTTCTTCCATTTTTTGCATATTCACATTTGTTTCGTTTTGTAAATTGATGCCCATGTTTTCCATGAATTATTTCATTCCCTCCATAATCCGGTTCATGTCCCATGGCTCTGGCAGATCCGCTAGGGAACATTCGGTCCTCTGGGAGTGAAATTTGATGTAGAGGGTGCTCATGCACCGCTGCTGCCACCCCCAATGTTACCTCTGAGTTTGATTGCAGGGGAGGGTCTTCCTGCAAGGTGTTGTCCTGAGCCATGGGTTCTTCTAAGATTAATTCAAGACCCACCTGTACCAGTCCGTCTTGGTCTGCCATGGTCCATTCTGAGAATCACTAAAATTTGGATGCTCTTAATTTTGGAGGGAAGGTGTGGGGGGGGGGTGGTTACCAAGCACACCCCTGATCCGAGTCCTGTGAATTTCTCTCTGGTGGCGGAGGGGTTCGAGTCCCTCTCCAGACATCAAACTGTTGTGGGTTTGAATCCTGTAAATTTCTTGTGGAGGCATGGGGTTCGTAGTCCCACTCCTGACTACCAATTTGTTGTGGGCCGGGGGTCGGTGGCGGGAATGACCGCTAGGTGGGGGAGGTTACGCAGTCTCCCACCAGACTCCCCGAAATTGTAGGCCGTTGCTCGGATTGTTCCATGAGCCACGGGTCGCAGAACCGACCGTGGTCGCCAATATCTCGATCGCGTGGCATAGGGTTAATTGTCTAGAGCCAAAGTACCTAAGTATCCACGCAATCTCGTCCACCGGGGATCCACGCCCTCGGAACGCCTGGTCGAACTGGATTTACTCTACCGGCAGCGGTAAATTCACACTACCGACGACCGCTTTGCCACCTACCTTTCCGGCTCGTTGCAGTCGAGCGGGGCCTGCCCAGGATGTCCCGGCTATGATAGACTGATTACAGGGGATGAAACCCCACTTATACTTAGACCCGAACCATGCTGAACCAATACAAGAGAGGACGGAAACGGACTGGGAATATTTCTACAATTGTTTTATTTACAGTAATAAGAGACAGGCAAGACTTAACGCGAATATGCAAGGAATATTTACAAGGATTCAAGCACTTGCGCAGTTCTACTTAAAGATGGGCCCACACACAGACACACACACAAAGAAAAGAAAGCCAGAGTTCTTTATTGGATCCCTCGCAGCCGTGAGGATAGACGAGCTGGGGGTCATAGTTCATGGGTACCTGTCGTCGCAGGAAAGCATGCTCGGTAATGCGGCACCTCACCTGGCTAATGGTCATTGGGGCACTGTCCAGGAGTTCGTGCCAGGCTTGTGGCGGAACTTGCGTGGCGAATCATAAGAGCTCCCAAACTCCTCTCCGTGCACGTACCGACCATGACTCCTCCCTTCCTCGCACCACCCGACTCAGCGCAAACACGACTCTTGGTAGGCTCCTCTCTGTGCACGTCTCGGCCACCACTCCTTTTCAGACTCCTGTCCATGCACTTCTTCTTCTTCTTCTTCTTTCAGCTGCTCCCATTAGGGGTCGCCACAGCGGATCATCCTTATGATCCGCATAGTGATTTGGCACATGTTTTACGCCGGATGCCCTTCCTGACGCAACCCTGGTCGCCTCTTACGACTCAGGGATATGGTACACCTATTTTAACCGGGGTATACACCGGCCCAGTATACTGGTACTCATTTCGCCGACCTCGGAAGGATGACAGGTTGAGTCAACCCCCTGGTGTATTAATTCAGTGGCCGAACGGGGCTTGAACTCAGGACCTTTTGGATCCCAAGCCGCTGCCCTAACCACTGCGCCAACACCAGGCATCGACTCCTGTCCATGCACGTACCGACAAAACCTCTTTTCCGTGCAGCCACCGTAACCCAAACTCTGCCGCTCCGCCACCGCGAACAAACTCTCCCAGCGCCAACGCCCACTACAACCACCCTCCGTGTCTCCGAGATATATCTCCTCCCACCACCGGGAGGGGCCTTGGTGAGAATCATCTCGCTGTCCATCCCTCATTGGTCTACGGCCGCACCTTACCGGGGCGGAGCCGTGGCCCTTGCAAGGAGATCCCATATTCTCCACGTGGCCTCGCTCGCGCATGCAGAGCAAGTGGGTCTGCCCTGAAAAGCCCACCGTACAAAAACTATCGTTTGTGGGGCCCGAGGACCGGAACCGCGAGGCCCCCTCTCAGCAAATCAAGGTACGAGCGGCCAACGGCGGTGATGGAGCATGATGGGCTAGTTGGGTCGTGCAGATGGGATGATAGATGAGATGTAATAACCTAAAGGCCCGGTCACACCTTGACGTTTTAGCCAACGTATGCCGATTTTTTGAATTTTTTTCTAAAATGCTGGCACACGTTGAATGCGTTATGGGTAAGTTTTGATAACATTGAGAGCACGCTGAAAAATACTGCCATACGTCGTTGTACGCTGGCTTTAAACGTTGTACTTTTTGGTTGTCCTCAAATTTTTTCATGCTTGAAATTTCACGACGTATGCCGGCGTATGACTCACACATTCCGCTACGCTGGCCACAAGTTGTATGCACGGTCTGCGATCGTTGACAGACGTCAACACATGCTACTTGTAAGTTAATCATAAGTTGCGACACGCCGAGGTAATGTTTAGCGTACCCGAAACTTATTTCTAACCTATGATTAACGTGTTGTTGGCACGTTACGCGATCGTTGCCACACATCGACAGACGTTACTTTTAAGTTACTCATAGGCTGAAAGACGTCGGTATAATAGATCGTCCTTGCGTCAGCGTCCACGGCCACGGCCAGGACACTTATTTGCAGCATTCTTCAAACTTTTCTTTGGCATGACGAGGATGTTCACACTTCGATGTCGTGCTTGGCTATGATTCCAATTGGCCATCGGCAGCGTCTATTTAAAATAGTCGAGTTTGAGCGTTTTAACACGTTCAGAAGAAACGCTTCAAATTTCCAAACCCCAGCGTCAAAAAACAAAGGCGAGTGACAGCAATTTAAATCGTTCATTGTAAACAATGAAAATAGCTGAGTGGCTACCGTTTAAAAGTCGTTGAGTGTAAAAAAATCGAATTGTTGAGTGCAAGCGTCTACTTTCAATAGTGGGGTTTGAGCGATTTAACACGTTCAATAGAAACGATTAAAATTTCCGAGCGCCAGCGTCAAAAAACAGAGAGTGACAACAATTTAAATCGTTCATTGTAAACAATGAAAATAGCTGAGTGGTACCGTTTAAAAGTCGTTGAGTGTAAAAAAAAAATCCAATTGTTGAGCGCAAGTGTCTACTTTCAATAGTGGAGATGCAGCCATTTAAATCGTTGAGTGGCAGCCTATGAAGAGCAAACCCCACATCACCGGCAAAGATAAACTGCCGCACGATATGGATAAGTTAGGCTATCGTTGGGCATAGTTTGTGAACGCCGGCTTCACGATAATTATTCGTTGGTATATCGTATCTATAAGTAATCAAAGCGCTGTATGCACATTATTAGTTCATTGTGCATTTGTCCAACCCGTTATGAATACACCTAAATCGTAAAAACAAGCCATAGCTCATTGTTGAAAAAGCCCCATAAAAAATTAGCCGCGAAGAACTTCGAACAATGGTGAAAAGATGTCTCCTACCCGTGGACACGCGGACGCAAGGATGATCCATCATAACCCACACCCTCCCCTTACACTCACCTACTACTGCCAACATGAACAAACTACTACTAATACTGATACTGATACTGTTTCTGCTGACATGGACATCACTCAAAAAGGACTCGAAAACACTGTTGGGTTCCCCTTTTATGAGCAGCATTTTTATATACCAATTCCCAAAACCGCTGGGAACACGTCTTTATATGGCAGTTGTAAGCGAGAAACACGTTCATTTATTTTTTTTATCGACCGGAAGACGTCATTGGAATACGTCTACATACGTCGATGTGTGTTGGGACTACGTAAAGAATTGGTTCAAAGCACGTCAAACATAAGTTAGAAATAAGTTTCGCGTAAAAAAGACATTACCGCGACGTGTTTCGACTTATGAGTAGCTTATAAGTAGCCTTTGTGGACGTGTGTAAGCGTCCACATATCGTGTGTAAAACTTATCCCCATCGCATGCGGAACGTGTGTCATACGCCGAGTACGTCGTAAAATTTTGAACATGTTTAAAATTTCTTGACGTACTCTACTTACTACGACGTATGATAGCGTACTTTAGCGTTGTACTCACGTATACCAAACTTACTCATACCGTATTTGACGTACCCCAACGTTTTAGACACATTTTTCTTAGGTCGGCATACGCTGGCAAGATCGCCAAGGTGTGACCGCGATGTTGACACTTCCATTTCTACGGCAGTTATGATTCGAATCGTTGTGCGTCAGCCTTTTAATAGGCTACGTCACGACATCGTCGGCGATGTGTGCAACGCGCTATGCCTAAGTTAGACTATCGTTGGGCATCGGTTGTGTAGGCCGACAACAGGTTCAGCATTCGTTGGTATAAGTTATCTATAACACAACGAAACGTTCTGTGTCCTTTACCAATGCGTTATACATAAGACCAAGTCGCTATGAATACGTCCGAATCTTTAAAAAAAAAACATCAAAAGTTCAACGCAAGCCAGCGTTTTACATACATTTTAATACATTGCCATCGCTGGCTAAAACGTCAAGGTGTGACCAGGCCTTAAGTAGCCTTCATAACGCACACATTTAATCCTCACATGAAACAAAAGGACGGGATCCTGACTACACACGTACTTACTGGCATAATTAACTTTGGGACCTGAATGTTGAATGCGCATGGTTTTCAGATTCATAACAATATATATATATATATATATATATATATATATATATATATATATATATATATATATATATATATATATATATATATATATATATGTTGCTGTTCGTCTTTCGGCTGCTGCCTTTAGGGGTCCCCACAGCGGATCATCCGTTATGATTCGCAAACTGATTTGGCATAGGTTTTACGCCGGATGCCCTTCATGACGCAATCCTGGTCGCCTCTTACGACACAGGGATAAGGATTGGGTTTCGCCATGATTCCGGGCTGCCCTACACCCTCTCATAGCGAGGCCCAGCGCAGAGCCCCCGTCCTCAAGCGATCCTCCAACCCAAGCCTCCGAGTAGCCAGATTGCAGGCGCACGCCACTACGCCCGGTTATATATATATATATATATATATATATATATGTGTATATATATATATATGTGTGTATATATATATATGTGTATATATATATATATATATATATATATATATATATATATATATATATATATATATATATATATATATATATATATATATATATATATATATATATATATATATATATATATATATATATATATATATATATATATATATATATATATATATATATATATATATATATATATATATATATATATATATATATATATATATATATATATATATATATATATATATATACACACACATACACGATACAGCTCTGGAAAAAAATAAGAGACCACTCCAAAAAAATTTAAATCAGCATGTCTTCATGTACGGCAGCCATTCTATTCCAGTGTCTGTTTCAACAATTCCAATTCAATTCAAATTCCAACACAGGCACACCTCATTCCACTGAGTGAGGTACTGATTAGGTGATCACCTGAACCGAATCTTATTGAACAAGGAAAAGTATAAAAACCACTGCTGTGGTCATCACTATCCTCTTGCAATAGGACCAGCTGGATGGCAAAAATAGTGCTAGTCATAACTCAAAATTTAATTGGAATCAAAAAATGACTATTGACCATGCCAAAAGAGTTGAAAAGAAAAGTTTGAGTGAGGAAAAGAAGGGTTCAATTCTGGCTTTACTGGCAGAGGGATACAGTGAGCGTCACGTTGCTTCCATCCTTAAAATTTCAAAGACGGCGGTTCATAAGAACAAGGTCAAGCAGCAGACATTGGGGACAACAAAGCTACAGACTGGCAGAGGGCGAAAACGACTTTCCACTGACTGGGATGACCACCAACTCATTCGAATGTCACTCAACAACCGAAGGATGACATCAAATGACCTGAAAAAGAATGGCAAACGGCAGCTGGGGTGAAGTGCACAGCGAGGACGGTTCAAAACAGGCTCCGAGGGGCAGGGCTGAAGTCGTGCAAAGCTAGAAAAAACCTCTTCATCACTGAGAAGCAAAAAGCCAGGCGGAGGTTTGCAAAATACCATAAGGATTGCACCGTAGAGGACTGGAGTCAGGTCATCTTCTCTGATGAGTCCAATTTTTAGCTTTGCCCAACACCTGGTCATCTAATGGTTAGACGGAGACCTGGAGAGGCCTACAAGCCACAGTGTCTCTCACCCACTGTGAAATTTGGTGGAGGATCGGTGATGATCTGGGGGTGCTTCAGCAAGGCTGGAATCGGGCAGATTTGTCTTTGTGAAGGACTCATGAATAAAGCCCCGTACAAGGTTGTCCTGGAAGAACACTTGCTTCCTTCTGCTCTGACAATGTTCCCCAACTCTGAGGATTGGTTTTTCCAGCAGGACAATGCTCCATGCCGCACAGCCAGGTCAATCAAGGTGTGGATGGAGGACCATCAGATCAAGACCCTGTCATGGCCAGCCCAATCTCCAGACCTGAACCCCATTGAAAACCTCTGTAATGTGATCAACAGGAAGATGGATGGTCACAAGCCATCAAACGAAGCCGAGCTGCTTGAATTTTTGCACCAGGAGTGGCATAAAGTCACCCAACAGCAATGTGAAAGAGTGGTGGAGAGCATGCCAAGATGCATGAAAGCTGTGATTGAAAGTCAGGGTTATTCCACAAAATATTGATTTCTGAACTTTTCCTAAGTTAAAACATTAGTATTGTGTTGTTTAAAAATGAATATGAACTTGTTACCTTCGCAAACTTTGCTGTGAAGGTTATGTTTTGATCACTGTGTATTTATTTATTTATTTATTTATTTGTGAATATGTGTGTTTGTTTGTTTGTTATTCGCATAACTCCAAAAGTATTGAACTAAATCGCAGCAAATTTGGTGGGATGATTGGTTATTATCCGAGGACCATTTGATTAGATTTTGGGAGTGATCAGGTCAAAGGTCAAGGTCAATGCCATGAAAAAGTCAAAATCGTCTTTTTACCATAGCGTGGTCAATTTGTATCCAATTTGCATGCAAGTAATGCCAAAATGTTCAGAATTCAATGCCCCATCTTGTGATATGTGACATGACACAATGACGTAACAACCCTTATTAGCGGTTGGGAGTCAAAGGTCAGGGGGGGTCACGACATTGCAAAATGTGCGGTTTTAGTCATAACACGGTCAATTCTTATCAGATTTGCATGAAACCAACACCAAAATGTTGACTGTTCTGTTCCCCACACTCGAATACCAATTACAAAATTAAGAGTACAAAGGTCAGGGTCGAGGTCACGAAAAGGTCAAAATCGTCATTTTGCCATGGTGCGGTCGATTTTTATCCAATTTGCATGCAACCAATGCCAAAATGTTGTGAATTCAATGCCCAATATTGTGATATACGATATGACACAATGACGTCATTACCTTTGTTAGCGGTTTGGGTCAAAGGTCAGGGGGGTCAACGACCTTTATTATCATAATGCGGTTAATTCTTATACAATTTGCATGTAAGTAGATTCAAAATGTTTAGAATTCAATTCCCTATCCTGTGATGTGTAATATTTGACAGTGACTCTATTGGTGAGTTTAAAGAATGGGGGTAGGGGGCGGGGGGGGTGTGTCACTGAACTTATTTCTTATAATGTGACCAGTTGTCATCAGATTGACTTGACACCGACACCCAAAAAGGTCAGGGAGTTCATACAGAAATTGTACAATGTACGTGAATCAGTGTCAAACAGCAGGAAATTTAATGTTTTTAAGCCATCATAACACATATGAGATGGCAGATGTGGTATGGAATTAAATACCCTCACAATCAATGGTTTCTGGGGGGGGGGGTGCAAAATGTAGCGTTGGCGAAGGTATGCGCTCTACTGAGTGCCCGTTCTAGTTTTGTTTGTATTATTTGAGGTCTGAAAACACTGAATCTTTGTTGTTATTTTGACCAGTTGTCATTTTCTGCAAATAAATGCTCCAACTGACAATATTTTTATTCGGAATTTGGGAGAAATGTCAGTAGTTTATGGAATAAAACAAAAATGTTCATTTTACTCAAACACATACCTAAAAATAGTAAAACCAGAAAACTGATAATTTTGCAATGGTCTCTTAATTTTTTACAGAGCTATGTATCTATATATGTATGTATATATATATATATATATATATATATATATATATGTATGTGTATATATATATGTATATATATATGTATATATATGTATATATATGTATATATATATATGTATATGTATATATGTATATATATATATATATATATATATGTATATGTATATATGTATATGTATATATAAATACTCCAATGCTCTTCTCGCAGAAGAATGCTACACAAGGTCAAGGTAAGCCCTTTGGAGGAGTTGATTTGCTTCCGTAATCCAAGCCACTTGTGTTAATTGATGAGGTGATAGCTAATTCGTATTCCCTCCATTCACAGGTGAGAGATGTATCTTCCTGTTTTTTTCATCGATGTGTTGACTGTTTTTTTTGTTTTTTTTAATGTTTTCCATGTGGTACATGCTTGAGAGCCTTAATGATATACATTTCTTTCTATGCCATCACTGATGATACGCCAATAAGCGATGAAACTGGTTCGGCAGCTGAGGGGGGGGGGTGTAGCATTGTGATTCTCATGTATGTACTATTTGTGAATATTTTTCAGCTGTGGAGGAACTCTTGAAAGAGTTTGAAACTGCAAAGGGCTTAACTTGTGTGGCTTTTCATGGTTGCTTTATACAGCTTTCTTTGGCTAGAAGAGCATGGGAGGAATTGATTTATTTACATAATCCTTGCCACCTGGGTTAATTGGGTCTTTTCCCTCCATTCACGTGAGAGATGAGTTGGATTTTGTGTGTGTGTATATATATATATATATATATATATATATATATATATATATATATATATATATATATATATATATATATATATATATATATATATATATATATATATATATATATCTTTCTGACCAATGACTCACCTCACTCACTCACTCACTGATTTTGAAGCCGGTCCACCAGGAAAAAAACAAAGAAGTCGCAATTGTCGGGCAGCATCTGCAAATGAAAATGTAAATAAATGAAGAAAAGAAAAAAGCAGGTGAGCGACCTGAGACAATGGGGAAGCATTTGCTCGTATGCTTACCCAATGTAATGTGTAAGCATACCTCGCCAATACATTTATATATTTCTTTTTATTTTTATTTATTTTATTTATCTTGCCAAAACGAAGTTTTGCAAGATATGTTAGTCAGCTTGTATGTTTTTTTTTTGTTTTTTTTGTTTGTCTGTAATCACGTATAAAAAATTCTGCAGAGCACAGTTATCATCGGAAATTTTTGTAACTTCGCATATCAGAGGCCTATAGAGGTCCCTTTCAGTGTACAAAATTTTGAAGGTCAAGGTCACTTTGGCGCAAATCAGGGGAGTCGACGAAACCCTTATTTTTTGAGTAATTTTGATCGGATAATCTTCAAACTTCATGGGAATATAGTTCATGGTCTGGCGCTCAGCTGATTAATTTTTGGTGGCGATTGGCCTTGAACTTCATATGTTTTTTTTTTTGTTTTTTTTGGTCTGTAATCACGTCTAAATCACTCTGCAGAGCACAGTTATCATTGGAAAATTTTGTAACTTCGCATATCAGAGGCCTATAGGAGGTCCCTTTCAGCGCATAAAATTTTGAAGGTCAAGGTCAAAGGTCAAGATCACTTTGTCGCAAATCAGGGGAGTCGACGAAACCCTTATTTTTTGAGTAATCTTGATCGGATCGTCTTCAAACTTCATGGGAATATAGTTCATGGTCTGGCGCTCAGCTGATTATTTTTTGGTGACAATTGGCCTTGACCTTCATGGTTAGCGCCTCAGGTCAAACATATTTGACCCCAAGGTCAAATTTTCAAGTTTTAGGAACCATATCGTGCAGTACCTCAAATTGAACATCTCGATCAGTGCTTTCTAGATATGTCAAGCTTGAGACATTATGACGTCATTTGGTGACGTTATGAGGCAAAAGCACATTTTTCATGGTTACTCTGTAGAACGATTCTCATCGGAATCTCTCGTAGGCAGATATTCCTCAAGGAGTCACTCCTGGTGGATAGCAGCTCTGTTCACCTCAGTGTGACCTTAAAGAAGTCACACGTGGTCACCTTTTGGCAAGATACGGGTCACCCTGCGGGTGACATTGTTTTTTTTTTTCTTTAATATACATATATATATATATATATATATATATATATATATATATATATATATATATATATATATATATATATATATATATATATATATATGTAGGCTTTGAGGTATTTACACTCTCTAAGCTTATGTCCTTGGATTCAGTCTCTCCATGATCTTTTGAAAAGCAGTGAAATAATCATCAATCCAACTTTGATATTGTCATCTGGTGTTTGTATGCAATGAAGTATGAACCACAATTTCAATACACAGCATGCCCTTTTTGACCAAAATAGTCTTTTTTTATCAATCGGCATTTTTGCAGATGTTTCTTCATCAATAATTATCCATAGCAATTTTTTTTCTGAATGGCTCGTACATTTCTTCAGATTTCTGTCACCAATCTGCCACAAACAAAGTTAAATTAAAACCTTATTCCTTTCTTGGTCTTCTGTTTGTCCCAACTCATGCTGATTTTGATAGGGAACAAACTGATAGTTGAGCATGCCACAAACTGAGCTGTTGTGCCACCAAGGGTCAGTTGATGAGATGAAAAATGAATGCCATCAAATCGATAAGGTTATCTTTCATCATTGTTTTAGATTGATTGAAGCTCGACATATCATATCGATTTGAGCTTGCTGTCATAGCAATACTTCCTGTGATTAAATTGATACCTCACTCAATTCTTCCATCAAACATATTCGATATCAGCTTGGTTGTTTTTGTAATTTGTTTGGTTTCCTCATCATATTTGTGTAAAGCTTCCACAATTGTGAAAAAAGGAAAGAATTTGAATTGTGAAGTCAGCTCTTGCATTAACTCTGCACTGGGTGGGGGTGGGGGGTCTAGGAGCCCCCCCCCCTTGACATTTTTCAGAATTGCCAGAGATTTCAAATTCTCCTCTTATGACTTTTTCTCTCTTTCTCTTTCTCTATCTCTTTGATGTTTGAAATTTTTGCCCGTTTTATATGTTCAGAAACATCAAATTCATGAATAGATGTCATTTGCATATTCAAAACGCAAATGAAACGCACTGAAATAGACGGATCATGACAAAACCTGTTGGATGTGTTGGGAAGGTGAGAAGAACAAGCCAATTCAATTTTACTTCAGGTATGGATGCAGATCCAGCCTTTCAATGTGCTAAAAACCGTAAACTGTTCAGCCTGGCAGAGCTGTGCACTCCACCGGGTGCCGTTTTAGTTATTTTATGTTTTTGTATTTTTTTTTTTTAATCCAGGCTCATGGAAGAGTGTGGTAACATAAGGTAAAGAGACAACAAACCGACAGTGGGGCAAGAGGATAACAATTGGACACAACAAGCAAGAGAATGAACAAACAGGAAAAATGTAAGAAAGAAAGAGGGTCACCGAGAAATAGGACGATTGGGTTTGGTGGGATTAATGGGGATGGAAAATATATTGAGTGGTTATGGGGGATGATGTGAGATGATGGTACACTGCAGCTTGATGTGCTTTTGGGAAGAGAGTGATTGAGCCATCTCAAGAAAGCTGTTCTACAAATAGGAAAATGAGGAATAGAAGCGTGGAGGTGGATGGAAGGCCAAGATCTTTGGAGTTTAACCAGGAACGGGTTTCTGAAAATGCCTTGAGGGAGCTGTGGAGGGGCAGTGGGCCAACAGAGCAAATGGAGTTAGATCTGAGTAGAGGTGGTTAATAAATAGAAAGGCGACTGACTTGTCTAAAATTTGAGAGCAGCAGGCTTGTACTTTAGCTGCATTGTGGAAAATGCCAATGTTGAGAGCTTTAGAATCCACAGAATCCAGGAGAAAGATGTGTTGCTTGGGTGCCAACCCAGAGAGGAGGGCAGTACTCCATTAAGCTATGGGGGAAGGTAGGCTCTGTTGATATCAATTATTTCGTAAGTATATTGATGACTTCCGTTTCTGTTTGTTTGTTTGTGTGTTTGTTACTTACGAAATCTAAAGATTTCGGAAGTATATTGATGACTTCCATTTCTGTTTGTTTGTTTGTTTGTTTGTAGGCACGTTAACTCGAGAACAGAAGAAGCTTCCAATGTCAAATTACACCACGTGATTCAGGAGGATGATGGCTAGTGCTGATTAGATTTTGATCAAAATCAGTCAAAGGTCAAACATCCAAAACATTCGATTTTTGATGGTTTGGTACAGAATCAATCGTAGAAACTTCTGGTTTGCGTCGCTACCTTCTCTCGAGACAGCTTTTATTAGACAAGGTCAGAGGTCAAGTTGACGATTTCGTAAGTACCAGTCTATGACTGCTTGTTTGTTTGTTTGTTTGTTTGTAGGCACGATAACTCGAGAACGGAAGAAGCTATCAATGTCAAATTACACCACGTGATTCAGGAGGGTGGTAGCTAGCGCTGATTAGATTTTGGTCAAAATCGGTCAAAGGTCAAGGTCACAGTGAGGTCAAACATCCAAAACATTCGATTTTTGATGGTTTGGTACAGAATCATCGTAAAAACTTCTGGTTTGCGTCGCTACCTTCTCTAGAGACAGCTTTTATTAGACAAGGTCAGAGGTCAAGTTGACGATTTCGTAAGTACCGGTCTATGACTGCTTGTTTATTTATTTCTCAATATCGATATACCGGTGGGATCATACCGGTGTATATGCCAGTCTATTGATATTGTATATGTATATATTGTTGCGGTTTTCGCGCCCGCCGGCGTGCGACGGCCACGTAACTCGAATCGCGGCACGTCGCCCACCGGACGGCCAATCCAGTCGTGACCCTCTCGGACTAACGCCGGGAACCAGTCACGGGTGGACCTTTCGGTCTCACCGCGATCGAGCCAATCAGCCCCCACGTGGGATAGGGTTGCTCGCCAAATTCGAACTACCTAAGTACCCACGCGGAGGGTAGACCGGGCGATCGCACCTCGCCGCAGGTCGACTTCGGACACGGGCCACTTAAGCGACCCGTTCCGTACTATCAGAATAACCGAGCGGTGTTATCGTCGACCTCGACGGTTCGATTAATTATCGGGCGTATTCAGCCCACTACCAACCCTTTACGTGAAGCAAGATGGGGATTCAATGGAGGAAAAAGACGAAGCGAAGCGGGAGACAGTTCAACAATAAAGCACATTTATTCTCGGCACACGGGAAGCACACAAATACAATTCCACCAAATGCACACAAAAAAAAAAGAAAACACAATTCCATTTACACAAAAAGCAAATATAAAAGTGAAAACACAGTGCAGAGCTAATACCGACTACCGAGCACACGGCAACACTTATACAATTCTACTTCACAGACGGCGCCGACAACACATACCCAAAACCAAGGAAAAGAAATACCCTCAAGAATGAGGTAGGCCTGGGGCCGAGACCTGGTCGGGCCTACCCGTCTGGTGATGAGACGCGGAGCGGCGATGGCCCCGCAACCCGCGGGCCTCGTGGACAGTGCCTGGCAGGGGGTGGGAACGGGGCCCCCTTGGTCGCACTATCTCAGCGCGGGGGGAAACAGGAGGGGGTTGCTGATGCTCGGGGTATAGAGGATCTTTATTATGTGCGACGAGCGTCTCCACCTCGGCCAGGTCGCGCTGCCGGCCTCCCCCGGGCGCGCAGCTCCTTGCACGACGCGAGCACCCTTCGTCCGACTCGCCGCCTCTCCACAGCTCGTCCCCTCCGTTCCGACTCCAACGCACACGACGAGCAGCTCCACCGCCCGCGAAGTCTTGACTCTCTGTTCCGACTCCTTCGCCTCGTTCCGACTCCTTCGCCTCCGTTCTGCTGACTCTTTCACTCCGACTTTTACGACTCCTTTGACTGACGAACACCGTCCTTTTATCCCCCCCGTAACTTCGCCTTTGACCCCCTCCCTTTGACCTTTCACCTCGCTCCCCATTGGCCCGAGAAAAAGTGGGCGTGAAGGCTTTTTGATCCACAAATTTGCATATATCAATCGCCCTGGGGGCGGGGCCACCCGCCCCTCGCTCACCGATTGGACGGCAAAAAGTGGGCGTGTGTCGTTTTGGATCCGTTTTTGAAGCACAAAATCCGTGATTTTGTACACGCTGTTCAACGTGCGCCCCACACGAGTCCAGCATCGGTGCCCATGAGTGGCGCGAGATGACGGTGATGCGATGGTGGCGAGTTGTGACGGTAAAGGTCGTGGCGGTTGTGGTGAAGCGGCGTTGTGGTTGGTGGTTGTTGTTGTGGTTGTGATGGTGGCGATTGGTCCAAAATAAAGATAGTAAAAGAAAAACGGCTATCCTGAAGAGTCGCAGCACGTATAAATGACATGTATTCCCACTAGACAACGGGTTTGGGCCTAACTACACATGCACTTACCGAGATACCTCACCTAAGGGACCTGAATGGTGGTTTGCGAATCTGGTAACCACAACACTACCCCCTTCCCTTTTTACAGACTCGTCCCGAGTCGTCAAATTTTCGTGTGCCATCATGTGTAGTTTTCCCCTAGTACACTTTACCTACGGATCCCTGAGTGCGACATTCATGGTATTCGTGTCCCCAAAATAAATAACCTGAGGGCTGCGTAACTATCTAAACAAACTCACTCACACGGACGACTTAAATAAAATTGCCGGCGCTAGGACAAACATGCCGGGGGCGCACTCATATGTACAGTACATCTTACCTTAACTTACAAATTTTACACTAAACCATGGCCCAGGATCATTGAACTCTGCAAAAAGAAAGCAGTTAGCAGGGAGCCAGGCTGCCCGCATGCAGTCTCTGGCTCAAACAATGCAGGTGACAGGGAACGTGGCTGGCTGCTCACACGCAGTCCAAGGCCTTCCCTTTTGAACTGAACGCAGTGAACCACAACGGTGCTTGGGCTGCACAACGCAGTCTCCGTGCCAGCTCAAGTGGCACACGCAATGAGCACAACGAATGGATGCATGAACGGTTTGAACTGAATGCAGTGAACCACAACGGTGCATGGGCTGCACAAACGCAGTCTCCGTGCCAGCTCAAGTGGCACACGCAATGAGCACAACGAATGGATGCATGGACACAAACACGGTGCACGGGCTGCCACTGCAGGCCCGTGTTGTAGCTGCCAACAGGGCAGTTCTTGCAGCTTGCAAACTGTTGCCTTGATCCTGGCGCACATGGAAATGAACAGGGGGGGCAAAGCAAAAATTGAACGGGGCTGGTGAACAGGGGCAGTGGGCATGGCATGGCAAAGGTGAGCAGGCAAACACAGCCCGCAGAAGAAGAACGTTGCAGGCAAACACAGCCGGCAGATGAACTGGCCGGCACAGGCCTCGAAGAAAAACAGCCAGCAGATGAACTGGCCGGTACAGGCCTTGCAGCACAACAACAACTGCCGATGAAGTTAGCCGGCCTCCGCCTTGAAGCAAAACACGGCCAGCCGATGAAGTTGGCCAGCCTTTGCCGTTCAATGGAGGTTGGTGGAGGGAGTGCGGTGGTGCTGGCCACTTGGAAGGCGGGCTCGGACCTACCTACCTGTCTCCCTCCCAACCTATCGCCTTTGCCTGTCACTGTACATACCCACTCCCTTAATTTGTCAAACCCCAATTTAGCCCCAACTTATTTTTTTGTTGTTTTTATTTTTACTTCCCCACTATAAATCGTCCCCTAACCCCCTTTATCGTCCTTGTTCGGCTAACCTATCCTGTCACCTAGCCTACTCCCAACCCCTACGTTCCCTTCCCGGAGGGGAATAAGGGAGAGCTAACGTCCTGTGCCGAGGCCCAACGAAGCCTCAGAATGGCCTCCCCAGAGTTCGGCGATCTTAACACTAAGTGGGTCCAGCGGCCCACAACGACAGCGAGGGGATGGATGGTGCGGAGGGGTACATCTCCTAATCTACCCTATCCATTTAACTGCTAAACTACCCCGGGGCTTTCAACAAGCGCCTCTCGCTTAAACTATTGGTTCTAACAACCCAGATTCCCGTCGCCTGTGTTGGTGTCCTCACAATTTCGGGCCTCGCCCCCCAATTTTCTCTCCGTGCCCTCACACGGTCTCCTGGCTGGGACACGTGGCTCCCTTTGGCAGGCACGACCCTCTGCCGAATCTCCCGCTATGGCACCCCGGGCACTACACTGCCTCCGAGCCTACCAGCTCCCTAACACCGGGAGTGCCCCCATGGCACCTCCCCTGAAACGCATACGTGGCAGGCCGGCCTCCCGGGCCCCTTTCCGAGGGTCACCCGTGCCCACAACACTGCCCACGCGGCTAATGGCGCCCGGGCCCCCGCACCAAGCAGGCGCACCCGTGCCCACTACGCTATCCCGGCCCCCCATGGGCCCTTGGCCTACCACGGCCGACTAGCCTGGTGCCCGGGGTACCCACTCAGCGATACTCACCTTTCGCAGCCACGCTCCCAAGCCCGTCAACAGGGCTCCTGCACCCCTCCAAATGGGTCTCGAGCCTACTTTCCCACCAACAACAAAACGACCTCCATTTTTCAATTTGACTAACCCAGCTAACTCACTCTACACTGACCCCGGGGTCCCTTGGGCGGGAGTCACTCCTCCCCCCAATCACTCATCGCACCATGCATTCCCCATTCGCTCCATTCACACAGACCCGCTGGCCTCACTCACTCACCAAGCACATGCTTCCAATTTACTCACCAACAACTCTCCAACTCTTCAACACACACACCGCTGAACTCTGCCATCCTTCTATCTACATCCCCTAACTAAACTCGTGCTCCCACGTCGTCCCTTAAACTAGTAGCACGTTCCTTTTAACACTACGTAGCTAAACTACGTCCCCTCTACACATTCACAAGTCTGTCCATGTCCCCAAATAAATCATTTTATTTCCCATTTTCCCATCCTAAATCTGGCTACAATCCCTCTAACTAATCCATTCCACGGACTCCATGAGGACTTACCCCTGCCCCATGAAGTCGGTCTAACTAAGCTAACCCTTCCCCCTAACTAGTTTCCATCCTGTGCCCCTGGGTAAGGGGGTCTTTCACCCCTTGCCCAGGAATCCTTTGCACCCGAAGGTGAGGCTTGGCTTTCCTTTTTTTTTTCATGCGCAGCACCTGCGCGGCAACTCAGAGCTCGCACACTTTGCACCTGCCCGTGACGTCATGCAGCTGCACGTGTTCCTCGTCCCTCCTTGGACGCTACCATCCGGCAGAGATACCCCTCCTGCCGGATTCCAACCACACGTGCAGCCATGACGTCACCGTGCGCATAAAAAAAACACAAGCCCCATGTCTCGAGGGGTTTCCCACGCGAACACATGTGCTTTGCCCGTTGGAGCTGAACACACGATCGCGTGGAGAACCCGTCCGGTCCAAATCCATTTACCTGCCTAAACTTTGTCCGTCCGCGGGATCGGCAAATCCACCGCGTGCGTTTCCGGACCGGGACTTCACTCTCGCAAGCGAGCACGTGGTGGTCTCGTGCGTTGCACAGCACGAACCGCGTGCTCACTGCTGGGTGAACCCGGCACGGTCCTCGAAACAACTACAGCCGCTACCCGGCTTTCTTTCTTCTCATGTCGCCTTCGTCGTCGCCATTCAACCCACGCACACCTGCGTGTTACGACGCACACAGTCCACACCATTAAACTCACACCGGGAGACGCGGCTGAGTGCTCCCGCATGCCGACCGACATCTCCCTCTCATACCGCTCTCTCACACACACGGTCTCCCTGGCACACAGCGACCTTGCACACGGCCGTTCACTCACGCGTGCCTCACTACTCACACAAACCATACTACTCACACGTGGTGCCTCACTCATACTGGCCGTTTCACTCACACACGCGAGGGCACTCACCCGCGGTGCCTCATCCACACTGGCCGTTTCACTCACACACACGGCCTCTTCCACACACGGTGCCTCATCCACACACGGCGTGCTGGGAAGCACGTACTCCGGCACCATCGCCACCACACCAATCACACACGGGGTCGCTTCCACACACGGGGACGCACTCACACCTTGCACCACACACACAGGGACAACCATACTGGGGATTCGTGTCCCCACAAGGGTCTCCGGGGCCTCTATACCCCCCAAGCTCTCCGTGCACCCGTCCACAGCACTCCTCCTCTCAACCTCGCAAAGCACGACCGAACTCACCTGGTCGTGACTCGCCTCAAGGGGGCATACTCCCTCCCCTCGTTCCTGGAGGAGGCCATCCAGGTGCTCGCACTGGGTCTCCACCCAGTCCGCCAGCTCACCCCCATGATCCTCCACTACCTCCGTGTGTGTGTGCGCGTCACTTACCCCGTCTTCATCGTGTAGTCTTCCCTCTATCGTTCCCATCTCCCGTGTCTCTGCCAACTCTTCACCCTTTACCTCCCTTGTCTCAACTATTATTTCTGTTGTCGTCACCTCGTGTCTCGTCTCACACGTTTTGGTCTCCCCATTTAATTTTTCCCTTTCGGTCATCGTCACGACCCTCGCCCAACACGTTCCACGAATTATTTTTTCACCCGCCTCCACCGCGGGCCTGTCAGCCGTTGCACCCCCACCCAGCTCGTTTGCTCCCACACGTGAAGTCGCCATTCCCAGCTCCCTGGTCACGGCCTTCATGCCCGCCTGCAGGCATCGGCCCATGTTCTGCGTCTCACCCCGCAGCTCTTTCATTTCTTCTTTCATGTTTGCTTCCATTCCGTTTATTTGCTGTGTATTCGCATCCATCGTCGTTTTCACTTCATTTGTATTTGTATCCATCTTTTCATCCATTTTTTGTGTATTCGCATCCATCTTTTCGTTCATGCCTTTCATTTCGTTTTTTATTTCATTTGTATTTGTATCCATCGTCGTTTTCACTTCATTCATTTGTTTGTTCATTGCCGCCAGCATGGCGCATAGCTGGGCCATGTTGGATGCACTCAGCTGAGCCGTTTCGGCAAGGGTTGGGGAAGGGTCTTGGTGGAGAGGGGGGGGGAGGTGTCATACACCGCGGCCGCTGCCGCGCCCACCTCGGGCCTTGGGTTCAGTTGGGCGAGTCCGTGTTCCTGCACAATCAACATTTCCTGCTCGGGGATTCCATCCTGGACCATGGACTCCACATTATTACACATATACATTTCTAATACCCCCGGCTCCCGCTCGCCTTGAGACGCCATCTTGCTTCTCGTGAAGGGTTAATTTGCTCGCTCGTAATTTGGAGGGAATCGGGGGTCGCTTCTCTCACCCCTGGACCGATTCCCGTAAATTTAGCCGGAGACAGGAGAGCCCGTTTTCCTGTTCTCCGATACCAGTGCCGCGAGGAGGGCGATGAGTTTATATCGCACGACCTGACACCAGTGTTGCGGTTTTCGCGCCCGCCGGCGTGCGACGGCCACGTAACTCGAATCGCGGCACGTCGCCCACCGGACGGCCAATCCAGTCGTGACCCTCTCGGACTAACGCCGGGAACCAGTCACGGGTGGACCTTTCGGTCTCACCGCGATCGAGCCAATCAGCCCCCACGTGGGATAGGGTTGCTCGCCAAATTCGAACTACCTAAGTACCCACGCGGAGGGTAGACCGGGCGATCGCACCTCGCCGCAGGTCGACTTCGGACACGGGCCACTTAAGCGACCCGTTCCGTACTATCAGAATAACCGAGCGGTGTTATCGTCGACCTCGACGGTTCGATTAATTATCGGGCGTATTCAGCCCACTACCAACCCTTTACGTGAAGCAAGATGGGGATTCAATGGAGGAAAAAGACGAAGCGAAGCGGGAGACAGTTCAACAATAAAGCACATTTATTCTCGGCACACGGGAAGCACACAAATACAATTCCACCAAATGCACACAAAAAAAAAAAGAAAACACAATTCCATTTACACAAAAAGCAAATATAAAAGTGAAAACACAGTGCAGAGCTAATACCGACTACCGAGCACACGGCAACACTTATACAATTCTACTTCACAGACGGCGCCGACAACACATACCCAAAACCAAGGAAAAGAAATACCCTCAAGAATGAGGTAGGCCTGGGGCCGAGACCTGGTCGGGCCTACCCGTCTGGTGATGAGACGCGGAGCGGCGATGGCCCCGCAACCCGCGGGCCTCGTGGACAGTGCCTGGCAGGCGGGTGCGAACGGGGCCCCTTGGTCGCACTATCTCAGCGCGGGGGGAAACAGTAGGGGGTTGCTGCTGCTCCGGGTATAGAGGATCTTTATTATGTGCGACGAGCGTCTCCACCTCGGCCAGGTCGCGCTGCCGGCCTCCCCCGGGCGCGCAGCTCCTTGCACGACGCGAGCACCCTTCGTCCGACTCGCCGCCTCTCCACAGCTCGTCCCCTCCGTTCCGACTCCAACGCACACGACGAGCAGCTCCACCGCCCGCGAAGTCTTGACTCTCTGTTCCGACTCCTTCGCCTCGTTCCGACTCCTTCGCCTCCGTTCTGCTGACTCTTTCGCTCCGACTTTTACGACTCCTTTGACTGACGAACACCGTCCTTTTATCCCCCCCGTAACTTCGCCTTTGACCCCCTCCCTTTGACCTTTCACCTCGCTCCCCATTGGCCCGAGAAAAAGTGGGCGTGAAGGCTTTTTGATCCACAAATTTGCATATATCGATCGCCCTGGGGGCGGGGCCAATTCGCCCCTCGCTCACCGATTGGACGGCAAAAAGTGGGCGTGTGTCGTTTTGGATCCGTTTTTGAAGCACAAAATCCGTGATTTTGTACACGCTGTTCAACGTGCGCCCCACACGAGTCCAGCATCGGTGCCCATGAGTGGCGCGAGATGACGGTGATGCGATGGTGGCGAGTTGTGACGGTAAAGGTCGTGGCGGTTGTGGTGAAGCGGCGTTGTGGTTGGTGGTTGTTGTTGTGGTTGTGATGGTGGCGATTGGTCCAAAATAAAGATAGTAAAAGAAAAACGGCTATCCTGAAGAGTCGCAGCACGTATAAATGACATGTATTCCCACTAGACAACGGGTTTGGGCCTAACTACACATGCACTTACCGAGATACCTCACCTAAGGGACCTGAATGGTGGTTTGCGAATCTGGTAACCACAACAATATATATATATATATATATATATATATATATATATATATATATATATATATATATATATATATATATATATATATATATATATATATATATATATATATATATATATATATATATATATATATATATACATAAAGTTTATCATAAAAAATTTGTTTTTTTATTATTATTCTTTTTTTAAAATCTTTTTAAATTTGTTTATTTCATTATTATTTTTATTCATTTATTTTTAATGCAATGGTCCATTACGTATTCACATATGACCCACACATCATTGACACATGGTAATTTTTGAAGGTATTCCTGGATGGGGTTCCCCCCCTCCCCCCCCCCTCATGATGAGAACAGTTATTTTACTTCCAAATTCAACTTTTATTAAAAATGATTTTGTTTTAAAGCGAGATCAGTATTGGTCATCAGCATAGGTCGGAATCCATCGCTATCGTGGAACGCTGTACAGGTATGATCGTATCGGTATCACAGATCACTTACTCTGCATAGGATTTCGAGAGCATACCCAATTCATATAAAATAATAACCAATTGGCAATTTCTCTAAAACCAGTCACGAGGGCAAAGAAAAAGGCGCTTGCTTGTATGGGTGTTCGGATGCTGGGGGTTAAAAATTAAAACATTCTGTACTTCCTGTTACGTCTTGACGTCATATGTTTCACTGTTCCATCTTTAGCCGCAATGTCGAGTGCATCAAAGCTTTTTAAATCACATATGGAATTTAATCATTGTAAACATCTTTCTTAGATTTGTTCATATCCCCATATCCTGTCATTGCTTTCATACTGGTATCGCTATCGCAGATCACAGATTCGGCAGAGGATTTTGAAAGCACACCTGATTCATATAAAATAACAACCAATTGGCAATTGCTCTCAAACCAGCCATGAGAGCAAAGAAACCCATGATTGCTTGGATGCTGATGGTTGAAAGTTAAAACATACTGTACTTCCCGTTGCATCCTGATGTCATAAGTTTCACTGTTCCTGTTCCATGTTTAGCTGAGACGCCGAGTGCATCAAAGTTATTTTCTTTTTTTTTTAGTTTTTTTATATCATGTCTGGTATTTAATGATTGTAAACACCTTTCTTTGTTTTGTTGGTGATGTAATGGGTTTTTTTTTTGTCATATTGATCTTTTTTTTTGGTGTACTTAAAACCATAAAACCATATTCAGAATTCCAATACCGGTATATCAATATGGAAAATGATATCAATACAACGCTGGACCCTCGGGCAAGGCCCAATTTAGGCTGTGTGTAGTTCTGATGTTAAATCGGTGAAAATAGTTCTAAAATATAATAATGAAATGAAAATAAAATTGTGAGAGTACTAATCAAGTCTCAAACCAGCAGCATTATCAACCTTATATTTTGAGAAAGAGATAGAGAGATCGGACAGTAATAGTCGGACCCTGTGTATTCGCGCTTTTTAAAATGCAACCAACTTCGACATTTGTGGCTCTGTGCTTTACATATTTGCGGTTTTCTTTTTAGCAGTTACATTTTTTTCATGTTTTTTTTTTTTTTTTGCAGGCATATTTATGGTGTTTCATGGGATTTTGTGATTTTCCCTAATGAATCATGAACCGCCGGAACCTAACCCCATTTTTCCCATTGAAACAATGCCCTGACCTTCACAAATTTGACATTCATGGCATTTTCCAGAAATGTATCCCGTGCAAATAACGTGGTCTGAGAGTATATTTTCTGAAAGGAGAAGCTTCCATCTGTGTGCTTGTGTGCGTGTGTCTGTCCATCACGGTTTATTCTTGGTAGTGGGCCCTTTGGTCCATTGGACCAAATTTTAATTGGTCTACATGTTCGTGTAGCATACCTGCCTGCTGTACTACTTGCACATTAGCTTGCCTTTCACCAAGCCCAGATGTACTTGGGCCAGGGCAGAGGGGGAGGGGATTATACGTTCGTTATTGTTGCCAAATGATGCCACTTTTTATTGTGAATATTATTCGTATTAATTAATCGATGCTTTGTTGCAATGTTATCATTGTTTTTGTTATTTATTTTGTAATTAGGATGCCATGCCATGAAAGGACCTATTAAGCTGCTCTGTACACCTTAACATGGCGTGCGTTTAAAACATGGGAATTCTTTTGAGTTCTTTATAGTTAATTAGCCTTATAAACTTGGGAGATCACTGATCATTTCGGTGTATCACATTCCACATCAGAAAGCTCCAGCAGAACTCCACAAAAAATACATATATATATATATATATATATATATATATATATATATATATATATATATATATATATATATATATATATATATATATATATATATATATATATATATATATATGCACACACACACACGCGCGCACACACACACACACACACACACACACACACACACACACACACACACACACACACACACACACACACACACACACACACACACACACACACACACACACACACCTTGTCCATTTATAGTAGAACAGTTCTTGCTGTCGAATAATTAATATGTGACCGTAAGAAGGCTAATAATCTATTTACTTGGTTGGAAAGCTAGTCATTGATTTGCTTGGAACAAAAATTTATGCCGCTTTTAAAAATTGTGATTGAGGAAGAAGAAGAAGCAGGACTTGGAGCTGTAATGTGATTCCAGTTGGTATTTCAGCAGAAATCCTTTAGCATAAAATATGACAGACATGGAAGGAGCACGCAAAATCCTCTATATATCGACTCCTACCCCATGCTCTTCCAGCTAAAGAAGCTGCATAAAGCAACCATGAAAGGCTACCCAAGGTAAGCACTTTGCTGTTTCAAACCATTCCCAGAGTTCCTCCACAGATGTAAAGATGTTCACATACAGTACACGCATGAGAACCCAAATGCTACGCACCCCTTCAGCTACCGGACCAGTTTCATTGCTTGTTGGTGAATAAAAAAGAAATCATGGAATCATTTTGTTGAACAAAATTTAATCTTTTAAAAAACACCGTTCTGTACAGTTCATCCCAAAACAGCTCGATGGAGTTTAAGTCTGGAGATTGTGCTGGCCATTCCATGATTTGAAGCCGCCCCTCTTCTTCTTTTCTTCTCAGGTAGTTCTGACATAGCCTGGACATATGTTTTGGGTCATTATCTTGTTGTAGGATGAACCGCTGACCAACTTGGTGGAGACCAGAGGGTATTGCATGACGCTGCAAAATGCTGTGGTCGCCCTTTTGGTTCAGGGTGCCAGTCACTCTGTGCAAGTCGCCAACTCTGGATCCAGCAAAAGAGCCCCAGATCATCATGCTTCCTCCTCCATGTTTGACAGTTGGTGTGACACACTGAGGAACCATCCTTTCGCCTACTCGATGGCGTGCAAAAACCCTGCGTGATGAACCGAAGTTTTCAAATTTTGATTAATCGGAGTGTGAATCTTCCAGTTTTCAGTAGTCCACTGGCAGTGCTTCAAGGCCTCGGCAAGCCTCTTTTTCATCTTTTGCCAACTTAGCAGTGGCTTTCTTACTGCCACTTGACCTAAAAAACCTGCAGCTCAAAGTCTTCTCTTCACAGTTGAAAGTTAAGCTGTGCTTGAAGCTTCACAGTTAAGCTGTGCTTGAAGCTGCTGTCCTGTGAGCCGCCTATCACGCAAGCTGTTGACTTTCAGAAACTCGTCTTCTGATTGTGTTCTGGCTTTGGGACTACCAGACCTCTTCCTGTCAGTTTCCTCCAGTTTCCACATGCCTTTTGATGGTGTAGGAAACTGTACTCACTGACACCTTGGCTTATTTGCAATTTCTCTGTCGGAAAGACCTACACTTTTAAGGGTTATAATGTTCTGTCTGTCTTCCTTTGTCAATTGTCTTTTACGAGCCATGATGATAGCAATACACTACTTCCTGCAGTGCAATGCTGTCCAAATAATGCTTCAGAGGGTGTAGCAAACACAGTCTGTTCCAACACTGCTTTCATACAAACAGAGGGTTTGCAACTAATCAACAAAAGTTGGGACACCTGTCGGAATTGTTTCCACTAACTTTAAGGCTTAATTTACTCCCATTGCTGCAGAACAGTTGCAGTTGCTAACCCATTACTTGTTTCCTGAAAAGGGCCTTTTTTAACAACTCTGAAATTTACATTATTTTTCAGTTTTTGGTAACCTAAACTTTTTTATTTAACCTCTAGCAGTTTACTGCTTAGCTTTGTACCATTTCAGGTTATTCACTGGACTTGAACTGCTTAAATTTCAGTAAAAACTGTAAAAATGGGGGTGTTCTAAAACTTTTGACTTATAGTGTATACACACACACACACACACACACACACACACACACACACACACACACACACACACACACACACACACACACACACACACACACTAATGCTGTCTGTCTTTGTCTGTCTATCTGCCCACTCTGTAATGCAGGTAAACTCTCCTCAGAAAGAAGCAAAAAATTATGAAATGACAGTTGCTTCAAAATAATCCATATCTTTGGGAAAGTTATATTTTTTTCAATCAGACAAAAATTTGAACCTGCGTGTGGTATAGACAACAGTTGCTCTCAGAAAAAAATATACAAATTATTTGCTGTTGTGAAATACTAGCAGCAGGTACCCAGTGTTACCTGGTCTATTTTTTTGTTTGTGTTTTTGTAAGGGCCACAAACACTTCCCTCCACCCACCCAGGAATGGGATCGCGGATAATTTAATATAACCTTCCACATAGCTACTAAGGCTTCGGCATGATAGAAATTTAAATTTGAAGAAGAAATCCCCAAACATCCAACTTTTTGTTTATTTAATTTTTCTCCAAAATTTTCGAGTTTATTTTTATTATTATTTATTTAAAACCCTCTCCAAAACTCACTGATGACCCTCTGAAAGTTTGATGAAGGTCTGTTCAAAAATCTCTGAGAGAAATGGCCACATGCACACATCACGGCTCTCTTATAGTAAAGGTGAAACATCTCATTTTTGAGCTCTTTTAACCAGCACAAGAATATAAGGCTTCTTCTCTCTCTTTCTCTCTCTCTCTCTCTCTCTCTCTCTCTCTCTCTCTCTCTCTCTCTCTCTCTCTCTCTCTCTCTCTCTCTCTCTCTCTCTCTCTCTCTCTCTCTCTCTCTCTCTCTCTCTGTCTCTCTGTCTCTCTGTCTCTCTGTCTCTCTGTCTCTCTGTCTCTCTGTCTCTCTGTCTCTCTGTCTCTCTGTCTCTCTGTCTCTCTGTCTCTCTGTCTCTCTGTCTCTCTGTCTCTCTGTCTCTCTGTCTCTCTGTCTCTCTGTCTCTCTGTCTCTCTGTCTCTCTGTCTCTCTGTCTCTCTGTCTCTCTGTCTCTCTGTCTCTCTCTCTCTCTCTCTCTCTCTCTCTGTCTCGCTGTCTCGCTGTCTCTCTCTCTGTCTCGCTGTCTCTCGCTGTCTCTCGCTGTCTCTCGCTGTCTCTCGCTGTCTCTCGCTGTCTCTCGCTGTCTCTCGCTGTCTCTCGCTGTCTCTCGCTGTCTCTCGCTGTCTCTCGCTGTCTCTCGCTGTCTCTCGCTGTCTCTCGCTGTCTCTCGCTGTCTCTCGCTGTCTCTCGCTGTCTCTCGCTGTCTCTCGCTGTCTCTCGCTGTCTCTCGCTCTCTCTCGCTGTCTCGCTCTCTCTCGCTGTCTCGCTCTCTCTCGCTGTCTCGCTCTCTCTCACTGTCTCGCTCTCTCTCTCTCGCTGTCTCTCTGTCTGTCGCTGTCTCTCTGTCTGTCGCTGTCTCTCTGTCTGTCGCTGTCTCTCTGTCTGTCGCTGTCTCTCTGTCTGTCGCTGTCTCTCTGTCTGTCGCTGTCTCTCTGTCTGTCGCTGTCTCTCTGTCTGTCGCTGTCTCTCTGTCTGTCGCTGTCTCTCTGTCTGTCGCTGTCTCTCTGTCTGTCGCTGTCTCTCTGTCTGTCGCTGTCTCTCTGTCTGTCGCTGTCTCTCTGTCTGTCGCTGTCTCTCTGTCTGTCGCTGTCTCTCTGTCTGTCGCTGTCTCTCTGTCTGTCGCTGTCTCTCTGTCTGTCGCTGTCTCTCTGTCTGTCGCTGTCTCTCTGTCTGTCGCTGTCTCTCTGTCTGTCGCTGTCTCTCTGTCTGTCGCTGTCTCTCTGTCTGTCGCTGTCTCTCTGTCTGTCGCTGTCTCTCTGTCTGTCGCTGTCTCTCTGTCTGTCGCTGTCTCTCTGTCTGTCGCTGTCTCTCTGTCTGTCGCTGTCTCTCTGTCTGTCGCTGTCTCTCTGTCTGTCGCTGTCTCTCTGTCTGTCGCTGTCTCTCTCTGTCTCTCTCTGTGTCTCTCTGTCTCTCTCTGTGTCTCTCTGTGTCTCTCTGTCTCTGTCTCTCTGTGTCTCTCTGTCTCTGTCTCTCTGTGTCTCTCTGTCTCTGTCTCTCTGTGTCTCTCTGTCTCTGTCTCTCTGTGTCTCTCTGTCTCTGTCTCTCTGTGTCTCTCTGTCTCTGTCTCTCTGTCTCTCTGTGTCTCTCTGTCTCTCTCTGTCTCTCTGTCTCTCTGTGTCTCTCTGTCTCTCTCTGTCTCTCTGTGTCTCTCTGTCTCTCTCTGTCTCTCTGTCTCTCTGTGTCTCTCTCTCTGTGTCTCTCTCTCTGTCTCTCTCTCTGTGTCTCTCTCTCTGTCTCTCTCTGTCTCTCTCTCTGTGTCTCTCTCTCTGTCTCTCTCTGTCTCTCTCTCTGTCTCTCTCTCTGTGTCTCTCTCTCTGTCTCTCTCTGTCTCTCTCTCTGTGTCTCTCTCTCTGTCTCTCTCTGTCTCTCTCTCATTTTTTTTTAATCATGGGCCAAGCTGTATATAGTAATACTTCTCGAAGCAATATAAAAAAAATTAATATGACACGGAAGGATCACACAAACGACAACATTAACATCGACTTTGTGTTGTAAAAGATCTTTTTTCACATCTTCCCCTTCATTGTACATCCTCATTGAGGCTCAGATAGAGATGCAATTTGTTTATGAAGTGCAACATGCTGTCTTTTGATTGAACCCATCAGTGAAGCAATGAGTTTGCATGGCTGGTGATGTTTAAATAGAAAAGGAAAATGTTTTTGGCCATGTGTTTCTCAGTGACTATGACAAACATGGTCTTCCCCTCTTTCTTCTCTCACAACAGAGTATGATTTCATCCATTGTGAACAGCACCTATTATGCTAATGTGTCTGTTGCCAAGTGCCAGGAGTTTGGACGCTGGTACAAGCAGTACAAGAACAGTAAAGGTGAGGAGTTTGGTTGAGTTTCTGGATTAGCTCATTATTCAAGAACTGTTACAAATTTGATAACTTCTTTTGTCAACAGCACAAGGGTGTGGGGTAGCATCAATGGCTGAGGGTGTCTCTGTGCTGCTGATGCAATGCCCCCTGTAGGTGAGGACAGGAATTTGAAATTTGTTCAGGGTGCAGGTGATGGCTCACCTCTTCTTTGCAGCAGACACCGTGGGGTCTTTTAATGTCCACCAACTAATGCTGATAAACAGGGCACCCAGTTTAACGTCTATCTGAGGGACACCACGCACATCGAATCACCCTGCTTGTGAAACACTGGGATGACCATTTATAGCTGGGTCAGGATTCAAACCCAGGATAGACAGCTTAGCAGCAAGTGTGAATTTGATGATAACTTTACCCCTCGTTATTTGTCAGTTATTTGTTCTCAATGTAATCATATTTTGATGTCCCTTCTTTATCGTCTCTGGCGTTTTTCTCAGAAGTTATTTCAAAACATATTTTTACACTTATACCAAAAATGGGGGAAATTGTTTTTTTTTATCAGTCTTGTTCTTCTTGACGGTTTGCAAGCAAATGGAAGAGGAAGAAGCAGGATTGTTGTTTTTTTCAATGACTGATCATGGTCATGGTGTGCATTATTTATTTTATTCCTATAATCCTGTAGATCCACTGATGACCTGGGATGGGTATGGGTATGTGGCTGCTAAGTAAACTTTAAGTGCAAATATCACTTTTGTGTGAGTAAATGTACAGCTGCTTGAGATGAACTTTTCAGATAATAGGCAAATATTCTCTTGGTCTAATAAGGAGTTTGATAGGCTTATCTGCTTTGGTCTTTATGCCTTTTTGTCAGGCATGGGTGCAGGAAATGGAGAATTGGGTGGGAAGGGAAGGGACAAGAAAAATCGGTGTCAAGAGGCAGAGGCTCCTGCATGCAGTAATTGGGGACTGAATGCATTCTGATACTGAACCGCCAATTCTCCGAAAATTGCATTGAGAATACCATCTGCCATTTCTTTCACGGCCCCCAATTAATCCCACCTTGTCATGGGGTTAGCCAAGAAGGAAGTTTGTCCCAAGTCTGAAAACCTGAAGTGCCAAGATGACAATTTGTATTTGGATCATCAATCAAACCCAGACGACGGCTCAAAGGCGAGCCCATTGCTTTTCAGCTATCATGTTATTGCCTGGAAGGTGGCACCTCAGGAGGTACACTTGCACATTTGTAAGCTTTATGTTGTTTTTTTTTAAATGATGTTTTATGCATTCTCGTTATCTCCAATGCATGCAATCACCACTTTTGAGACCGATATCCGATTAATAGTAAAATCACGAATCGTAAAACGTGTGCAGATTGTCATGTCCTTGCAATGTATGATTATATATATATATATATATATATATATATATATATATATATATATATATATATATATATATATATATATATATATATATGCATATGCCTGGAGTTAGTAGCCTGGTGTTGGCGCAGTGGTAAGGGCAGCGGCTTGGGATCCAAAAAGTTCCTGAGTTCAAGCCCCGTTGGGCCACTGAATTAATACACCATGGGGTTGACTCAGCCTGTCATCCTTCCGAGGTCGGTGAAATGAGTACTAGTGTATTGGGCCGGTGTATACCCCGGTTAAAATAGGTGTACCATATCCCTGTGTCGTAAGAGGCGACCAGGGTTGCGTCAGGAAGGGCATCCGGCGTAAAACATGTGCCAAATCACTATGCGGATCATAACGGATGATCCGCTGTGGCGACCCCAAACGGGAGCAGCCGAAAGAAGAAGAAGAAGATATGCCTGGTGTTACCTTGATGGTTAGGGTGGTGAGCTTGATATCCTAGGGTCCTGAGTTCAAATTCCACTCAGCTGTTTAATTAATACCAGGTGTGGTTGACTCTGCCTGTCATCCTTCCGAACTTGGCAAAATGAGAGCCAGTTTGCTGGTATCCTGTGTCGGAGTGGCGACCCATCCAGGATTGTGCTCATTAGCCAAGGAGACTGCTTAGGCAGCACCAACGCTCTGCACAGAGTGTAGTCCTGATGGATGGATATATATATATATATATATATATATATATATATATATATATATGTATATTGTTGCGAATCTGGAAGCCATGAGCACACTGACATTCAGGTTTCTATAGATTAGTTATCTCGGTAAGTATGTGTTGAATCGATAGCCCTTTCCCTAGTCCAACGGGTAATTAAATGTTCCTGTGCTGTGATTTATTATAATAGTCATGTTTTCTTTTAGTTCATTTTTGCACCACCGCCAGCGCCACCGACATTACCGCCGGCCACACCGCACCACCTTCGCCTGCATTCGCTTCCACCACCTGGCCAATCGCGAGGTTTGCTGCCCGTTTTGGCGAATGAGAGGAATGCAATGGCGCATTCGCAAACAGTCGTCCGGTGTGAAGAAGGCGGAGCTCAGGGAGTGGCCACGTGGCGGCCCTCGACCAATCGAGATGAAGCGGTCGGCTGAGCCACAAAACTCCCCCGCTGGAGACTCCGCCCAGAGGGATGGGAGTGCCCCGCCCACCACGCGCCTGTCCAATGGCGAGCGGACAAGGAGTCGAACGATGTTTCCTGTCCAACGGGAGAGCGAGCGGGGAGGAGAGAAGTGTTCGACGGAGCGGGAGGGGGCGGATATAAGGGTCCTGAGAAGATTTTCGGGGTGGGCTCTCTTGGAGTTGTTCTGGTACAGTTCTGTCCTCTCCTGCTTTTTCGCTTCCTGGCTCATCACTTTGGCCACTCCGGCGACCGGCCTCGTCCCGGCTCCAGAGCCTACGTCTCGTCCCTTTGCGCCTGGCTAGTACGGCGACACCAGCCCCAAGAGAAGGGGACGTCCAGCTGCGCTATGCGGCCAGGTAGCCTGCGGCCCCCTGGCTCTCACAGCCGGACTGTCCTCGGCTGGAGAGCCGCAATAAAGACCCAATAGGGTGCGCGTGTGTGTGTGTGTGTGTGTGTGTGTGTGTGTGTGTGTGTGTGTGTGTGTGTGTGTGTGTGTGTGTGTGTGTGTGTGTCCGTGGGCCCGTCTGATAAGTAGTGAACTGTTAAGTGCTTTTGCCTTGCTTGATATTCGGTATAGCTCTCCTCTTGCGTGCTCCCCTAGTCTCCCATCATTGGTAAATAAATATACCCAATTGTTTAAATGTACTCAGCTTGTCGTGTCATTTCTCCATTGACTGGGTGTGTCGTGCGTGTAGGAAAGTGAGCAGTCATTGCCGCTATAACGGAGTAACTCGATAATTGGGCCGGCGGAATGCGGCGATTATAAAACTGCTCGGCATCGCACACGGAACGGGCTACGAGTTCTGTCGAGGGTGAAATACCCTGGGAGCTGGATCATGTGGGTACTTAGGTAAATTGAAGTTGGCAATCGACCCTACCCCACGTGGTTTACCCATTGGTGTATTTCGGTCAAAAATAACCAGGACCTGCCGACCTCGGACTTCTCCGGGCCGGCGATCTGTAATTCCGGGCGATCAAGCCGAGGCGGCCCGACTGCTCCATCGAGGGTCGTGCTCGTGGTGACGTGCCGGCGAAACTACAAATATATGTATATATGTATATGTATATATGTATATGTCTATATATATATATATTTTTTTTTTAGCTAATTGCGGCGCGTGCCCACCGGATGGGTAATCCTAGGATGGGTAATCCTAGTCGCAGCTTTCGGATCAACGCCAAAATCCAGCTATGGGTGCGCTTCTAAGCACACCACAACCTTGTCGATACTCCACCCGCGCTACAGGGTCCGATCTCCGAATGGTCGATTTACCTAATTATTCGTGCGGGCAGACTACCGAGAGATTGTACTTCAACGGGACCTGCTTGGAAACGAGCCGCTAAAGCAGCTCACTTCGTTTGCGATTTGCCGAGCGGTGTATTATCGCCAAGCCCCGTTGGACCCGATTAGCTTATCGGTATTAAAAGCAGCTAGCTATTTATTCCGAACGCAATTACAGCAGCTCAATGGAGGAAGAGGACGCAACGAGCAGGTGAACATTCAAACAATGACATTCATTTGTCACGTATGCAGTCAATGAAGCAATGCAGATATGTACAAGCACGTATGCAATGTGATGAATGCAACGAATGGGGGTAGGGACAACACCCGAGCAAACCACAGACCTGCAGCCATATCTATTAATTATGTACACAATCACTTAACCACAATTCTACTTCGTGGACATGGTGCCACAACTTCCAGACAAAGAAAACCCCAGGAAAGGAAAGGGTAAGTACAGGGCCCATGGACCTTTAATGTTCGTGGAGCTGTGGAGACCGAAGGAGCTCCGTGAGACCGTGCTGGTTACCTGCCACCCTCGTGGTGACTCGCTGGGCAACCCTCGATGTTCCGTCAACACAGCAGTTGGTGTAAGCGCGACTCGGTTGGCCCAGGCCCCGCCGTGCGGCCTGGTCGATGGGGCCTATCCGATGACGCCTCAGAGGAACGAACGGGCCTTTGCTTTTTCAAGAGTTGATGCTCTTTTATGATCCCGCCCGTTCCTCGGCGTTTGCTCGGAACGTTCTGTCGCTGGCTGGCGACTTCTCTCCGGCCATCTCTACCGACCCACAGTTCGGCACGGTACTGCAGGCTTGGCTGCGCTCCAGGCTTGGCTGCACTCCGACGACCCCGACTGCCCTCCACTGGACTCGAACCTTGGCGCTCTCCACCCTGACTACAGCTCGACTCCAGACAGACTCCGAACCCCGACAGACTGCTCGCTTGGCATTCCAGCGCACCTTTTTATGGAGTCCGGGGGGGGGGGGTGAGTTTGTCTTCCAGCTTCGACCTCTCACCCCCTGCTGGCTCCGCCCCTTTTGGAATTTTGATCCGATCTCATCGTGAAGCGCGGACGTTGTAGGAATCATCCTTACCACGCGGACATTGTGGAAATCATCGGCTCCCGCCCCATCGAGGGAGTCCCCACGTCTGTCGCGGCGATGCCGTTCGTTGGGATTCGCTGTGGTTGGCGAAAAGATGGCGGCACAATTGAGATGAAGGTGAGGCGATGTTGTTCGTTTGTGGAGATGTTGTTGAGGAGATTGTGAGGAGGTGTTGTGGTTGGCGCTGTGTTGGGGATGGCGTGGTTGTTGAGATGCGGTTGTGGTTGTTGAGATGCGGTTGTTCCAAAATAAAGATAGCAAAAGAATAGTACTACCTCAAAGATCACAGCCCGGTTACAGGAATAAAATTCCCTTTAGACATCGGTGGGGAAATCTAATCTGAACACACACTTATCGACATAACTGATCTCTGGGAAACCTGAATGGTGTTCTGTGAATTTCCACAACCGTAACAACATATATATACATATACATATACATATATATATATATATACATATATATATATATATATATATATATATATATATATATATATATATATACATATATACATATATATATATATATATATATATATATATATATATATATATTTATATATGGCTGGCTGCCTGAAAGTCGACCCTCACAATTATATATATATACATATATATATACATATATATATATATATATATATATATATATATATATATATATATATATATATATATATATATATATATTATTGTGAGGGTCGACTTTCAGGCAGCCATTTTATATCCACTATACATGGAATTGCTCTTTACCATTGTTGACCGCTGTGGTCTCAACAGAGAAAATCAGTGGCTGTTCATTTCAGTTAAGGGGTCAAAGTTTTATCGACATTTTAAAAACACTGCACAGCCCACCTGGGACACATCAATGGTGTCTTGTTCGAAGTTAGAAAATGGACTCTGGATAGAGATTCCCTACTTTCACAGAAGTCATGGCTGCCGTGCAGACATTTGGAGTTCGTTTTTTTTTTCACTTTGTGCCGATGTGGTCACCAAGACACACACACATATCAGACCCCATGAGGTCTGCCTTTGACATACTTATGTCTGGTGAAAAACGGCTACCACCAAAAAAAAACTAAAAGGTATGTTGTGAAGAAGAGGAATAAGAAGAAGGAGCTTATTGTGAACAGAGGTCGAAAATGGAAAACGAAGTGGAAAATAATATCGTTACGGTTGTGGGGGTAGATGGAAGAATTTAATAGGGAATATAGCATTGTCTGGAGGTGCTTGGTCCGTGGACCTGTATGAGGCATCTCGTAACAAAATTTGCTCGGGTTAAAGAATAAGCTTCTCCATTATGCAATTGCCCCTCTGTGTCTTTTTCCTGCCTTTATAACCAAAACCATGAGGAGGAACAAGAAGGCGTGCCGAGCAGGCAGAAGCCCTGCCTTCCCAGGTTTTGTCCGAGAGGTCATGTCCCGGTCGCAGAGGAGATGGACGTGATCGAGAGGAAGGTTGGTTGTGCATTGTGGGAGGCTTCCTACTAGATAGTACAAGAGATCGGCAGAGCACACACACAAGGTCAGTGTGAGGAACGCATGAGGCAGAGTTGATTTGGAAGAGAATCAGAGGCGGGAGTTCAAGGCTGGCACATTTTGGAGAGCCCTGATCAGAGCGGAAGCACGTGGCGCATTGCTTGGAGAGACGAGAGCGGAGGGTGAGCGCACGCCGAGGAGGACAACCTGACCATTGAATTCGTGTTGAGGAAATTTGGCTCACTTGAAGAAGCAAGACGCTGGCCTTTGGCTCTTGGTTGAGTCGGTGAGGGCAATTGGAGCACACAAAGCCGTTACACTGGGGCTCTGAGCCTTGGTGTGGAGTGCCACTCTCAGATGGCCTGACGTGTGTTTGTCTTGTTAAGAGAGAAGCGTCATTTTTCGTGTGTCTGCACGTGTGAATTGAAGTGCCTCCATTCCAAGTTCCACAGGGACCAGCTCTGGGCCAAGCTTAGTACAAGAATAGTGGAAAGGAAGGGATTTCTTTTTATTTTGTTTCCCTGTTGTCTCTATTTGAGTCTGTGTGAGAGGTGCCTCAACTGTAGGATTTATTTATTTCATATTATTATCATTGTCCTTTGTAAATATTTGTTTATGTTCATTAAACGTGTTCATTTTAAAGAAGCTGTATCCGTGTATTTGTCGTGGGGTTCGAGGATAAACCCACTTTGCATCCGTTTCATTCCCTGTGCTACTCCGCCCCGTCTGCCGGTGTGGCCCATGCCCTTTGAGCACGAGTCAAAATCTCTGAGGATCAACATGTCCACCTCCTATTAATACAGAACCACTCGGCCGTCCCGGGGGCTGGCGGTTGTAACCGCCCGGCACCACAATTTGGGTTGGGGGGTTCACCTGGACCGCCACCCCAAAACAATATTTTAAAATGCAGTACTGAATTTCTTGAAAATTATTTTAAGCCAGTTTTGTTGCAAAGTAAGAAAAATTACAAGATCTTATCATTAACTCGGTTTTGTGTGTACCTTTAAGAGACGGTCCTATGTACTTTGTTGGGGGAGGGGCCTATTATACCCTGCAAACAGCACAGTATACACATTTTATTTTATACCAGCAAATACCACCTGTCGCTTCACTAACGAGAAAAGGGGGAAGGGAGCGGGGGAAGTAGAGAGGTGAGGGGAAAGGCAGGAGGGAGAGTGTGGAGGGGGGTTTCTGGGTGGTGGGGGGGTGCAACAATTGCTATGTTGCTGGATTATACAGATTAAATTTAAATTGCATTAGTTGAGGGGTTGGGGGGGGGAGTGGGTTAAAGTTTCTTATTTTGAAGAGTTTTTATTTCATGGATCCCCCCAAAGGGTGTATTCTTGGATTTTTGTCAACTGGAAAGGGTCTAATATCTGAATATACAAGATTTTCAGGGATGATGAATGGGAGATTATTATTCTTCAATTCCTTCATATGTTCTGTTGAGCCATGTTCATGATATGCTGTCTTTATCATTGTTGAGACCAGCTTCATATCAATGTTTAAAGGAAACCGAGTAGAGATACTAAATTGGTGTCATTCAATCCACTTACCCCGAATTTGGTATCTCACAATGGACATGTTAAAGTTCATGATTCTATATCTTTTCAACTATCAACATACACATACTGGTTGGAAAGATGTAGAATCTGAAATACTGCACTGCTTCCATTTAAACACATCCCACCCCCCAAAAAGCCCCTCCCCCCAAAAAATTCCTACCTACTTACTCCATTCATTGAGCAGCATGTTACCAGAAACCCAACATTTTTTTAGGGGGGGTGGGGGGGGGATAATACAGCAATTTCCTACTACATGCTTTTTTTACAAGCAATAATATGAATAATCTTTTTTTTTTCCACTCTTTTATCGTGTAACTCTTTCTTTCTTTCTTTCTTTCTTTCTTTCTTTCTCCTCCTCTGTCCCCTTCTCCTTATCTTTCACCATCTCCTGCTCTCCATTTTCCTCTATCTCTTTCTCTTTACCCCATTACCTTTATCTCTTCCTCTCTGATTTATCCTCTATTTATCTGGCTCTGTCTCTTTTCTCTTTTTTTTCAACCACAGGTTCTGGATCTGACATTCGACCATGGGAGACAAACCAGTGTCCACAAAACCAACCTGGCATAGCAGACATCCCACCATCATCTTGCCCAGGTGGTGTTTCAGCTACAGCGGCTGTAAGCCTCGTGCAGACTCAGCTTGTGCAGACTCCGTTACTGTCACCCCCAACACCTTTTTCTTCTTTGGCTCGCCCAGCTGCCATGCCTCTACCTCCACCACCACCACCACCACCACCACCTCCAGTCGTCGGTCGACAGCTTGCTGTGGCACAGTTTATCAACCAACAGCTAGCTGTCAGTCGGCTATTGGCTCAACACCACTACCTCAGTGCTGCTCCTCCTCCTCCACCACCACTACCAACCCTCCCTCCACCACCACCTCCTGCAGCACAGACTCCTACTCACCCATTGCCAATGGGTCCCTGTGAGGCTTTGTCACTCCCATCAACAGGTTTAGTCAAACCTGAAGCGACAGCAAGCGGAGAGGTCGGGCCTGATGTCTACCATTGCGTGCGTGAGGAGCTGAAACGAGCCAGTGTCTCACAGGCTGTATTCGCCCGTGTTGCTTTTAACCGCACACAGGTGAGCACTTGCAGAATAATGCTGTAATAGCCATGCACTCTGTTGAGAAAACAAGATGTTTACATGCTTATTGCATCGTATTACCACATTCCTGTTGGACTTTAGCGTTGTGGACATGATGCCATTGTGGACAATTTTTCAGTTATGAATAGCTTTTTCTATATTAATAGTTAAGCTTTCAAAGGGGGGGGGGGAACACTTCAGGGCATTGGTTACAGGAGCATTGTTAAATAGGGTAGTTTTATAAAACAAGTATGGTAAGCACTGGATTTGCTGTTCTTAATTATTTTTCCTAATGGTCAGGTTTTTGTTTTTTTTTCCTTCAGTAAAAGTAACTATTCAGAGGTTTAATGATGTTGAATTCAGCAAAAATAGGATGTATGTTTTCCTTTTTTTGGCAGGTGTTAAGTGTGACGATTACTTTAATTGATAATTAATTGTTTCACACGGATTGAATTTTGACAGTACCCAAGAAAATGTAGGACATTTATAAATTCCCTAACTATAAAATAATATGACAAGTCAACAAAAATATATATTTTAATTTATTCTCAGCCACTCTCCATTTTTATATAATTAATCTTGATGCATGAGGCGGTCGGTCAAAGCAAGAACCAGATCTCCCCAACAGGCATGGCACAGAACTCAAAATTCCTTTGAGACTGCATTTGAATGCAACAAAAGCTTGGACTTTAAAATATTAATAGGCCAATAAATAAATAACCATGTGGATGCTTAACTCCAGCAGATGGTGAAAGGCTATATCGGGGTCCCATGTGTAGGTCTTGTTCAATGAGACATGGTGCTTTTGACAAAAAAAAAAGCTTAAGAGGTTGTCACCTCTGCCCTTACACTCTTCATCTCCTCATATAAGGGCTTTATGAGCTCTCTGTAGCTCCCGAAAATGACTGTGGTAATGTGATTTTTGTGAATTCATGAGATGGCAGTTGCTCTGGTGGGCATGACCCTGTTAGCTTTGAAATTCTGAGTGTGATAAAGGTTGGCTCATTCTTGGATAAAAGCCAACGCGCTCTTCCTACTTGTGCTCAAATAAACTTTCTCTGGTTCTGCCTCAATCCTGATTAGCAGGTATGTCATACAATACCAGGTAGTTACCAACCGTGTGTGTGTGTGTGTGTGTGTGTGTGTGTGTGTGTGTGTGTGTGTGTGTGTGTGTGTGTGTGTGTGTGTGTGTGTGTGTGTGTGTGTGTGTGTGTGTGTGTGTGTGTGTGTGTGTGTGTGTGTGTGTGTGTGTGTGTGTGTGTGTGTGTACAGTGCCTTCATAAAGTATTCACACTCCTAGACTTTTGTCACATTTTGTTGTTACAGTCTGAATTTAATATGAATTAAATTTTAAAAAATGTTGTCACCGATTTTACACAAAATACATCATAATGACGAAGTGAAAACATGTTTTGAGAATTTTTTACAAATTAATGAAAACCTGAAAAGTCTTGCGTCAGTAAGTCTTCAACCTCCTGAGTCAATACAATACTCAACTTTACTCACTCTTTCATTCCTCCATTTTCCTGCCTTTGGAACAAACTCCCACACTCTCTTCAATCCCACTCTTCCCTCCAGGTCTTCAAAACAGCTGTTTACCACCATCTCTTATCTTCCCCTATCCAAAACCATGATCTTTTCTCTCCACACTAATCCACCCCAAATCTACCTCCTTCAAATTCCTTGCTTTCCTTCCTGAAAGTCCGTCGTGTAAGGACCTGAAAGTCCCTATAGCGTCCATGTTGTTTACCCTGTGTACCCCACCCTATCCCTCTCCCTTCCACAAATCTCATCATGTCTGTTCCCCATTGTTTCTTTTCTTTTTTTCCTTTCCCCTCCCGCCGCTCTTGTCTCTTGCTCCCCTTGTTGTGCATTTCTGTGTGTTAGCTCTCATATGAGCCTCGACAGTGTATGCAAAAAAAAGTGCCTTTTGCAGCTAATCCAGGTTTGTGTCTTCTTGGGTATGTCTGCATCAGCTTTGCACATCTGTATTTGGGGATTTTTCTCCCATTCTTCCTTGCAGATTTGCTCAAGCTCTGTCTAGTTGGATTGGGAGTCTCCGTTAACAGCAATCTTCAAATCTTTCCACAGATTCTCAATGGGATTAAAGTCTGGTGTTTGGCTGGGCCACTCAAGGACTTTCGTGTTGTTGTTGTGAAGCCATTCCACTGTTGCTTTGGCTGTATGCTTGGGGTCGTTGTCCTGTTGGAACGTAAATCTTCTCTGTTGTCTAAGGTCTTTTGCACTCTGAAGTAGGTTCTTCTGAAAGATTTGCATGTATTTGGATCCAGTCATTGTTCCCTCTATCCTTACAAATCTCCCAGTCCCTGCAGCTGAAAAGCATCCTCATAGTGTGATGCTGCCACCACCATGCTTCACGGTTGGGATGGTGTTGGTGTGTGCTCTAGGGATGGTGTTAGATGGGTGGTGAGCTGTGCTCTGTTTCTGCCAGATGTAGTTCTTTGCATTCAGGCCAAATAGTTAAATTTTTGTCTCGTCAGACCACAGAATATTTTGCCTCATGCTCTGAGCCTTTCACCTACCTTTTTGCAAACTCCAGGTGTGCTGTCATGTGCATTTTTCTCAGGAGTGGCTTCTGTCTGGCCACTCTCCCATAAAGCCTTGATTTGTGAAGTGCAACAGAGATTGTTGTCCTTCTGGCAGGTTCTCCCATCTCAGCCAAGGAACTCTGTAGTTCTGTCAGAGTGGTCATGGGTTCTTGGTCACCTCCCTGACCAAGGTCCTTCTTGCCCAGTGCTCAGTTTGGCCAGATGGCCAGCACTAGGAAGAGTCTGGGTAGTTCCATATTCTTTCCATTTCCTAATGATGGAGCTCACTGTACTCTTGGGAATTTTCAACACTGTCAAAATTGTTTTGTACTCTTCCCCAGATCAATGCCTCCTCACAATTCTATCTCGGAGTTCTACATACAGTTCCTTGGACTTCATCATAGTGTTTCTGCTCTGACATGCACTGTCAACTATGGGACCTTACATAGAAAGGTGTGTTTGTTTCTAAATTATGTCGAATCAATGGAATTGTCCACAGATGGACTCCAATCAAGTTGCAGTGACATGGCAAGGATTATAAAAGGAATTTGGAGTGTCATAGCAAAGGGGTTGAATACTGATTGACTGGAGACATTTCAGATTTTCATTTTTGATTTGTAAAAATTTCTAAAAACATGTTTTCACTCTCGTCATGTGGTATTTTGTGTAGTTCGGTGTAAAAAAATTGTATTTAATCCATTTCAAATTCAGGTTTTAACAACAAAATGTGACAAAAGTCAAAGGGTGTGAATACTTTATGAAGGCACAGTACATACTTTTTACTTAGTTGTAAAACCCTATCGTTAAACAATGCTTGCTGTGTTTAATCATTTGATCATTGCACTCTTGTGTCCAATCTCCTGAACATATTTTGTCTCAACAGTTCCCTTTTTAAATTGTTTCCATTGTTACCTAGCATTCCCAACCTGCTTAGTTTATCATTTTATCTTGTTTTACAGTTGTTTATTGCTCGTAGAGGAGCTGGTTTTATATATATATATATATATATATATATATATATATATATATATATATATATATATATATATATATATATATATATATATATTCAAAGCCATGAAAAGAGACATCACTGTATTTTTACATGAATAACAGACATTAGTAGACGATGAACAAATCATCAAAATATATGGCATTTGAACCTGATCCCAACATAATTTGCAATGTACTCAGAAACAAATGCCAAGCAGTCCAGTCTGTTCCCTCAAATTTTCCCCTCCACCATCCCCGACTTCCAGGGCCTGCTCTCAGAGATACTGAGGAAGGAGGAAGATCCCAAAATGGCATCGCAGTCCCTTCTTGTTAACTTGCGTGCGATGCAGAATTTTCTGAACCTCCCAGAAGCTGAACGCGATCGGCTCTATCAGAGCGAACGTGAGCGCAGTGGCAGCACGGCAGCAATCACAGCCCCACCAGGCCCCACTGCTGTATGGCAAGCTCGGGCCTACTCACCACAGGTGGAGAAATCCTTTTCATAGGAAAATTAAAAAGCATTCTCCTGTATAACAAAGTAGGTTAAAATGACTTGAGGTCAAAAGTTAAATATCTCCAGAATAAAAAGAAAGGGGTCGTATTTTAATATTTACAATTGTAACTGTTCTGTACAATGCCAATGTTACATAATATTGTCGGAGTGGTGGATTTAACTGTTTTGTTTCACTTCTTAACTCTATTCTCCATTCTTCCCACACCTCCAATTTGTCAAACAGATCATTGTTTTGACCATTTTATTTACTTGTCTTTTACTCACTTGTCAAAGGTTATTCGATTCCATGCTTGTTTGAAATGGCTAAAGGAAGGATACTCTGCTGTTGTTGGTGTAAACTAATCATAATGAGGAATATTTGTTTTGGTAAAGCTATGCATAATTTGGTAAAGACTATTGACCATCTGCATCATTGGGGAAGGCAACAATGCATTTTCCTAAACTAGAATTTTGAAAGCATATGTTTTTACCGCCACGATAAACAAGGTGAGGATGATAGTTCGGGCATTACCCTCCTTTTTCTTCTGACGAAGGGTAGGGCCTGAAACATCATCCTCACCTTGTTTATCATGGCGGTAAAAGTTGTGCTTTTGCGATTCTTCTTTGGGAAAATTAATTGTAAACGAATTGCTTCCATCTGGAATTAAATACTATTTTAATGTTTTGGTGTATTATGACATAATGTTGTAAAACATATTTTCTCTAATTTTATAGTAAAGGTCATTTTGAAATTACCCTCGGGTAACATTTTTGTTTTGTAAAACAAACAAAAAAAATTCCTAAGGATTATCAAAAACCCAAAATATTCCCCCAAAATTCTAAAGTTATTTTCTGTGAGCATTTTGAAATACTGTGCAGTCGTATGAAAAACTTGTGCAGCACAATTCAGGGCAGGAATACAGCTGTACTTTTACCACTGAATGTTTTTGCCAACAAACTATATAAAAGGTGTGTGTCTGTGTCTATGTTTAATTATTTTTACACAACAACGTAAAGACATAGCCTTGCGCCTTTTTGTAATAATGTAACATTGACTGAGATGTGCGACAGGAAAGGAGGCAGGGATGAGTTGGTGCTTGATTAGCAAGCCTTAAGTGGAAATTTACTTGCATGCTGTCTCAACTCGATACACCAACACAAATGAGTCATGCTCCAAACATGCATTTAAGAGATGGCTATCAAAATTTCTTCACCCTCCCTGCCCTCATTAACGTGTGGGGTTATTTTCATTAGATCGCCTGAAGATGGTTCAAACGTAATTGATGACAAAATTTGCTTAAATTCACCAAATGAATAAAATACGTATTTCAAGGGTGCATGACACACAAAAACAGAAGTTGAAATGAACACAACACCTAACCCCTTACAGAGGCTGTATTCATTTTCTCCAAAGCTCAATATAGTACTTTGAAAGTATTCAAATAAAAAAGCTTAGGCTGTAAGTGGGAAAAATAAATTCTGATGTTCGAGAAGCCACCCTGGCGTGACATTGTTCGTTGAACGAATGGGCCGGAGCCAATTCTCTTCCACTTTTTTCCTTTTGACATCACAAAACGTTTTATATTCCAAACAGTAAACCGTTGTGCAAGATATTTTCAGCAAAACGTCATCTTTGTGCATATTTTGACACACATCAGATGAGGAAATTGTCATTGAACTGAGAAAACATTTAGCTGGAGGCGAAACAACATGTAAGAAACGAATCTTCAGGCGATTTTGTTCAACAATGCCACAGAGAACGGCCACTCAAACAATGCAATTGATTTGCGTCTGTGGAATTTTAAAATGCTATCTAACTATTAAGTTTTGCAAGTCATATATCCTGTGTTTGTAATTTTCCTGTCATGTACCTGTTAGTATTAATACTTTTACATTTCTCATCATATTTACTCATTGCCATTGAAAATCATGACTATATTTAAATATACTAATTGAGTTCAGACAGCTTAATTGGTAGAGTATAAGACTTGTAATCTGAGGGTTCAGAGATCAAGTCCCTGTTTAAGCATCACCATAAACTGATGGATGGAATTAATATGGTATTGATAAAGCACAGGCATTAAGGGCGTAATGGCCTCCTACTGAGTCCAAGTTCCTTGTATAGCCTTACATACCTTTGTATTGTACATCATATGTACACTTTGTATTACCTAAAGTATTGATCACTGCACCCAAAGTTGGTATTTACTGTGCATACCAGCATGCGCATATTTTTCCACATTGCAATGCACCATGTGCTTGATGAAGGTGCGCAGCAGTTATTGAACTCAGCTGTAATGAAGAGCCTACGTGCCAGAGAGCTGACTGACCTTCAATGTGAAATGGTTATTGGGTGCCATAGGTTCATGATATTTCGTCACATTGGACAATGTAATGTACTATGTAACACAAGAGATGACTTAATGCCATTGTTTAAAATAGGACAGGCAAGCTGAAATAATTGACGTATCAGATAAGAATCGCCTTCAAATGTGGAATGGTGCAATATTACAACTGATATATCGATGATTTATGAATTGTGATTGTTGCCAAAGGTGAACTAACAACATATCAGAGATGAAATGTGTGGTTGTGAATTGATAACCCTAAATATTTTCTTATTACCCCAATAATATTTCTAATATCGTCTATTTGATATATACGAGTAGTTCTGGTTGCTGGTAAGGTTGACAGTTCTGGTTGTGAATAAGTGCTTGATTGGTCAAGCTTTTAATGCTATTTATCCAAATTATATACTACTACTACTCCTCCTCTCCCTCTTCCTACTATAAGGGGTGAGGTCCGATGACACCAACTTTCTGCCCTGCCTTGACAACGATACTCCTCCGCCTCCCTCTGTCCTCAGCCAACTCTCTCCACTCTCCAACCACCCCTACCATACAGATATCCCCCCTCACACATATTCCCATGTCAACCGTGGTCTGCCGCTTTTCCTCTGACTTTGCTCCCTCAATCGATCTGCTTTCTTTGCCATTCTCTTCCCCCATCTGCACCAAGTGTCCAGGCCATCTCAGCTGGCATTTCACCAATCTCCCCATCAAGCTCATCTGCACACTAATCTCCTCCCTCAGTTCATCCCTCCTCAAAAATAAAAAATGACATCAAAACCTTCCCTTTCAATTTTCGTGATATCTTTATCTGCCATTACTCCCTCCACCCTCGTCCACGTGTTTGCACCCACCTGAATCCTCCTTCACACCTCTGCCTCAGACTTACCATCCCTGGTCGCTGTTCCTCCCAGATATTCAAACCTATTTCCCTGCCTGATCTCCTTCCCCTCTAACCCGATATTAATTTAATTTATTTTCTCTGCTGCCCAAACCACATCACCTCAGTTTTCTCCATACTCATTTATAGCCCATGCTTCCCAAATGCCTCCCCCTACTCCCCCAGTACTTTCTGCATCTCCAGCCCACTCTCCACCACAACAGCCAGATCATCCACATCTACTACCCCTCAAGCCCACATTCCTGATTACTAGCTCCATCACCATGATAAAACATGAGTGGGCTGAGAGCACTTCCCTGCCTCAAATCGATGCTCACACTGAACTTCTCAGGCATCCCATGACCAACCAGTTTGTTCCCTTGTACATCCCTTCCACTAATCTGACCTGCTTCCGGCCCTCCCATCCATCTCGGTGTCGGCATCACCATCTCTCTCGGGATGGTCTCTTTGGCCTTCTCCAGCTCCACAAATCCCAATGCCATCTCACCTTGCACCTCCAACCTCTTCTCTGCCAGCTGTCTCAGCATAAGCATCCCATCCATCATCCCCCTACCCTTTTGAAACCCCTGTTGCTATTCTACAATCTCAATCTCCACACTCTTCCTTATCCTCCCCTCCAGAATCCTTTCCAGCACCTTCATGATGTGACTTGGGGGCATAATGCCCCTGTGCTTCCCTGGATCTTGAACATCACCCTTCCTCCTTCCATATTGGCACAATTAGCCCTGTCCTCCAATACTCTGGAATTTAACCCTCTCTCATCCATACATTTAACAGTGGCTTCATCCAACTGACTCTGACTTCTTCTGCTGCATTTATCATCGCTGTACGCACCTCCTCAATGCCTGGTGCTCTTACCTTCATAATTTTCAATGTCATCCACACTTCCTCATCTGATGAACACCAACTTCACTTTCCCCTCTATATAACATGGTAGCTCCAGTTCGCCATTGCTTCCTTCCCGGTTCAACAGCTCTTTGAAATATCCTTCCCACACCTTCAATGCTACCCCCTCTGTCACTCGCCTCCCACCACCATCCTCAATCATCGCCCCCCCCACCCCTTTCATGTCCTTACCATCCTCAACCCTGTCACATGCCAATTTATATATCTTCCAACTTGTTGTGCACCTCCTTTTCCATATCATTCCTCAACTTATCCACAGCTCTCCTTGGTGCTTTCTTCTTCTGCCCATACAGGTGCAGCAACCCTGCATCTGGCGGCCTCTCCCTGTCCTTGATCTTCTCTATCCTCTTCCAAACCTTCTTTTCACAAACTGCCTTCACTACCTCCTCCGTTCACCATACCTGGTTTCTAGCCATAGACAATGCACCCTTTTCTGACATCCTTCCACACAAAACTTCTGCAATCCCCCAAAATGCCTCTCTGTGCTCCTTCACCAAGTTGCTCATCCTTAATATAACCCTCAATCTCTCCTTGCACTCCATGAGGATGTTTCTCCTTCACTTCCTCCACCTAATAATCTTCCCACCCCTGTTCTTAACCTCCCTTCATTTATTTAACCATACCACAAACACCACAGGCTTGTGCTGGGTGGTAACATGCTCTCCCACCACTGCCTTACAATCCGTAACCCTCCACAACTGTTACTTACTTCCCACCACCAAACCCAATTCTGTTCTATGTTGTCCACTCCTATAGGTAATCTTGTGGCTTTCCCACTTTTGAAGGAATGAACCTGCTATGGCCAACAAATTCCTCGCCATCAGCTCCACAAGCTCTTGACCCTCTCTATTCCTCATTCCCCCAACCAAATTTACCAAAACATTCCTCTTCCCTCAGCTCCACCACTCCCACCTGCACGTTAAAGTCCCCCACAATTCACAGCATCACATCCACTTCAACCATTCCCATCATCCTCTCCAGTGCATCCCTGAATTCCTGCTTCTCTGCCCCAGTCCTTCATGTTTGTGGCCCATATACCGACCTAACACACACCATTTGCCTCTTTATCGCCACCCATACCATAACCATCCACCCCATCTTTCCACTCTGACCACCTGCTTGCTGATCTCTTCTGATCCTATTATTTCCACACCATTACACCTTCCATCCCCACCCACATGCAACAGCTTGTATCCTCCTACCAACCTCCTTGCCCTGTCTCTTTTCCATTTGGTCTCCTTCACACACAACACTTCCAAACTCCTCTGCATTACCTCCATTAAATCAACCGCTCTCACCTCCATCCCCCCCCCCAAATTGATCCCACATTCAAACTACCAAGCCGAACCTCACTTCTGAAGTGCTGCCTGCCTGACAGAGCTAGTACCATCTTGGATTATAATTTAGGACGTGCAGGACCTGTGGAAATGGTGCAAACAACACTCCAGTTTCAGCCCCCTGGCTGACCTGCTGAACCTACTACAATAGCCTGATGTCCACACACACACACACACACACACACACACACACACACACACACACACACACACACACACACACACACACACACACACACACACACACACACACACACACACACACACACACACACACACACACACACACACACCTCAACACTTGACTCCTCACTCCTCCCTCACCCGACTCACTTCTCCATCACCAAAGTTAATTTTAAAAAAGTCCAAATGATCAAAGTAAACACAGTAGGTGCTTTTCACACTCAATTCCCGCCACTCAGTTCGACCGTCGACTCCTTCCCTCTCCTCATCTCCCACGCGCAGTCCAAGCCTCTGCATATCTCTGCCAAGCCTCACACACTCCGTCTGCCAATACCACAAAGAAAAACCAAGCCGCATCCAAGGATGAAACTCAGCCCACACCGCTGAACTGCTCCACCCCACCACGGGCCAAGCCGTATCCACAGGCACAAGGACGAACCGCTCCACTTCACCACAGGCCGAGCCGAGTCCACAGGCACAAGGACGAAACGCAGCCCGCCCCGCAAAACCGCTCCACCTCACCTGCACGCAACACACAAGAATTACCCTTTGGAACCCGCTAGAATTACCCTTTGGAACCCGCTAGAATTACCCTTTGGAAACCGCTAGAATTACCCTTTGGAACCCGCTAGAATTACCCTTTGGAATCCGCTAGAATTACCCTTTGGAACCCGCTAGAATTACCCTTTGGAGCCCGCTAGAATTACCCTTTGGAATCCGCTAGAATTACCCTTTGGAACCCGCTAGAATTACCCTTTGGAGCCCGCTAGAATTACCCTTTGGAATCCGCTAGAATTACCCTTTGGAACCCGCTAGAATTACCCTTTGGAATCCGCTAGAATTACCCTTTGGAGCCCGCTAGAATTACCCTTTGGAGCCCGCTAGAATTACCCTTTGGAGCCCGCTAGAATTACCCTTTGGAGCCCGCTAGAATTACCCTTTGGATCCCTTTAGAATTACCCTTTGGATCCCTTTAGAATTACCCTTTGGAGCCCGCAAGAATTACCCTTTGGATCCCTTTAGAATTACCCTTTGGATCCCTTTGGAATTACCCTTTGGAACCTGCTAGAATTACCCTTTGGATCCCTTTGGAATTACCCTTTGGAACCCTTTAGATTTTAGAATTATCCTATGGAACCTGTTAGAATTAAACATGGTGGGTTAGAAAGGTTCCTCTTCCTCATTTTATATGGATGAATGGAAGGAAGGACATAGCTGAATATTGACGTGGCTGCACCATTTAAAAATAAACATGATAAATTATCAAACACCCTTTTGGGTGATATTTTACTTTTTTGCATCAATTGCCTATTAATGCAATATATCCAGTTCCATTTCCTGTCGGACACTGCTATTTGCGGATTCACTATTTGCAGACCCGGCGTATTCGTGGGTCATAAAGTGTGACCTGCTTCGACTTTCATGTTTTGTGTATTCAAAATTTATTTTTATTATTATTATAGTAAAAAAAAAATACTTCAGGACTGGTCTCTTATATCCACCTGGGAAATTGGAAATCATCCTATATCATAGCATTACATTAAAATAACTGCAAAAACGGATCCCCTTAACTCGAGGCCAATTTGCTAACTTTGAATCATCAGCAAGGTTTTGGAATCCATCATCGCAGTTGACATAAAATCATTCCTTTCTCCAACTGCCTCATTTCAGATCAATTTGGATTCAGACCTGGCCACTCTACCTTGGACATGTTGCTTCTACTCTCCCAATAATGTATGGAATCCATGGAGGCCCTCAATATCAGACATGAGAACAGGGCCATCTCTCTGGACATGTCTCAAGCTTTTGATACAGTCTGACCCTGCCTTACTCTCCAACCTGTCTGTCTATGGAATCCAAGGCCAACTCCACTCTTAGATTCCTGACTTGACTTCCTCCAGTCTCATAGACAACGTGTGGTTCAAAACGGACCCTTTCATCTGCTCTCCCTGTCAAGGCTGGGTACCCCATGGTGATGTTATTGGCCCCATATTATTCCTAATGTTCATCAATGATCTCACTGACTGAAAAATTCTCTTTATTGCTTCGCTGAAGACTCCACACTCTGCCATGGCATTTCTCATCCTTCTGAAAGACAGACAGCAGTCTCTTCCCTCTCCTCAGACCTTGACAAAATCATAAACTAGTCAAACACAATTTTGCTTATGTATCCATATTGTCCACCTTTTGTGTTTTCCCATTCCCCTCATCATTATCTGCATCCCTTGTTTGTCTGTCTCTGTCTACTGAAAAGGCTGAATGCCTAAACTCTGTTTTCTTCTAAATCTTGTCCCCCAAACCCATCGCTTTCTGTACCCACCTTACCCAGTCGCACCCAGCTGTTCCTGGACTCTGTCCTTTTCTCCTGACAAGGTGGAGATTTTGCTATCGAACCTCGCCTCTGATTCTGCAACCGGTCCAGACAGCATTAGCGCTCATGTTCTAAAAACCTGCTCTGCTGCTCTTACTCACCCTCTCTCTTCCATTCACAATCATTAACTCAAGGTCTTCTGCCATCTGCTTGGAAATCAGCAAACATTACTGCTCTGCATAAAAAAGTTGCAAAAAGTGATCCCTGCAACAACAGACCAATCGGCCTGCTGCCAATCATCAGCAAGGTCATGGAATCCATCATCGCTTCCAACATCAAATCCTTCCTCTTCTCCAATGGCTTGATTTCTGACCATCAATATGGTTTTAGACCATGTCACTCTACCCTGGACTTGCTGCTCCTGCTTTCCCCAACAATGGATGGAGGTCCTAAATGCCAAACATGAGATCAGAGCCATCTCCCTTGACATATTGCGAGCTTTCGATATGGTCTGGCATCCTGTTTTACTCTCCAAATTCTCTGCCTATGGCATCCAAGGCAATCTCCACTCATGGCTCGTGGACTTCCTCTCCTGTTGCAGTCAACGCGTGGCTCTTAATGGAATTCTTTCATCTTCTCTTCCTGTCCAGACCGGAGTTCCTCAAGGCAGTGTTCTGGGCCCTGTGGTTTTTTCTGGTTTTCATCAATGATCTCTCAGACTCTGGAAAATCCTCTTTATCTCTTTGCTGATGATTTCACCTTCTGATCAACAGGCAGAAGCCTCATCACTCTCTCTGCAGATCTGGAGAAAAATCACAAGCTGGTCAAACACTTGGAACATGTCTTTCAATCCTGACAAATCTCACACTCACTCTGTCTCTCTGAAAGAAATCAAGTTTTTTTTTTTTGTGGGGGCCTAAAACACTTCCATACACCCACTAAGGAATGGGGTCACAGATTATTTAACATTACTCTTCATGTAGCTACAAAGACTTTGGCACTATAGAGGGATTTAAAATATATAAATATAATAAATCCAACTTTTTGTTTCAAAAAGTGTGTGTGTGTGTGTGTGTGTGTGTGTGTGTGTGTGTGTGTGTGTGTGTGTGTGTGTGTGTGTGTGTGTGTGTGTGTGTGTGTAAATATATGTGTAATATGTGTTGTATGTTTATAGCCTTAAACAATCCCTATACTAGCACTCACTGATGAACCTCGGAAAGTTTGATGAAGACCAATTCAGCAATCTCTGAGAAAAATGGTGACAAAAAACATCTCTCATCGTGTGGATTGCATAATATATGAGAGAGCATATATTTTATTGAAAATATATGGATCTATTTGATGTCGACAACATCCAAAATATGATCCAAAATCTTTTTTGGAGGAAGATTGAGTTTTGGCTTGAGCCTTGGTGTTCATCCCTAATTAATTTTCTGCTTCTTATTTAATACTTCATAATAGTTACAGGAACATCCAAGAAAATCAAACTTATCTGTTACCAGCAAAACTGCATTTCATTCCTATTGATTATGATGATAAGCATTGGAGTTTTGAAGTACCAATTATACCAGAGGTCACAGCATCTTTTTGTACAAATGGTCCTGGAAGCATGAAGGTGAATATATTCAGGTTTATATCATCCCCTACAGCTTTGGTTCAGTCTTTCGTTCATGCTGATATTATTTTCCGTATAATTTTATTGATAACGAAAATTGTTCGTTTACCTCACAAAAATGGATCCGCACCTAACTTTTCAAGTAGGACATCGCAGTCAGCTTGTCAGCTCCATTTCTGCCCGAGTTTATTGTCCTCTGATTTAAGTGCCTCTCATTTGCATCTTAAAATTAAGACCTATTAAGGCGGTGTGGCTCTCCGTGGGGCGATTAGGCACCCGTAAACAGATAAATAAAGCCCTCAATCACAGCCAATTCGAAAATGCGTTTGTAAGTCGGGTGCTGTCGTGATCTGCCTTTTGTCCTACCACCTGCTGTCTCTCGCTATCAGTGAGACCTGTAGGGCACAGGAGAGAGAGAAAGACCTTGGAAATGTAAACTGAAAAATGTTTCGGTGTTTGTAAAAAATATATATATTCTAATTAGAAAACATCCACATGCTTTGTGTTTGGGGGGGGGGGTGCTTTGGCCTCCTCACTCCCCCTCCCTTCCAACTCCCCCCCCCTCCAAATTTACTAACTTGCATTGTCATTTATGAAAATCTATAATGTGAAAATTTCTGACAGCAATATAACAGGTGGAATGATTAAGGAATTGAAGAATTTAATACCCATTGTTGTAAGTTGCTGTCAATGCAGGTGAACAAATATTCCAAGTTACCTATTTTGTTTCACTTTGTTGTGTTGAACGAGTAAAAGTTTTCTGTCAAATTCAGTCACTGTGCCCATCTTGCATGGTTCAAACCAACCGTGTTTGTCGCTCGGAAATCATTCACCTTCCCTTTATCTTTTTTATTATTTAATTTTTTTGTGGTAAAGAGTTCTGGGTCTTTGAGTTGAGCTGGAAAGTTCATATTGTGGGGCTGAAACTTGCCTAAACACATCGACATAGCATGCCATCTCCTTCTGTAACAGGGAGCTCTGCGAGAGCAGGCCCGTGCAGATGACACTGTGAGCCAAAACATCTCAGCAACGATCTACGATGACATACAGCAGGAGATGAAACGTGCAAAGGTCTCACAGGCCCTTTTTGCAAAAGTGGCAGCGATGAAGAGCCAGGTTGGTTCCTGGTTGTTTTTTGTTCTTCCTCTTATCCTCTTATACTCTGTTTTGTATACGATTGAGTCATTAAAATGAAGTCTTTGAGACTAATTTTGATCATATAAATGCAAAACAAATTTGAACGGTGCTCGTTATTTATTCATTTAAAAATTAATTTGTTTTTTTTTAATCGAAATTCATCAGACTATTTCTCTTTAAGTGGGTCAACTATACTAATCAAGGTATTTGCTATGATCTACTGGTATTCATTGAACACTGAAGATTTGTGTGGAATCAAAAGTCCTTGGTGCAATTTGTGAAATTTTTATTTTTCGTTTGTCCTTTTTTATTTTTTATTTTTAAAAGGTCTGGATTGACCAATTCAGAAGCCTACCGAGGGAGATGAGCATATTAACATGTTGGGATAATCTTGGCATTTTCCCAACCATTAATTGCTCCATATAGCCATGAGCTTGTTTCCTTAGCATCCTCAGAGTGGTTGTACAAAAAAGTGGATCACACATCGCATTTATTGTTCCATTGAGGAACTTGTAGAGAAGCTTTTGCAAAGGTTGCTTTGAATGATGACAGCGCCACATTACAATAGATGTAATATTAAATTAAGGTATCCAATTCAAAATGGCATTTTCTTGTTATGAGGCACGTGGTTAGATTGTGTGAGGTGACACGGACAGCCCATTAAGCAGGTTTTGCTGATTTGATGTAAAAGTTTTCTCCACTTCTCCTCGAATTCTTGTTAGTGCAACTCATTGTGATTTGTTGATGGCATGGCTTCCCAAAGGAAAGCTTGAATAACGAGGGGCTTATTCATTCCTTCATTCATTCTGAAGGCCATACATCACAAATTTATTCTGAACACCCAAAAAGACTGCTAACCCTCACCACCAATGGGCCCGCCTGGCACATCACAAGCTGTTGCAGTACATGCATCTACACCCGCAATTTCACTCCTCCGGGGCTGGGACGGGGGAGCGGGAATGATGGAACGTCGGGCATTGCACATCCATTCCGGGGGAAACGGCCGATGTCAGTTTAATGCCGGCGAACATCTGGAACCCACTCGCCCCAATCTCCGCTGCCACGCACCCAGCTCTGGTTCTTGCTTGAACGCGAATCACCCGACACGCTCTCTTACACGCAGTGCCTTTTGGAGTGTTTGAATCTGTCAGTGAATCTTCACACCCCTACAGTAATGTAAAACAAAAATATATTAATGCCTTGCATCTGATGCTGTACAATTTGTTCCCATTTTATCTGACCTTTGTCTCCCTATATATGATGCAAATGCACTTTGAGCAGCAATATCGTATTTTAATTTGCCTCGATGCACGAAGAAGTTTGGTGGGTTCATATTTTGAGCATCAGTTAAAAAATAACTTTTATCCAGGGGTTTCATTAGTTTAAAGATAGTGCTAGCATATAGAGTTTAGAGGAACTGTGACAATCTCATACCACAGCATTTGTCATATACAGTATGTATTCAAGTGGAGGCCCATACAATTTTTACCGAGCATCAGGACACTGATGGGCTGCCATCTCAGAAAACAGCTTTTTAGGGGTAGATAAGGTTTTTTTTTTTTTCACATGATAAGTAAGACTTGTGGAGGAAATTACACATGCAATATAATGCATGAAAGACAATTACATTGTCGCACATTATATAAAGTAACGAAGTACCATGAAATCAAAGCTAACCCTTCACCATTTCCACTACCTTGATGACACGCACTTGTTTCATTGAGTTACACAGCAGGGATCCCATTAGTGCTGGCTAATCGTTAAAATTACTACTTTGTTGAAATTGTCAATTTGAAATGCAAATTCTCATTGAGCTTGTAATGATTCTCTGTATTTAATCAAAGTGCTATGCTGGGACATAAAAATGTCAATGTAGTTTATCAACTGCTTCACTTTAACTAATATAACTAGCACCAATTGAAAGCACATCCACAGAGACGCACAAAAGCATTTTTTTCTTGTTTGGGGAGCATTCAAAAAAAAAATTAAGTACCAAAATAGGACTTTCACCCACTCCCAACCCTCTTTATCCTTAACCTCAGGATATCTTTGGGACATTGCTAAAAGTATTGGGACAGTAATAAAAAGACATTATCTTCAAAACAAGTGCAAGTTTCTTGTTGGATTGTGGTCTGTTGATTCTGGCCCTTGGGCAGCATTCCAAAACATCCCAGTCATTCAATTAGGTTTGAATCAAGGCTTTGGGCTGGCAAATGCAGATTTTGATGTGTTGACCTCGACCCAATTCCTTATAGGCAAAGCAATACAGCAAGGTACGTTGTCATGTGGATATATGTAAGGGCCCTCATCTTCATGGAGCATCAAATCCGGTACAAAACATGACCAGACATATTTATCGATCACTTGTTGTTTTTTTTAGTGTGGAGGTGGGAGTCAAAAAATGTACAGGCAGTTTTGGAGGGTTCATTTCAAATTTGAATGTGATATTTTAATATGTTTGGCAATACAGTGCACATCCCCTCTTCATGTCTATTCTTGTTTTTTATTTTCCCGTTTCTCCCATGTCTTTATTTTTCTCTTACCTCTTTTGCTCCTTTTCTAAATTCATTTTTCCTTCCCCCCACCCCGTCCCACATTTTCAAAGTGCTTACATAATATGTTGATGGATCTTTAAAAGTATGGCTTGGAGGTCGTGTACTTACCTTTCATCTGTCTTGACTGAGTTCAGTTCTCATCCTGACTCTAAGCTGTTGTCTTGGTGCTTCACAGTTGAGGGATTGCATTATTGAGTGATGTACCACTGTCCTTTAGAGGGGATATTTATTGGCTGTCCTGGCTGCTTGCATTTGCTCGTCTGCTCTGGTGAGGTAAAATGGCATGATAGGTAGGTACCCTCATTAAATTCGAAATTATTGTCCTAGTTGGCTGCTTCAGCAACACCCTGCAATAGAATGTTGACCCATCCTAGAGCTCATTCTCAGCAAGAAAATGTTCACAACAATTAGTGCAGATCACATTGATGTCACCACAGGGGTATTGACAGAACATTAACCACATTAAAATCATTAAAGTAGGTTGGTTATTTTATTTGTAAAGGGTACAGTTTTTAAAGGCTTATGAAATTACTCGATAATAGCTTTTCAGCATATAATTTTATACACATTTGATGGGTCAGCCATTTCTTTCCCATGCCATCCCAACATATGATCGCCTTACAACCCAAAGGTTCATTTGTCAGATAGAACCTTTGGATTCTTAGGTGACATATGAAGTACAGTAAACCCTCCAATATCATAGGGGTTAGGTTCTTGGAAAATATTGCAATGGTTAAAACTGGGATTGTGGAAACCAAGGGCCATTGGAAAGAGGGGTGTTCAGTTTCTGGACTTCGAGAAAATATTGAGGAAGATCAATGGCATCCATAAATACACTTTTCAATTGAAACAAGAAAAAGAGCAATCAGAGATCGCAGACCCTTGCCAGAATTTGCTTTGTGTGGCGTTTGTGTACTGGTGTGTTACGTAATTAATAAGATACATAACTAGAACTGCCACATTATAACTGCTGGCAGTGATGACCGGGCACCAAGATTTCCTGCTTTGATCTGACACCTGACCCTGATCCATGACTTTTTTTAATTATTCAATTTAATTTAGAATGGGATTAAAATAAATTCAATTCAAATCAAATGGAAGACTAAATAGGTACAGTCCTGCATTGGAGTAATCAGAAGGAACCCAAACAAGCAAAAAGCAAAGATGAAGTCATCAGGAGGAACCTGGATAGGATTCACATTTCAGCTGCCACTCCTCTACCCTGAAACCCATCCAGGCACAGCCAAGTGAGCTTTATTCAAAAAATAAAAATAAAAAGAACCCATATCGAAAATTTAATTCTGGCTGCCACACCATCCATCCGATCAAGTTGAAATTTAAAACATCTATTCACCATCATGACTCTATCATAAATGTGAAGTTTCACTCTGATTAATTAAGCAGTTCCAGAGAAAACATTGTTATTTAATATTTTTCTTCAATCCAATATGGCTGCCAAACCGTGTGACCTTTCGATTATTCCTTAACAAACTTGTTCACCTATGGCTTGGGGAACATTTTTGTGAAGTTTCCCCTTGATTTGTTCAGCCGTTCTGGAGAAGAACATTTTTGTAGGTTTTAGGGTAAATCCAATATGGCTGCCAAACCATGTGACCTATTATGTCATATTGTGAGCCTTTTGTTCCTCATGGATAGGCGGTCATACTTGTAAAGTTACTCCTCTCTGTTCAGCCACTTCAGAGAAGATTTTTGAAGTTTTTTTTGTTTGTTTGTTTTTTTTAAATAAACAACATTGTTGCCAAATTGCATGACTGACGTCATTAATTTTTTTTCTGTGGAGCTTATTATCCCTAGATGACCCTCATAAATTTTCATACTGATCAGATGTAGCATTCTACATATGCAATTATAATGTCATAACGAAGGCACCTTTGACATCATCAAAAAATTTCACACTTATTCCCCATGAGGAGTATTTGCCATGTGCCAAGTTTTAATTTTTTCCTTTGTGCGGTTTCAGAGATAGAGGTCCAAAGTTTTTCTGTTTTTCCAACACTAGAAGCACCCGCTCCCTACGGGATCCATCAAGGGGGTCATGTTATGCCTATTTTACTCCAAGGGGTCCCAGGATGACACACCCAAAAAATGGTTGCGATCGGTTCAGCCGTTTTTGCGGTACATGGGAACAGACAGATGGACGGACGGACCGACATTTGGTGAATTATAGTAAGATGCCAGCCACACCACATGACCTATGACATCATAATTATCAGTAAAACATTTTACATGAGTAGTTGCACCGATGGTGAAAATTTTGTCTCAATCCGACAAGCATTTGTGGGGAACAACACAAAAGTTCTGTGCGGACAAACAAACAAACGGACCCAAACGCAATACCCTCTCCTTCGATGAGGGTAATATCCACGTGAATACAAAGTACAATAAATATGGCATACACTACCGTTCAAAAGTTTTAGAACACCCCCATTTTTCCAGTTTTTACTGAAAGTTAAGCAATTCAAGTCCAGTGAATAACCTGAAATGGTACAAAGCTAAGTGGTCAATTGCCAGAGGTTAAACAAAAAGGTTTAGGTTACCAAAAACTGAAAAATAATGTAAATTTCAGAGTTGTTAAAAAGGCCCTTTTCAGGGAACAAGTAATGAGTTCGCAACTGCAGCTGTTCTGCAGCAATGGAAGTAAATTAAGCCTCAAAGTTGATGCAAACAATTTCTTCAGATGTCCCAACCTTTGTTGATTAGTTACAAACCCTCTGTCTGTATAAAAGCAGTGTTGGAACAGACTGTGTAACTACACCCTCTGAAGCATTACTTGGACAATATTGCACTGCAGGAAGTAGTATATTGCTATCATAATGGTGAGAAAAAGAACGACAGACAGCCCATTATAACCCTTAAAAGTGTAGGTCTTTCTTTTCGAGAAATTGCAAAGCAAGCTAAGGTGTCGGTGAGTACAGTTTCCGACACCATCAAAAGGTACTTGGAAACTGGAGGAAACTCTAACAGGAAGAGGTCTGGTAGACCCAAAGCCACAACACAATCGGAAGACAAGTTTCTGAGAGTCAACAGCTTGTGTGATAGGCGGCTCACAGGACAGCAGCTTCAAGCACAGCTTAACATTGGTCGGAGTAAGGAAGTCTCCGTTTCAACTGTGAAGATAAGACTTTGAGCTGCAGGTTTGACAGGTCGAGTGTCAGTAAGAAAGCCATTGCTAAGATGGAAAAATACGAAAAAGAGGCTTGCGTAGGCCATGAAGTACCGCCAGTGGACTACTGAAAACTGGAAGATCTTATGGACTGATGAATCAAAATTTGAAATCCTCAGTTCATCACACAGGGATTTTGTACGCCATCGAGTAGGCGAGAGGATGGTTCCTCAGTATGTGACACCAATTGTCAAACACGGAGGAGGAAGCGTGATCTGGGGCTCTTTTGCTGGATCCAGAGTCGGCGACTTGCACAGAGTGACTGGGAACCCTGAACCAAAAGGGCTACCACAGCATTTTGCAGTGCCATGCAATACCCTCTGGTCGACCACAGAGTTGGTCAGGGGTTCATCCTACAGCAAGATAATGACCCAAAACATACCTCCAGGCTATGTCAAACTACCTTAGAAGAAAAGAACAAGATGGTAGGCTTCAAATCATGGAATGGCCAGCACAGACTCCAGACTTAAACCCCATCAAGCTGGTTTGGGATGAACTGGACAAAAGGGTGAAAGCAAAGCAACCTACAAGTGCAACACGTTTGTGGGAACTTCTGCAACAGTGTTGGGGAAAAAACTTTCCAAGCAATATTTGATTTCCATTGTAGAAAAAATGCCACAAGTATGTTCGGCTGTTATATCTGCAAAAGGTGGCTACTTTGATGAGTCAATAATTTAGATTAAATTTTGTTCAACAAAACGATTCCATGATTTCTTTTTTTATCTGCAATCGTTTATTTGTTCTTTGCTTTTCATTTCAGAATACATTGAAGCATTAAACTGCTTAAATTTCAGTAAAAACTGGATAATGGGGGTGTTCTAAAACTTTCGACCGGTAGTGTAAATTAAACAAAAAAACATGACTTTTACCTTTTAAATTTATTCCAAAACAGTGAGATAGGTGAGGGTAAACATGTTACATACTGTTCATACTGTTCTCTGCCAAAAATAGAAAACACAAGACTTAGCTCAGAAATAATGATGCTGTTGCAGCAGGGAGGGTGGAGGTTAGATAGTTGTGGATGTCGAACTTGCGTTGGCTGTTGGATCATCACGAGCATGCCAAAGTTGCCTGCTGAAGAAGGGAAAAATTATCCTTGGCCATGTTTAACCAGAGCAGATCTTCCAGACTTGGACAGGAAGGTACAAGATGGCATCCTCTTCCAAAATAATCCCATCACTTTGGTGTTAAATATCTGCTCAAGCATAAATCCCTTCACCTTGTTTCATGAGCCATGGTTGAACTGGAGCCTTTGGACCCAGGTGCCTCATAAATATGTTCGTAAATCCACAATGATTTCTCCCGTGCCTCGGTCCACCCAAAGGCATTTTTTTCTGTTTGGTCCTCGATCCAAACATTAATCGCTTTTTCCATCCTTTAAATATGATGATCATGGAATTAAAAGGAGCCTTTGTGCTTTGCTGGCAGGAACCCTTCAATGGACATGTGACTCAGGTTTACACATAGTTGATTAATTGATCCGGTAATGGTGGCCACAGATACTGCACATTCACTTCTTGTTGACGTATCTAACAACTCTGTTTCTTCGCACAATGTCATAATCTTTCTCTGCCTTTTGGCACGATTAATTTTGTCAATTGTTTTACGTTTGGGTGCTATTATCAACTGTTTTGGGTCGACCATATCATATATATCTAGTATTACAGGATCTCCGTATCTCATTTCCTGTTCATGGTAGGTAGGATGATTGTAGGAGAATGCTCTGCAAAATAATTGAAATTATTTGGGGACTGACCAAAAATTGCAAGTGAGATTTATTTTATCATGGAGGCAGGATGCTCACTCTTGTTTAAAAAAGAAATAAAATAAAATTGTATATGAAGTTGAGGCTCATGGAAAACCTAGAACATAGAAATGGTAGAAGGAAGGGTGGTTGGAGTGAGGGGAAACACACCAAGAGTGGGAGGACACTTGGAGGAAGAATGAGCATGAGGAGGAATGAGGTCAAGGAGAGGAGGAGAGGGTTGAACAAGCTGGATATAAACTCAAATATAGCAAGAAGAGGAAGGGAAAATTGTAGGGAGAAACAGAAAAGGAAAAAAAAAAAAAATCAGAACAGAGTGTGAGGGGGAGGAGAAAAAACCCAATGTCCTGGAAAGAAAAGGGTGTGCTTGGGGAGGGATCATGAGTATAGTTGGGAGAGAGGGGGCGAGGTGAACTGTAGTGGTGGTGCACAGCCAACTTGAAGCCCTTTTGGGAAGAATGGGATTGAACAGACTGAAGAAGTTGGTTCATTGGTGAGATTAAAGTTGAACAAAATAGTGGAGAGGGGCAGTGAGCCAGGATTTTGGGAGTTTCACAGGAATGTCACCTAAAGTCAGTTACTTGCAGACCATGTGCCCTCTGCAGAAACCTGTGGGGGGGGGGGGTATAGAAACAGCAGAGGTTGCAAGATGAAGCGGGTGGTAGAAAACAGAGGCCAATGACCTGTCTGTGATGCGAGGGTAACTGGCCCAGAGATTCGGCTTCATCACTAGATATTTGAATGATTTTGAAGTCCTTTGCTTCCACTTCATTAATAAGTGCAAGGTGAGGCAGGGGCACCAGTCCAAACAGGACAGCAGAACTCCATCAAACTATGGATGAAGACTTAAGTTGATAAAACTTCATTGTGCAAAGTCTCCTTGGCAAATCTGGAGGATGCCCATTCAGCAGCTAGTTTAGCAGGCCATCTTGGAAATATGATTTGTCCAAGAAAGATCATGGCTGATACTGAGGCTGAAAAGTTTGAGTAACTGAACTTCTTCAAGAGGTTTGTTCAGGAAATGGGAGGGTTAGCCAGACAAACTTTTGGGAGAGACAAATTGAGATCGTGAGTTTGTTATGGTTGAAAAACATATTGCAAGTGTTAATAATTGGAAAGATCTTTGTTGAAGATTAGGAGCAAGATGAGATCCAAAACAATGCCTTTGGGCACTCCACCTCGACAGGGAGAGGAGATGAGAGGATCCTGTTAAGAGTCATGTGCTGACAGAGTGGAATAGGTCAGTAAGCCATTAGTTGAGTTGGCCTTGGATTCCGTAGGCAGAGTTTGGAGAAGATGCCGATCTATCATGCTCGTACGTCCAGACATAGTGCGCTGATCTCATATCTGAGATTGAGAGCCTCCCTTCATTATTTGAGACTAGTCCGTGCCCATAAAAAAAAAAAAATAATAATAATAATAATAATAATAAATAAATAAACCACACAGGCTGTTTCTTCGCTCTCACGTGCCCGTACGTGCGTGACCCGGAAGTTCGATCTTATTCGCAGTTCCGATTATTCGCAATTTATTTTTAATACCCAATTATTCAATTAGCGCCAACGTATTTTACCTTTTCGCAATGTCGTGGTAAGGAAAAACAAAAAGAGAAGAGAGAGAGAAAAAATTTACTTCCTGGTTTGGAGCATACCAGCACTCTGATGTTCCCGAAATTTATACACGGTCTAATATGAAAACGATCATAACTTGGGCCATTGTGTTTATCTATAAATGCGCATAAGAAATCGAGAAATTATTAGAATACACGAAGTCATCACTCTCCGGAAGCCCGTACGTTGTAACCCGTAATGGGGAACGCGGCTGAGCTTCCCTTCCCCATCGGCCACGCCCACGCAACAACGTGTCTTCCCATTGGTTTGGTAAATAAATAGCCATAAATTGGGAAGCACTTGTCCCATTAATATCAAACCTTGAAAAGGCACATCCTCAGGTCCCCACCAATATACCTGGCAAGTTTCAATTAGATCGGACCAGTGGTTGTCGAGAAACGGCGGACACACACACACACACACACACACACACACACACACACACGCACACACTGAGATTGCTGGAATTATAGATAGATTGTGCCAGTGGAGAAAAGAAAGGATTTTATGTAAACTGCGATGATTAATTCCATGACTTTGCTTACAATTGGGAGTAAACCAATTGCCCTGTAGTTAAGAGGATCAGTGTTGCACCATATTTGTGTCTTGTAGTTATGTTGGCTTACCTCCAAGTTGATGGATGGTGACCTAATACAAATGATAGGGTAAACAGAGTTGAAAGACAGTATACAAAAGCGGCAGCAGCAGGTCTTTAGAACACGGTTGCTGATGCCGTCCAGGCTTGTTTGCAGAATGAGAATCGAGGGTTTCTAGAAACTTCTCCGCATTCTCAGGTAAGAAAGACAGTGTAGAGAGGCAGTTTGGTACCAGAGGGTAAAATATGTAAAGGAAGTGAGGGTTTGAAAACAGAAATGAGACATTCAGCCTTCTCACGAGTGGAGTCGGCTGTGGTGCCATTTGAAGTGAGTGAAGGGATGGAGGAGGAGCATACACGAGTGAGAGACTTGACAATGTGCCACCAGTTATTTGAGGAAGGAGACAGGTTTTTGAAGGCTCAGCCTTGAGGTTGGCCAGATGTTGTTTTCTGGCTCTCCTGAGAGTGGACACTCATTTGTTGTGGGCCTCGTGGAATGATCTGAGGTTGCCTTCCGTCAGATTTGCCCTTCAGCAAGAGAAAACGCGTTGTTTTAAGGCAACTGCTTCACGACGGGACTCAGTGTACCAGGGTCAAAAAGATGGTAACGATAACTGATGACAAGATGGGATAATTCTGTTTCTTCAGGAGAGCACACTTTTTATTAGAAGAATTCCAAGGTGGCATCAGGGGAGGCAGAGATGTGGAAAACCAGTTCTGAAGTGAAAGGGCAGCTTTCAGTCCTTGCCAGTTGGCCTATGTGAACTGTCTGACGCTCCAGCACTGAGACAGCTCTCTGACAATAGCCAAACAGGTATTAACCCTCTCAATATGTGATCAGATGAATTGAATGGAGTAGCAGAGGAACAGATGTCGAGAGGAAAATTATCATGACCAAATCCAGAAGGAAGGATTTGCCATTGGCAGAAATATGTTGTGTTGTGGAGTTGTGTGTGAAGAGTTGTGGAGTGCCTTCAAGACTACCATCCTTCATGTTGCCAGTGGATGTCTTGTAACTCACTGTAAGCTGAAGAAGAATTTTGTCTCGAGGGACACTGGATACCATTTACCAGATTTGCAGGGCCAGGCTGAATGGCAGAGCTGAGCTGTTCAGGGAGCTGAGGCGTAAAAATGTACATGAGCTGAGGGTGGTCAAGGAGGCCTATGTGTGAGTGATCTGTGAGGGAGGGTAGAGCATCACCCATGGTCAAGTGATTCTCATCCTGCTTTTCGGGGAATTCACGCATTGCGTTCCTCCAAGCCCATCCGTCGGTGTACTGCAGTAAGAGCGGAGGGTGGTGGGCTCTTGACAGAGGAGTCCGAAGTGAAGTCCCACTGCGCCGGTTACTCTGACCAGCTGTACCAGGCTGGTCCACCAGCTGTTGAGTTGGATGTCAGGGGTGTTACTATCCCAATTGCTGACCCTCCATTTAACTGTGATCCACCTTCGTTTGTGGAAACCTCGGCTGTGGTGAACTGGTTGAAATGGGGTAAAGCTCCTGGGATCTGGGGCATCCATGCAGAACTTCTCAAGGCAGGTGGAAATGCTGTACTCATGTCGTTGCATACAGTTCTGTGCTCCACCTGAAACACAGACTTCATCCCAACGGATTGGAAGAGGGGCCTTGTTGTCCCTCTCTGGAAAGGGAAGTGTGATCGCCAAGACTGCAACAACTACCGAGGGGTAACGCTGCTCAGTGCCGGATAAGGTCTTTGCCTAGATAATTCTTCATCGGGTTTGCCACCATCTGCTTGAGCACCAGCATCCAGAGCAGTCTGGCTTTTCACCAAAGACGTCAACGATTGACCGTATCCTTTCTCTTTGGGTCCTCACCAAATGCAGACGAGAGTTTTGGCAGGGGCTGCTTGTAAACTATGTTGACCTCTTGCAAAGCGTTTGATGCAGTGAATCGGGATGCCCTCTGGAGGATTCTTGGTCTTCGTGGGGTGCCAACAGAATGGATCAATTTGATATCTGAACTGTGCTCTGGGACTGAGAGTGCTGTGAGATGTGGTGCTACCATCTCTGACTTATTTCCAGGTATTACTGGAGTTCATCAGGGTGTGTATTGGCCCCCACACTTTTCAGTGCTTTTATGGACTGTATTCTGGGGAGGATATCAGAGATTAAGCTGCGGTGCATCATTTGGGAATGTCAAGATCTCTGACCTTCATTTTGCAGATGATGCTGTCATCTTTGTGGAGACTCTGGATATCCTTTTGTGGGCCATCGAGGTGCTGAATGAAAAGTCTGAGCTGCTGGGATTACAGATTTCCTGGGTCAAAACTAAAATCCAGGCTTTCAATGACATCTTGGATGCTGCTATCTTGTCTGTACCTGTTTGTGGTGATGATATTTAGGTCACGGAGATATTCACTTACCTTGGCAGTGATATTCATGTCTCTGCTGGCTGTAAGCAGACGTCACTAGATGTCTGTGTTGGACCTGGGGATTCATGGATTCACTGGATCATGGTGTGTGGTGCTGCCAGTACCTGTGCAGGATGATGAATCTCCAAGACTTCAGGTCCTTGGTGCTTCCAGTCTTGCTCTACGGATGTGAGACTTCGACTCTGACCAGGGATCTGAGATGGAGACTTGGTTCCTTTGGTATCAGGTGTCTTCAGAGAATCTCTGGCTATTGTTGGTCAGACTTGTGTCCAATGAGTGGTTGATGAGAGTGTCTGTGCACGTCAGCTGCAGCTGTATGGACATGTGGCTTGTCTTCCTGACGCTGATCCTGCTCACCAGATTCTCTCAGCGAGTGAGCCTCTTGAGTTTTGGAGCGAGTAGAAGCTTTAGGAGGAGGCAATGGGCCGACCAAAATGCCTCATGGTTGCAGCAGGTTGATCAGCATCTCAAGGAGATGGGGATGGGCCAGGCATCTGCCTGGGGGATGGCCAAACGGAGGTCCCTGGAGTTTCGCAGTGATGTGCTGCTCCGGCATATGCTCCCGAACAGGACCTGACCTGAAATCTGTGTCAAAGTTCACATACTGTCATGCCAATGGAATCCCAGAAGTTTTTTTTGCTGCAGTGCCTTAGCTTGTTGAAGAGGTACCAACACATAGTCAACTGGCATGGTGATTGCAGTAAGAGAGTTTGGTTGAGTGGTTATAAGTTTATCCATGTTAAGAGAAAAAGAGAGAGAATAGATAGATATTTAAATGGAGTCACCACTGTTGGGACAGTGCAGCACATAGACCATTAAGAGATTGTTGTGGAGGAGAAACCTCAACCAAAGGTACTCCTGGGGGTTTGGAGAGGGAAGAGCAGCACATGAACAATGATCAATTGAGTTATTTATGTAAACTTCTACTCTGTCACTCGGATGGGGTTCAGGCCTGTCAAACCAGAGACAATGACAAGACAACCAGAGACAATCAAACCAGAGACAAGCCTGGAAGAAAGACAGAGGAATCCAAGATGTCCTATGGTAGGACAGATGGAATGTATATGCACAAATTGCAATAATTTCTAGTGCAAGTGTGCAATACAATTTCATTATGTGCGACATTTCAGGGGCAAGTGCGAGACATTTGTTGTTCACTTGGTACCCGACTTCATTGTGTGGTGCTATCGAAATTATGCGTAAAAGATTGCTGTCCTGCTTCAAGGATGCACCATTATGGCGCACCAAGGAGTATGCAGGTTTTTTTATTCGTGAAGGTGTCAAACCATGTGACATCTTTGGTGAATCATTGCAAAATTTGGCATGAACTGTATGTCACAGAAAAATGTGTACAAATAGTGTAAATGGTTTTGAAAATGGACAAGACGATTCCAATGTCCCAGAAAACACTTAGTCTCCCAGGCCATTGTTCATCACACACTCTCGTCCATGCTTTGTAAAATAATCTCTTGTGAACAGTTTCAGTCCTATTTGAATTATACTTGTGGGAAAAATGTATCTGATCCTTTGTCTACAGAACAAATTAATTGTATGGATTTGCCTGCTGTTTTCTAATAGTTATTTGACGTTACATGCATAATGTGTTTGTTGCTTTTTTTGTGTTATGTGTGCAGGTCTCACATTTATGGAAAAAGCATGTGGAGTTGTTAAATTATATATAGATCAACAAAATATTTTATTTCATTTCTATTTTTTTTCCAACAAGTTGTTTTTTGGTCCCTAATTGTTTTCTGGGTTTTTTTTCACTATTTTTCAAATACTTTGTGTTGCCAAAGCTTTTGTAATTACACAAGATGCTATGTTATGGTGTTGCAGTATTAAACTGTATCGGCACTCAGTAGAGTGCATACCTCTGCCAGGCTGAACAGTTTATGTTATGGATCCCACTGATGGACAGGAACTAAAATCGAATTTGCTTGTCCTTTTCATGTACTCAAATCGTCCAAGTTTGTCCGAATCCCTCCAACTATTTGAAATATTGTTTTTGGCCCCATCTCTCAATTGTGAATAAATAAGAATCACTGAAAAAATTATCGGATCCAGATCCGAACCTTCACCCAAATCAAATCAATTTGTCCTTGTCACACACTCAACCTGCCCACCAAGTTTCGTCTGAAACTTTTTGAGATATCCTGCTCAGACAAACAAACAGGGGTGAAAACATGACCTCTGTCGACCTTCGGTGGTGGAGGTAATAAATATATGGTCCCTAATAGATAACAACTGCCAATGTGAAACCAGATCGCATTGGTAAAATAGAATAAAATAATAGTGAAAGATAAAGTTGATCATCATATCAGGACAATAATGTAATGGTAAGAGTGAAGTCGATGGTGTGCCATTGCAAATCCCCAATGCTTCCCACCGATGGCAAAGTTGAAAGATGGCAAATAGTTCCACCAGGAATGACCAGTATTAAATTGAGTTTAAAAAAAAATAGTTTTGATCTCTGTGATCCGAAGTCACCAACCCATGAGCTGGGGGTCAAATCCAAAAAGTTGTTACATAGTTCATGCATCCCCCAATGTCGATTGCCATTTAAAAATGTGCCTTTTTTGTTGTTTTTTTTGGGGGGGGTTTGTCCCAGCCCCGGGCCCCAGTGGGAACAGCCAAAACTGATACTGCTCTCACACCTTGCCATGTAGTGATCATAACTACCACGTCTAGTGAATTTCTGCACAACCATTTAGTAGGACATGGCATGATGGATGGATGGATGGATGGACGGACGGACGGACAGAAGGAGCCGATTACAACATCCTCCCACCTCCTTTTTATTTTTATGTATGGGGATAATAAGTGTTGGCATAGTAAAAAATATTTTAAAAGGGGCAATACCCCTGGGTGCTCACCTGGTACAATAATGATACTGAGGAGGAAATCAACTTGGGACGGAATCAGCAAAATGTACCAATGAACCAATCAGCAAAATGTAACAATTATGGGCCCGTTTTAAAAATAATAATAATTTAATTTTTTTTTATGTCGTGAACAAACTTTGGTACATTACAGGCGATGACAGTTGTGGGCAAATTCCATCAGAATAGTGTGTGTAGTTTCTGGAAAAAAGCAAATACATACTGTGGGGGACAACCTCCCCATAGACCCCCTTTCGACCCTGTTTTTATTTTATTTTTTTAAATGCCATGAGCAAACATTTTGGTACATCATGAGTGTTGAGGGTTGTGGTGAAGTTTCATCGAAATTGTGTGTGTAGTTTCTGAGAAGAAAGGAAATGCCTCTTTTGTGGGGTCAAACCCAGACCCACTTTGACCCCTGGTAGACCCCCTTAGACCACTTTTTTTAATGCCAAAGACAAGCTTTCAAATTTCAAAATAATTTATAATTCCAGTTTGCAATGCATGTTCGTATTCCATCAATCATCCCTATTTTTTCCAACTTCAGTGCCAATTCACCCCACCTCCTTACATCTACCTCCTCCTAACCCCTCACGTGTTATACCCTTCCTTACCCCTCCGATATTTCTCTCATCTTTCCTCCACTCTTAGCGCCTCTTCACTGTCTTCTGCTTTTGTATCACCTCCTCTTATGTCCCAAATTGTGTTGTGTTCTAACATCTGTGGGCTCCATTCTAACCCAACATATCTCACTCTCTCAATCAGTACACTCAACATTTCAAACATGCTTTATCTTTCCTCTAACACCTCCCCCTCTTCCCAACCCCTCAAATATTGTACCTCCCCTGCCTGTTCCCTTCTTCACCATACCACTGCCAAGTCTCATCCTTCCCCTCTCCCCAACTCTCCCATCGCCCTCCTGTCCCTTGGCCATGCCTGTTCTCATCGTCTCCCCTCTATCTCAAAGCAACTTTCACACTCTTTGCCCCTCCAAGCTTCCCCCTCACCTCTCTCAAAAACTCCCCCTCATGCTTCTCCCTCAACTCTACCCTCTCACACTTCTCCCTTCAATCTCCCCCCTCACTCCACCTGTTTAGGTCATCTCTTCAAGCATGACTTAATAATATGGGTGTCGATGTCCTTCGATCCGTCTGTCCGTCCATCCATCCGTTCACAATGAAGTTGAAGCGGGAGATCTGGTCATTAGTGATCCTGATAGAGTTCGATGAGACGTACACGATGGTATGACTTTCAAGGTCACCGAAGGTCAAGGTCAAGGTCATGAGGCCTTTGAAGTTGTGAAAATGACGATTTTCAAATTCTATCTCCTCCACCATTTCTCAAGCGACCTTGAATTTGATTGTAGCATATGAATCTATGGGAAAATATCTAAATTTGGTCGGGCCGGATTTTCGATATTCGCTTTCGTTTTCGTGTCACGTGACTTCAAAGTTGGCAAAAAATGCTAAAATGACGATTTTTAAAACCTATCTCCTCCTACATTTCTCAAGCGATCTTGAATTCGATTGTGGCATATGAATGTATGGAACAATATCTAAATTTGGTTGGGACTGAATTTTCGAATTTCGCTTTCATTTTTGCGTCACGTGACTTCAAGGTTTGCAAAAACTGCCCTACCTTCAGGAGGCTATATATTCTCTACTGGGCATGGTAAAAGTTAGTGAATGGTGTCATTGCATAGCAGCTGACCTTGTATATTTATACATTTTCCACCAAAGGTGCAAAAGTTTCAAAACCCGAAATCTAAACGTCGGCATTTATTTTCAAAATATAATTCTGTGCGCGCGTGCCAAAATGCCGAGTCATCTTTAACCAAACTGCGCAGTCGAGATGCGCAGTAGAACTGTCCAGTAGTCTTCGGTCATAACTGAACATTGAATACTTGTGGTATTATAGAGATGACCGTCACCCCCACACGGGGGTAATTTTCAAAGTTGCACCCTCTCACATCCACGAAGCTGCCTCCTTCCCTCTGCCCCCTCTCTTATTACTCCCCACTGTGCCTCATCCCATCACCACTGAGCCTTTTCTTCTTCTCATCAGACCCTCTCCCCTAGCTCTTCTGTAATCCCCCACACACTGTCAACAACTCTCCCCACCTTCCTCCCTCCTCCCTCGTCCTACCCACCCCTCACCCTCCTCCTCACCCTCCCCCTCCCCTCCCACTCCCCCTCCCTTCCCTCCCTCTCCTGCACCGAAAGCCTTCTCCCCTCTGTCTTCCTTAACAATGTGGACCTCAAACATCCGGGGCCTTCTCTCGAACATGACAGATCTTTCCATACAGGTTGCCACCAACAAACCAGACATAATCTGTTTAACAGAAACTTTCCTCCTTCAAGATGTCTCTGACTCCCTAGTATCTCTCCCTGGTTATTCCCTCCAGTATGACAAACCTGAGCCTCGTCTTGGCAGCGGTGTCGCTCTCTTCATCAAAAACTCTGTTCTTCACTTTCCATGCACTGCCCTCACTCCCCCCACAACCCCAGGAATTCCTCTGGCTAAGGCTTCCCCTCCACTCCCACCTCATGTATACGTGTGTTGTACCATCCACCAAACAGTGATGACTATTTACACTTCGCTCGGAAGACAAATCCAACTGAAGGCAATCTCAGTTCCTTCCAGAAAGCTCAGAACAAGTGTGTGTCAACCCCGAGGATAGCCAGGAAACGGTATTTTTCAAATCTCGTCAATTTTCAAACCTGTCTCCCTCCTCCAAATCATTGTGGTGTGGGGTTAAGTCTGTTTCTGGTGTATGTTCCCCCTCCATCCCATCCCTTGCCTTAAGGGGCTACACTGCTGACGCTGCATGTGAAAAGGCTGAATGCCGAAACTCTGTGTTTTCTTCTAAATCTTGTGTCCCAAACCCATCGATTTCTGTACCCACCTTACCCAGTCGCACCCAGCTGTTCCTGGACGATGTGTCCTTTTCTTCTGACAAGGTGGAAAGCTTGCTGTCACAAAGACTGATTCTGCAACCGGTTCAGATGGCGTCAGCCCACGTGTCCTCAGCTTCTATTCACCCTCTCATTTGTTGTAGGTCATCACCCTTCTGGTTGGAAATCGGTTAACATTACCGCTCTGCATAGAAAAAGTGCTAAAACAGACCCTTGCAACGACAGACCAATCAGCCTTCTCCCAATCATCAGGAAGGTTATGGAATCCATCATCGCCTCTGACATTAAATCCTTCCTCTTCTCCAATGGCCTGATTTCCAATCATCAATTTGGATTCAGACCAGGTCACGCTACTTGAATATGCTGCTTCTGCTCTCCCAACAATGGTTGTAGGTCCTCAATTCCAAACATGACATCGGAGCCATCTCCCTGGACATTATCGCATGCTTTCGATGCGGTCAGGCACCCTGCGCTGCTCACCACACTCTTCATATGGTATCCAAGGCAATCTCCAATCTTGGCTCGCAGACTTCCTCTCTTGTCACAGTCAATGTGTGGCCCTTAATGGAGTTCTCTCATCCCCTCTTCCTGTTCAAGCTGGAGTTCCTTAAGGCAGCGTTCTGGGCCCAGTCCTTTTTCTTGTTTTCATCGATGATCTCTCCGACTCTCCGGAAAATCCTCTTTATCTCTTTGCTGATGACTCCATCCTCTGCCGTACCTTGTGTTATCCCTGAGGTCGGCAAGCAGCAGCCTCTTCACTCTGCAGATCTGGATAAAATCATAAGCTGGTCCAACACGTGAAACTTGTCTTTCAATCCTGAGAAATCTCACACTCTCACAATGTCTCTCTGAAAGGACCATCTGGAAAACTCCCCCATCTTCTTTCTCAACAATCCTCTTGAAGTCCTTTCATTCAAACTTTTGGGCCTCACTATCTGCCATGATCATTCCTGGGAAAGCCACATCTCCAAGCTGGTCTCCGAAGCCAGTTTCCGATTGGGCATCCTCCATCATGCAAAGTCCTTCCTTGGCACACCTGAGCTCCTGACCACACACAAAGCTTTCATTCACAGCCTGATGGAGTACTGCTGTCCGCTCTTGGCTGATGCTCCTGTCTCACACCTGTCGACTTCACGCTGTAGAAACCAAGGCATTTAGGATCATTTGTATTTCGCACGATGAGGCTGAGTCTTTGGGTCTCACTCTCTCACCGCAGACAGGTCAGTGGTCTTTCTGTCTTGTACCGTCTCCTCTCTGCTCCCCCCCCCCGCTTTGTCTTTGTCTTTGTCTGCCCATATTTTTGTCAGGTACTCGATGTCCACCAGCAACCCCCTTCTGGTTCAACTACCAAAATTAAGAATCGCTGCTCACCTTCATTCTTTCATTCGTCTTTCTTCCTGCCTTTGGAACAAACTCCCACGCAATCTTCAATCCCACTCTTCCCTCCAAGTCTTCAAAATAGCTGTTTACCAACATCTCTTATCTTCCCCCATCCAAAACCATTATCTTTTCTACCCCTGTTAATCCACCTCAAACCCACCTCTTTCATGCTACCTGCTTTCCTTCCTGAAAGTCCCTATAGTCTCCATCTTGTTTACTCTGTGGACCTCACCCCATCCCTCTCTCTTCCACAGATCTCCTCATTTGTCTATTCCCCACTCTTTTGTGTTTCTCTTTCCCATCCCTCTTGTCTCCTCCTCCCCCTGTTATATGTTCGGTGTGTTAGCTCTTATACGAGCCTTGACATTGAATAATAAATAAATAAATAAATAAAATTGAAATAGGAACTTGAGGTGCAACATACCAAATATTATTTTAGCTAAGTTTAGTCACAATCCCATCAGCAGTTTTGGAGAAGATGTTGTAAGTGTTTAGGGTTAGACTGACGGATGGACAACACCATTCCATAAGCTCCCCGGAACTATATTCCACGTGAGCTAATTAGATCCTGGCTAAAGTAAAATGCTCTCAATAAAAAGTATGTGACCAGGGATCGAGCTCAACCTCAGGGCATGTCAGTTGTGCTTACCTTCACTGGTTTGTTGGATGCCTGGGTATCGACAGTAGATTGTGTCAAGGATGTGGGTCCAGTGCTCACTAGTGTGAGTTTATTGACAGAGTCAAAGAAGAGATCTTATAATGTAATTTTCACTCGTGGATGCCTGAGATCTGGTTGAAAATATAAAGCATTCAGAAAACTGAAGTGGGCTTTTGCCGAGGTTTTGGAGGAGTGTAGGAAAGAGGATGTGCATGTGAATCCTATGAGTGAATTTTATGCTGGAGGGCAAAAACCAAAAGAAACACGGGGTCTATTTGATATTTCTCTGGGTGCTTGCTCATGTCGAAGAAAAGGAAAATGAGAGGAATGAGTTTGAAAAACTGGGATGTTAATTATGTATTTGGCAGTTTGATGTATCAAAGCCTGACACCCATGGAACAGGATACCATGTCCATTGAACTTTCAAAGGGAATTCCAAAATTGGCTAAACAGGAGCAATGGCAGACAGGTAGGTTAGTCAAAACTACTGCCAGCTATTCTGAACATATGGAGCAGCCAAGGAGGAGGTTATCTGTGAAACATAGTATGATTTGAAAACTGCAACTCCTGAATATGGAATGAAACTGACAAATGATAGAAATAGATGGCACAATGCAATCAACACCATCAGGAGATGTGATCAGTAGCCTGGAAATACCCTGGATAGTGTGGCAGAGCAAGTAGTCCAATTGGGTAGAAGGTTGGATCACTTGGGAGATAGAACGTTACTCCCATGCCAAAAGTCTTTGAGAGTGGGGCAGGAAGGATTTGGGATATGCATGACAAACAGGTAGAATCTCAAAGACGTTGTCAGCCTGGATGCAGAAGAGGTTTATCTGGTCAATGTTTCATGTGTGTAAGAGAGAGTTGTGTTGTGAAAAATTGCCCTTTCCCACCAGGAGAACAGATCAGAATAGGACAGGAGGTTGTGTAATTCTCAAGTGTTTACATGCATGAGCCCCCATTAAATGAAGAAGGCTCCACATGGGGGAGAGGAAGAGAGGGTTGTGGGAAGTGGTAATCCCTGGGCCACAGGAATAACATTAAGAAAACATCGAAGGTCTATTAAAATGTCCATATTCAGGTGTGTGATGAAAATGAAATCGACAAATTAGGGCTCAATGGTTATGGGTCCGATAAGGAAGTGATAGTTTCGGTTCAGGTGATATTGCGTTACCATTTGTCCCTTGACTTCCATTAACACATACTGGCTCTAAGTTAACGGCAATTTTGGAACATTTTGTGGACGGATACATAATTAAGTGTTGAACCACGAGAAAATGCTGATGAGCCAAATGAGAGACAACCAATTAGACAAATGGTAACGCATTGGGTGCATTCTGTTGATCTGGAGATACAAGTAAGTGACATGCTTTGTTGTGCTACAAACACCACACAAGCAAAAGATGCCAATGGTAAATGGAACAAATGTATTGCAAGTGGGTTAAACCTATTTATTTGCAGAGGCGTATGAGTCCAAGGTAGCTAGAATGAAAAACACTGCAGTATGTTATATTTTATTGGATGCTAGTACTACAGCATGAACAAGTACTTACAAGAGCCTACCAAGCCAATTGAGAATAGCAACCTGGAGTGCTCAGACTATGTTGGTGAGGTAGTGAGAATTCCAGAATGTCAATGGAAGATCCATGGGTTGCAAATAGGAAAAATAACCCAGCTTTCAAGTAAAATGTGGATAAGCTGTTGCTCTTTTTCACTTGGGAAAGACCTTTGTAATAAAGCAGAAGATCCCTTTGATTCATGATGATCCTTTCTGACTGCCATAATCACCACGTTCCACCAGCTTATTTCCAGGAAGTTTGCAGGCAGATTCTGAAGACAGCAAAAACTTGGATTATTTGTCTTGAGCCCTGGTGTAGGCTCATGGTGGTGGTTCAAGACAAATAATGATACTACCGAACTGTGTTGAGTACCGCCAACTGAATAGATAAACCGTGTAAGACTGATACCCATTGCCTTGGATGAATGAGGTGCTTAATGCACTATGTGGGGCAAAATAGTTCTCTTTGTTAGACCTGAAGTCAGGGTACCATCGTATTGAGGTCCAATCATTGGACAAAAGCAAGACTGTTTACTATGCCGATGGGCCTCTGAGTTTAATTGGATGCCTTTGGGATCAAAATTTTACTACATATCAGTGATTGATGAGGTCTTGTGTCTCAGATGAATGTCTCGGTGTTGTTATACCTGGATAGCATAGTGTTTTCTTCACCCTTTCAAGAGCATGTGGGAAAAACTCCCACAGATCTTTGTTTATTGGTGACACATTGGGATGCAACTGAAGACATTGAAGTGTCACTCATTTCAGAAAACCTTACATTAATTGAGGCATGTGGTAACCTCTCAGAGTGTAACCTGGGATTCAGAGAAGGTCATGGGTGATTCTGTGAATGACTGGCAAGTCCCAATGGACAGAAAGAATCCAAAAATTATTAGGGTTTGTTGGCAACTATTTTATAAAGGCTTCTCATCTATTGCAGCACTGCCATACAATTTCACATCAAGCAATCTCATTAAGTTAAGAAAGTTAAAGGTCCACATAAGTCGAGAGGGGCAGCCGTGCCATTTCAAAAGGATGCCAACTACCTGAAAGCCTCTGAAACGTGCAGTTTTCTGCAACCCCTTTGTCTTGCAGACGGATGCATCTCCTGAAAGTTTGGGGTGCTTTTGTTGCGACTTCAGTGTGAGAAAGACTGCTTTCCAGGACATAAACTGTAGTTCCTTGCCCTAGAATTGGCAATTACATACCAGCATAAAGATTTTCTACATGGTCATAACTTCACTGGAGTGACAGACAACAATCTGTTGATGTATACCAAGCTGGATGCTACAGCACAGCGATTGATGGTGGGGTTGGCATCTTATACGTTTGACAGTGTATCACCTGGGGAAGAGTAATGCCATAATGCAGAGGGATTGTCATGGTGGCCTCGGAGGGCTGATTATTTATATTTTATATATATTTTTTTATATGTATATATCTAGTATATATATATATATATATATATATATATATATTTTTTTATATGTATATATCTAGTATATATATATATATATATATATATATATATATATAATTTATTATTATTATGTTATTTATATGTCAATTTTTGGGAGCTCCAGTGTGTCATTGGTTGTCCTCTCCATACGTGGGTTTCAGAAGGTGGATTGGAATCCTCCCAGGTCTCAAAGTATTCACCTCCGTTTCACTAAGGGATGATTTTTGTGAAGTTTTCTTGGAATATGTGAAGTTTTTTAGTTTTCATAGTTTTGTTCCGAGAGCTCTTTTGAGGATTGATCACCACTGAGCCCCTGACAGTTTCCAGCTGCAGTTTGTTTGCAGTAATATTCCCAGGGATGGTTTTTAAGGTCTCTGTGAGGTTCTTTTTATCATTGCAGTTGCTCCAAATATCACTGGTACAATTTCGGCATTCTTCATCTTCCAGGATCTTTTCACTTCATTTTTAAGATCTTGGTATTTGGTCATTTTATTGGTGCTTGTTTGCACGCACTGGTTACTGGTAACACAATTGGGTATAGTAATAGTTTGTAACAAAATGTATTGTTGTTGGCTGGAGCATCACATCTGAAGAATGCATCAAAATTTCTGCTGTTTATTTTAAACTGAGAAAAAGAGCTCTTCATGCTTGTTAGCTTTGTTCATGGAGAAAAAAAGAATTCTCTGTTCTCCTGCAGTGTGTGTGTGTGTGTGTGTGTGTGTGTGTGTGTGTGTGTGTGTGTGTGTGTGTGTGTGTGTGTGTGTGTGTGCGTGTGTGTGTGTGTGTGTGTGTGTGTGTGTGCGTGCGTGCGTGCGTGCGTGCGTGCGTGCGTGCGTGCGCGCGCGCGTGTTTTTGATCATATTCGGAATGTTACTTATGAAATTGTTTTGCTGAATGTTTAATGCAGTTTTCTGGTTTTTTTAAATCTTCGTGTGATGTCATATTTTTAGCATGGTATATGTCCTGGAGGTCATATTTCTTCAAAAGGGGGAAGATGTTATTGTAAGTGGAAATTGTTCACTCAGTGGAGGTGATTGGTGAATGGATATCGAGTTGTCCTGAGAGGGGGTCGTGATCTGTGGATTGGGAAGTTGGTAACAAGGCTGAAAGAGACGGCAGGTGTTAGTGGGAGCCAAGTCAAAAGCTGACCATTGTAAATTGGCACCTCCATGTTCAGTTTATTAAAATACAGTAAAACCTTGCCGAATGGCAAATAGTTTATAACAATCAAGTCAATGATATATGTTCTCGGCCCCCAAAATTTAAGTACAAAAATCATTAATGAATTTAAATTTAAAAAAGAGATTTTATGGAAAAATAAGAACAATTGAATAAAATAATATCAAACGAGTAAAACAGACATAAAATGCCATAACCCCCCGTTGTTTAGTAATTTTGCTGTTTGGCGTTAAAGGGCTAGCCCATACAAATAAATGGCTGCCAGTCTACCAGTCGGCCATCTTGGATCGGATCGCAAAATGAAGTGTGATTCACGTGTATGCCATCATGTACTGTGCTTGTACCAAGTTTGAACAAAATTGGACAATGCATGTCTAAAATGGTTAAGGACAGACACATTTAAGTAACAACATGGCCATCAGTCAGCCATCTTGGATCTGATCTCAAAAAAAAATGACAGGCCTACTATGTAAGCCATCATTCATTATCTGTGTGCCAAGTTCAACACTGTTTTTCTTTACCACTAGAATGGTTGCCAGTTGGCCATCTTTGATGGAGCGATACAAAATGATGTGCATATGCATATCACCATTTGTTGTCTTTGTGTGAAGGATGAATAAAATCGGTCCATTCATGTCCAAAATATGGTGGCTCACGTACGCATGCACAGACATGGAAATAGACACCAAATCCATAAGTCCCCGTTTCGCACCAAGTCTAATGGCCTAATAATACCATCAATAAGAAGGCTTTTCTGCTTAGAATATCTGTACAGTACAGTACAGTATTATGTTGAGGTTTTTGTTGGGGAGCCCCGGTCAGTGCTGCTTGAACAGGCCCACGGCATCGAGACAGCCGATCGTTCTAATCAGGAGCGATCCACAGATCCCTCAAATATATGTTGTGCTCTTGCTTTCGTGGCACCAGGACCGTGTAGTCTTCCAAAATGCGTTTTGTTGTGTGTGGAGCGGCCTGGCAGAGGTTGCAGGTGTTGTCAGTCGCATCCCTGATAGGCATCCCCAATGCAACAGAACAAAAAGGAATGTGGGGGCCACCTTCTTCACCACGATCTATCACGCTTCTTTTTCTTCAGAAAGATTATTTTGTTCCTTTCTACTGGTTCTTATGTTCTGTTGCATCCTCAATGAAAGTGTTAAACTTGTGAAAACCGAACAAGTTCGGGGGTGGGTTACTTTTTCCGCATCTATGCGGAAATATTGACGCAGAGGGAAAGAAATGGTGTCTGAAAGTTAAACGCAGATATGCTAAATAAAACGGCGAAGTTTTACTGCACTGAAAAAGGTCACCTGTACTGAAAATACCACCAGACATCGTGCACCTGAGCAATGTGTTGGGCCTGAAAGGCGCTTACATATGCTTTCGAGTGGGACTAAACAGGATATAGAAAGTGAAGAGAAATCTTAGTGCCTTCTGTTGGCTTTCACTGGGTGCACTTTGGTCTGTGTTGTGTGGGTGGTGCTCTGGGTGCTTGAATGCTTTGAACCGAGTGGCTTGGAAGAATAACAAAGCACAACAGTCGGGTTTTCCACTGTGGTCACAGCAGCTCCATCTCCACCAGGCATAGTGCACCTGAGCCATGTGTTGGGCCTGAGGGCACTTACATAACATATGCTTTTGAGTGGAACTAAACAGGATATGAGAAATGAAGGTCTGATTGACTACCGTTCAATCATGTATCAATACATGGTGCATTTATACACATCATTGATGAGAAGGAAATTGTTCAGAGGGGTGTTATAGGAATTGAGATGCTCACAATATTCCAAGACATGGCAACTTTATTATTTTCAATATAGCCTCACTTGATTTCAATGCACTTGCTCAAGTTTTCCTTAAAACTGTTTATCCCTGCAACATAGAAGTTTTAAGAATTTCTCCTTCAGCCACATCACTATTGCTTCAGTCAATTCCTCATCATCAGTGAATCAGTTGGCACACAGGTGACACTTAGAATTTTGAATTGGATAATATTCCCATGAGTGGGCATTCCAGCCACTCCGATCCACGGTCATGAATTGCGGACTGTGAAACATGGGTCTGGTGCACAGGCTCAAAATTCAAGACGATGATCTTTACAGCTGAGAGTTGGTTGCAAAGTTTCTTGGATGGCAGTAATCCTTTGTGCTTCTATTTATTGAATTCTGATTAGACTTTGTGATCCCAGTTCTGAAGTCATGCTTTGCTACCATTTACAAAAAAGAACTATAAAGTTGGCTGGATCTGCGTTTAAAAACAAGATTGTAAAATTATTTAAACCAATGGCATATAACAAGCAGAGATGTAAGTTTTTATAACGAGCAAAAAAAAATCTGGCTCTTTAGTGCAAACAAAGACTCCATTCCAAGAAACTTGCACAGTAGAAAGTTGAGAGGTGTTCTTTCGTGTCTTTCACTTATTAATAATAAGGCTGAGCAAGAAAGCATTTTGAACGTGCACTGTCTGAGTGCCAGAAAACGTAGCAACTGAGCTTACCATGGTGTACAAGGACATGCCTTTTTTTTTTTTTAAGAAAAGAAAATCCATTCTCCCTGCCCTTCCCCTCTAAGTTTGGCTTGATGCTAGTTTGTCTGCAAGGAAACTTGAGTTCATGCAATGAGAGAAATGATCAAGTCCACCATCATGATAAACAAACATCAGACTGTGCTGGATGGAGCCAGATTTCATCCATTGGACAAATTTTTACAGATGTTTCTTCTTTAAACATTACTTAACAATGAGATGAATGCAAATTTGAAAATGGATGTGAGGGAGGGACCCAAATTGATGCTGAGTGATATCGCAGGTTAACTACTTTTCTTGTTTGTAAGAATATGAAACTCTGCATCACTTCTACTGTACTAGTTATTAATTTCCATTAAGTTGTGTTTGACTTCTGATGATATTAATGGTCAGGTCAGTTATGGAAGCCTGCACCAGAGCAGGGCGTTGCTACGTCCACTTTCTGCCAGTACTCCAGGGGCCTCTGCAGATGCCTGGTCCATCCTCATCTCTTTTAGATGCCGATCAACCTGCTGCAACCACGAGGCACATGGTCGGCCCATTGGCCTTCTTCACTCACGAGGCTCCCTCGCTGAGAGAATCTGGTGAGCAGGATCAGTGTCAGGAAAATGAGCCACATGTCCGTACAGCCACAGCTGACGCTCAGGGACTCTCTCATCAACCACTCGTTGGACACAAGTCTGACCAACAATTACAATAGCCAGAGATACTCCGAAAAGACCTGGTACGGAAGGAGTTAAGTCTCCATCTCAGGTCCTTGGTCAGAGTCCAAGTCTCACATCCATAGAGCAAGACTGGAATGACTAAGGACTTGGACTCAGACTTTTGTCGTCCTGCGTAGGTACTGACTGTGCCACACCCCATGATGCAGTGAATCTCTGACTCCTCAGGCCTGACCCAGACATATGTTGACTTCTAGTTCACAACATGCAGAGACATGAATATCACTGCCAAAGTAAGTTAATCTCTCCGTGACTTCAACATCCTCGTAACAAACGTGTACCGACAAGATAGCAGCATCCAAAATGTGATTGAAAGCCTGGATCCTAGTTTTGACCCAAGAAACCTGTAATCCCAGCGGCTCCTACTTCTCATTCAGCACGTCGATGGTCCCCGTAAGGATATCCAACGTCTCCCTAAAGATGACTGCATCATCTGCAAAATTAAGGTCAGAGATCCTGACATTCCCAAACGATGCACCACAGCTTGATCTCTCCTATACCCTCCCTGGAATCCAATCCATACAAGCACTGAAAAGTGGGGTGTGGGGGAAGGGGTTCACTGCAGCCCATGTTTCCACAAAAGGTGGCTGGTTCACAGTTGATTTGGAGAGTCAGCAATAATGATAGTAACATCCCTGACATCCAACTCAGCTGGTGGGTCAGCCTGGCATAGTCGCTCAAAGTAACCGGCCCAGCGGACCTTCACTTTGAACTCCTCTGTCAATAGCTCACCACCCTCCACTCTAACTGCAGTACACCAAGGGACGGTCTTGGCGGAACACAATGCAGAAATTCCTCTGTAATCATGATGAGAATCACTTGACCACAGGTGATTCTCTACCCCTTCACTGATTCCTTACATATAGGCCTCCTTGTCCACCCTCAGCGCACATACCGTTTTATGCTCAGTTCCCTGAACAGCTCAGCTCTACCATTAAGCCTGACCCTGGAAATGGTCAATGCTATCCAGTGTCCCTTGGGAAACAAATTTCTTCATTGCCTGAAGGTGGGTTCCAAGACACCCAGACCCCCAAATCCCCACTCAGCCTGTTTGCAAATTCCTCAGCTCCGCTCTCATTCTTGAGCTTGCCAACATATACTAGCCTAGGCTGGGCTTGTCCCATTCTCCTGGATTTGAGTTGCAACTTCAGAGATGATGCATCAAGCCTGTGGTCGGTATCGAGGAATTGGGCACTCCGATAGACCCTGCAGTTCTGGAGCATCCTCCAGCGACCACCAATGGTCACATGGTCAATCTCCTTTGCCACACCACCAGCATTGGAATAAAAATCCAGCGATGAGCCTGTGAGTGTTGAAACCATGTAGCCACCCTAAGTCCATGACTTCTTGCAAAGTCAAGGAACTTAGTTCTATACTGGTTCACAGTTCCAGACCAATGGGGACCAACACATGTCTTATAACCATCCCTATCAATATCAGTCTGTATTGAAATCTCCCAAGACTGGAAGAGTATCTCACCTGGGGCACGGATCAACCACAGACTCGAGCGTGGAATAGAATGCCTCCTTCACAGTGAGATCACTTTCATCAGTCGGAGCATATACAGAGACCAGGGAAATTATACCCATAGTTTGCTTGTTGACCTGTGTTACCTCAATTATTATGGGAGTCAGCTTATTGGACACAGCTGCAGCATCTCCTTGTGTATGGTAACCGTGCAGTAGTTGGTGTAACCACCTGCAATGATCTCACCACTATCTGGTCTCCGAACCTCAAAGAGTGCTGCAGCACTCTTTGAGGTTCGAACGCTGGAGCTCGGATAATAGCAGAGACAACAGATCATCCTCTCTTAGGGTGAGGATATTCCAGGCACCCACCCAAAATAACTGCCTCAGGTTAACCAGAGGAGACTGCCTTCTGGTGGATGACACCTCAGGACCACCACGACACACATCACTGCAACCCAACCCAGGAAGCTTTTACCCCCATGCTTTTCCTCCCATCATCAAAAAATGGGTGTCCCGAAGGTTTTGTGCACATCTCATCATCCGAGGACAGCTGCACAGAAGATAATTCCACGGAGTTGGTTTTCAGTTTTCTTTGTGTTGTTTGTGTTCTGCATAATGAAGTGTTTTATGGTGGCCAGAGTGAAAATACTGCCACCAACCTCCAAGAGAGAAGGTAACGCAATTGCAGGAGGATATCTGCAGACACAGTTGGGCACCAGATATGAATGGTCGTTGGCTCACAAGGAGCTCCTCCACCCTTTAGCAGGTTTTATTTTTAATCCTGCTCGGTGTCCATATCCATAGGTGGGGGAGACTGTTTAGTCGCCGACAACCCGACCATGAAACAGATTGGTACAGGTTTGCATGGTACTTGCAGCAAGCAAATCACAGACCTAATCTGTCCTGCCCTGACAATTAATGATCAGATTTCTCCAAACATCCCAATCCTGCAATGTTTCCTGACCGCTCAGTTGCAGCGTTTACCCCATCTGTCCATTACATACACGGTCATCCTCTTCTTCCCTCAACCTGACCCAGCATGGTTGATTTCTCCAGACTTTTGTTTTCTGCACGCATGATGTGTCCAAAGTATGACTCTTTCTGTTTTAGCAGATCAGAACTTCTGATGTAACTGGTTGTCTGATTTCTTCAAGCATCGATTTGTTTGTTTTTCTTTCAGTGCGTGGAATTTGTAACGTTTGACAATTATTGAAATGTGGTGTTGAAGACAATCTTCTTACTTTCTTCCTTTTTCACTGTCCATGAATCACATCTATCCATTCCACTTCAATACCAGAGCATTCATCAGCCTCCTCTTGGTTTGTATTGTCACATGTTTGTCTTTCCAGATCGTTGTCAATCCTGGCATTGCTGTTCTACCCAATGCTCGTAGCCTGGTGTTGGCTTAGCGGTTGGGGTGGTGGCTTGGGATCCTGGAGTCCTGAGTTTGAGCCCCGTTAGCCACTGAATTAACACCAGGGGGTTGACTCAGCCTGTCATCCTTCCGAGGTCGGCGAAATAAGCACCAGTATACTGGTAATTGGGGCACTGCATCAGCGGCATAGTCGTGCCCCTAGCCAATGATGCAACCAGCAGCCAAAATAGGCAGCACATGATGGGAACCCAATGCCAACCATCTATTAATTTTTCCTTCACATTCTCCACTCACTTCAATCTTAGATCCCAGGAAAATGAAACTTTCTACTATTTCCACTTGATCATCTCCCAATCCGAAAACCTCGATAAGATTTTAGTCTTTTTTATTTTATACTTAGGTTTAACTAAAGACCAGATTTTTCACTTTCCATCTTTACTGTTTGCATCAGTAAAGTTTCTGCCAACATAGTAGTATCGTCAACAAACCTTAGGTTGTTGATGCAGTACATATTCCTCCAATCATGTACATATTCCTCCAATCATGTACATATTCCTCCAATGCTCACTTTGTACTCGCTCTACAAATTGAACAAGTGAGGGGAGAGAACGTACCCCTTTCTGACCCCTTTTCCAATTCCAAACCATCCTGTTGATCCATACTCTGTTCTTACTGTAGGTTTTTGTTTTGTGTGCAGGTTTCTTATCAGACACATCAGGTGCATCAACATCACCATTTCTCTCAGCATAATCCACGATTAACACAATTTAAAGCTTTGCTATAACCTAGAAAACAGTGATACACCTTCTTCTGACATTCCCTTGCTTTTTCCATCATCCACCTCAGATTTATGATTTGATACCGAGTACCTCTTCCTCTTCTGAAACCTGCTTGCTCAATGGGCATTTCCCACTTAATGACATCTTCTATTCTATGTTTTTTGTTGTTGGCTTTTTTTTTTACTTTTAATATTTACATCTGCACTATTAAAATGTGGGGTGTGTATCTGTACTTCATATCATAGGCGAAGAGTAACAAATAGAGGATATGTCCTGAGACACCCCAGTGTCTCTGACATAACTGAGATTTAGGGCTGGTAGGATGGCTTAGACATATGCACACTCGCTTGTAAGCTGTCTAGCTTGAGCTTGAATCTCGACTCGGCTATAAACTGTGATCCCGGTGTTTCACAGGCAGTGTGATTCATCAATGTGTGTGCCGTCCCTCGGATGGACGTTAAACTGGATGTCATCTGCCGGCATTAGATGGTGGACGTTAAAGATCCCACGGTGTCCTTCGCAAAGAGTAGTGATATCGCAAGCTATCACCAACACCATGGTCAAATTCCAAATTCCTGCCCTGACTTCCTGAGCCAGAGTGGCGACCCAACCAAGACTGTAGCTCAGTAACTACTTTGGCAGCACCAACGCTCTGCATAGAGCATGGAACATGATGATGATGATGCTGATGATGATCCGAGTCTTGGTATGAGTAGTTTCAAAGTGCATGTTATGACAAATATCTTTGTTCATAAAAGAGTTAAATAACAGAGGATGGAAGGATCACATAATAACTGGAATGGAACAGGTGAATATTTGATGAGTCGACAGACAGGGTTAGCAGGTGTGAAAAAGATGGTCTTCATAATCTACAATAATAATGCAAGGATTAACATACACCGTCATGCCATGCCTTGTACTTCGGGTGACACATGATATCATTTTACCTTATCAAGGAGGGTAGGTGCAGAAATTTTTAGGAATGCCAGTGTAAACAAGGCAATACATATATATATATATATATATATATATATATATATATATATATATATATATATATATATATATATATATATATATTCCAATTTCTATAATTATTTCGTCATACGAAAGTTGGTGTCATGCTTGGCTTACCTTTAGCATTTAAATCTTGATTTTCATTTCTTCGAGTTGACATTGAATGAATAGTTGGTGAATACAGAGTGCTTCCCAGAAGCTTGCAAGTTTTCTCAGGGTGTGTACTTTCAGTGTGATGTGTGAGCCAACTTACCGATATGGTGTAGTCTGTGTTTGTTATGAGGAACTACAACGGCACTAGGTAGAGCACATACCTCCGCCAGGCTCAACAGTTTGCATTTTGTATCCAACTGATAGGCTGAATCTGCATCCGGACCTTAACCATTATCTAATCGGCTTGTTCTTGTCACCTTCCCAACTCATCCACCAAGTGTTGTCATAATCCATCCATAACCTCTTGAGATATGCTAAATATCCTTTTGGCCCTACCACTTGATAGTGAAGAATCACTTTCAAAAATCTAGTACCTGGATCCGGATCTTCACCAAATCTCAATTCGTTCTCGTCTTTGGGTGCGATTCAAATATTATGTACACATAGGTCAAACATTGACATTTTGCATTCACAATATGGATATGGCCACTTAAGATTTAATTAGTTCCCCCCTGACCCCTCCCCCCTTGAATTCCTACTGGCACATCTAGTAATGTTTATCTCCCACACTGGCCAATTTTCCTGCAGTCCCAGGTGATGGCCCAAGCAGCAATTTCATTCCTAAATGGCAATCGACAGCTGAGAGCGCAATAAATTTGATTGGAGAAATTATTTTGGTGCTGCTTCATTAGTGCTGCACCATGCAAGAAAGTGCATCAATAAATGCTAAAATAACGTGTCCAATGCACAAAATTGGGGCAGGGGACAAAAATCCCCGCTATCATCGCACCATGGAAAGAAGAAAAAAAAAATCTTCCACATCCTCTGAATTTACAAGGACACTCACATAAGAAGAATGGACCCATCATCCTCTGTAATCAATGTGTGGCTGTTGGAGTCATATTGCCATCTCTACCAAATTAATCTACCCTGCACTCACTCATCCTATCGCTAATGATTATCGGAATTAGGGTTTTCCGGTACGAGAAGGTTACCGTTGAGGGTTTTTTCTTTGTGAATTGAGGCAACGTTGAAAACTTTGTTTCATAATATGAAGTTGCTTTAACGAAAGATTTAAAGCAAGGACAAACAAGCAGATGGTCCGAAGGCATGCCACTTCCTGTGTTTTGTGAGAACTCTCTTCTTCCCCCAAATTACCCTTTTCCTAAGCACTCTTTTTCGAGGTTATTGTGATTTCCCCGCCACCCCCGTCTCCTTCACCCCTTTTTGTTTGTTCATTGTCGGTTGGTTTGTTTCTTTCGTTTCATCCCACCTTTCAACTTCTTCCTCTTCTTGTTGTGTTTCATTCAGTTTGTGTGCAGCTTGTTCGTCCCCATGTGGTCCCCTCCCCTTGATCCCACTTTCACTATCGCTTCTGCTCTGCTGTTGGTGTTTCCCCCTTTCCATTTTGCTCCATTCTATTCTGCTTTATCTCTTCCACGAGCGTCGATCACGCGTACCAAAAAAAAAAAAACTTTGGCTGAGTTGACCCCCTTGATACAGGATTTGCTGTATTTTATTTTAATTTATGGTTATCCATGATCTCAAGGTCTTATAATTAAAAAAAAAAAAATTAGCTTTTCATTGAATCAATTCACAAGAAATATATTTCTTTTCCAATTTTTTTTTTCCAGTGTCTGTCAATGATTTGTCAACCATAAATCCATGACCTCCGAGTAACTGTAAGGAAAGACGCACTGCTTGTCCTGATGCAGATTGCAAATATCTCATTCGCAAAGCTTCTTGACGACAATCTGTTCCATTAACATCAAACGTTCCAGAAAAAATATAAATAAAAAGTGCTCTTTGGGACCAGAGGTTTGGGGTGGGGGGAGTGTGTGACACCATTGTTATTAATGAGAGTTGTTTTTGTATTGTGCAATGTTCACTGTGCGTGTTTTTTGCCCTGTGAAACCATTGAACACTTATTACTCATCTATCTATAATTCCAGCAATCTCTGTGTGTCTGTCTGTCTGCCTGTCTGCGACCGCTGTTTCTCGACAACCACTGGTCCGATCTAATTGAAACTTGCCAGGTATATTGCTGGAGACCTGTGGATGTGCCTTTTCAAGGTTTGATATGAATCGGACAAGTGGTTCCCAAGTTATGGCCATTTATTTACCAAACCAATGACAGGACACGGTTCTTTGACATCACGATTGACGGCACAATTCTTCTTCTTTTCTTTTTTTTGCACGTACGGCCACGCACGTGCAGGCACGCACTAGTTATTTTAATGGCAAGAGGAATGGGGGGGGGGCAGCCACATTTTTACTCCTTTGCTCTTGGAGTAGTTTGTACATATGATCCCATACAGGACAATGATATCTACTATAATAAATAGAGCTTGTGTGGGTTTAGCTACATTGCCAATATTCACTCATCGACTGGATGCGGCACTGATTAGTTGAGTTGCCCGGTTTTCTTTTCTTCGTGTCTTCGAAGGTGGCCCTAGATGGGCACTCTGGCCCAGAGACGAACCATTAAGAATGGAAATGATTAAATATGATGAAATGTTTAATGATCATGTTTTTGTTTCCATTGGCACCGTTTGTGTCAGCAAAAAAAAAAAAAAGTGTCATCACAATCGACTCACAAGAGTGTTACAAGCTTCAAATGCGATCACATGGAATATGATCTGTTGTGATCAATGAAATTTGTTTTTAAAATGACGGCAATTATAAAGTGCATTTCCAAGAATGTGCCACAGCAAATTGCCCACCGAAGGTGGGCTGAGAAAGGTGCTGGTGCCCGCTATTTTAGGAAATGGTGTGCTTCAATTGCAAGGATATACAAAAAAAATTAAGATTATAGGAGGCCAGTTTATCCATCATGCTTGTGCTTTGTTGAACATCCTATTATTAATCTATCATTTTACTTGCTGTTAAGTACTCACCCCATTTTTGCCATTTAACTTAATCAAACTTAACATTCACATCCCTTTATATTTCCCTTGCATGTCCAATTTAATCTTGAGGCAAGGAATTTGGTCATGACAGACACGTTAAAATACTGTGGGATATTTAACTTTCACAACATAAATTCAAATGGCACAGCCGGCTTTCCATCCCCAAACAAAGGACTGTATGTTCTGAGATGTGACACCCCCTTGCCAGCACTGCACCTTGACGGGCTGTTTTGGTCGAATTTGATGAAATAACAGAACAAATCCATGACCAGATGGCTGAGGCGAGCACACTGAGCTATTCTGCCTTTCCTCTGCGTTAAACACCCAGCCTTCCATCCAAGTATTAATTGTTCGTGCCTGGTGTTTCCTTACTGATTAGGGTGGTGGGCTTGGGATCCGTGGGGCTTGAGTTCAAATCCTGCCTCCCATTGAATTAATACCAGGTGGGGTTGACTCAGCCTGTCATCCTTCTGAGGTCGGCAAAATGAGTACTAGTTTTCTGGGATGTTTGAGCCATTTGAGTATCCTGCGTCAAAGTGACGATCCATCCAGGATTGTGCACAATAGCCCAGAGGAGACTGCTTTGGCAGCACCGACACTGTACACAGTGTGGTCCCACTGGATGGATGGATTAATTGTTCTCAAATCTCCTGAGCTTCTCTGATCTGGTGCATTCAGATTGATAAGTCATCGATGTTAATTGACAATATTAGTAGATCAAGTGACAAATAAAGACTATGTTGGGTTTCAACCTGGGGTCACATCATCGTGAGTCATATTATTCAAATGAGAATGCAAAACAAGCTTTCCAATACACAACAGCATTTATGAAGAAACTCATAAAGTGCAGTTTATTTACACTGGTTGTGTTCAATATCTCCAGGGCTGGCTCTGTGAGCTCCTGCGTTGGAAAGAACCACCGAGCCCAGAGAACAGGACACTCTGGGAAAACCTGGCCACCATCCGCCGTTTTCTTGGCCTATCACAGTCCGAGAGAGATGCCATCTATCAGGAGGAGGCTGCCAATAGCTCGCACCATCATGCTACAGTTGCAGCCGCCACTGTCAGCCCACACCACAACTTTCACCACCACCATCACCACCACCTTCCGCATCCTGTGGCACAACCCCGAGCACCTTTCCCTGCTCACGATATGCTGGACAGGTCGCCCTTCAGACAGCCTTTACTATCTGATTACATTCAGGTTTGTATGACATTGGTGACTACAAACTGTAAAAAGTAGCGGTAAAGTTCAGTTGATAAATTAGAGTATTAATCTGTATTGACTGGATTGATTTCATTCTAGGTGAGAATAAAAAAAACATTGACATGTTAAGGATGCTTTTTAAACATTTATTGGCTTCATATACTTAAATGCAGGTAACTCCCTTCTAAAGTTATTTTGGATTAGGGGAACTGGAACGCACATCCAGCCAAGAAGGTTTTTTTTGTGGATGAAGGCCCCATGTTTATGTTTTGACCACCAAATGCCCTTCAAATGGCACAGATTTATTTGCTGGATTTTCCTTCTGCTCCCTTAATGGATGTTTTTTCCCAAGCTGCACCTGGTTATTTTATACCAGGATAGATCTGGTAGATCTATCTTGGTGTAAAAAAAAATATATATATAAAATAAGATCGACCCCACCCGCATCATTGGCTGAGGGTGCTTGGCTGTGCTGCTGATTCAGTGCCCTCTCTAGGTTAGGGGCAGGAATTTGTGATTTGCTCATGGTGCCAGCAATAGTTCACCTACTCTTCATGAAGGACGCTGTGAGAAATTTAACGTCCACCAACTAATGCTGATAGACGGGACGCCCAGTTTAATGTCGATCCAAGAGACGTTGATGAATCGCCCTGCCTGTGAAACATTAGGATGACAGTTTACAGCTGGGTCGGGCTTCAAACCCAGGCTAGACAGCTTGGTGGCAAGTGTGCATAACTCGAGGCCATCCTAGCACCCTGGCTTCACAATATACTTGTGGAGAACTCTGAGAATCAATCTCGTAAGTTTTGAAGATCTTCACATTTTCTCACAGAACTAAATATTTGACACTCCCAACTTCAGACTCGACTCCCATGCACCCTACCTTTATCTCGTCTTACTCCACCATCAACTCCAACTCCACCCCTTTCCCCTCTCTAATCCCACCTTCCCCTTTTTGTATATACTATATTGATAGACCTTGATTGACTTGGGTATTGCCATTAATCCCTGCATGACCATTTACAGGAAAATGCTTAGTTGGTGCAGTAGGCGTGGCAGCTGATTAATGTGAAATCATTGTTTGATTCATAAATGGGATTTTCAATTCATGCGTAACGTAATTACCCCACAAAAGCTCCTCCTCGTTTCCCTTTCAATTACTAGCTCGAGCACTTGTAGATGTTAATGAGACCTGTAAAGCCAAAACTACTCCAACATATCGTATGCAATGACCAGTTAATTGTGTGACTTTTCCCCAAGTATGGATTTCCTGAGGATGTGTATGTCTAAAAATAATTTGACAAGCTAAATAATGTGATTTTTTTTTTTTTGTATGTTTTCGTTTTCCCACATCCCTCCTGCCAGGGGGCATTTTGCCCCACTTTACTCCAGTTATTAACTTTTATAATTTGAGTTTAATTTCACTTTTAAATTGGTATGTTTGTGACCTCATGCCTGTTTTCCACTCTGCTGCCATTCTTGATGCTGTTCTTCGTCAGGCATTTCCATCATTCCTTCCATTCAAAAATTTTCACCATTCATTGAGAAATACTGAAGAGACTCCCAAACTCTTCTCTCCCTGCTGTGAAAAGGGTTTTTACGACATTGTGAGGATCCGCTCTGTTTGCATTATCACAATACCAAGGCAACAAATGCAACATAGCAGCTGCAAGCCTCAATATTTTGGGAAGGGTTGTAAAGGACCGAACTTATTGACTCCACTAAGCTTGGTGATGTTTAATGATTAAGGTGGCTGGCTTAAGATCTTTAGGTCTTAAGTTCAAGTCCCTGTCGTGTTGTTAAATAACACCAGGTGGGTTGACTCAGCCTGCCATCCTTTTGAGGTTGGCAATAGTGAGTACCAACTTACTGGGAGCAGGGGCACTGCACCAGTGGTACAGTGGCACTCCCAGCAATGATGCAACCTAGGTGTGGGGAGGTGGAAGTTAATATTTCAATTTGACCTTCAAATTTGAAAATCTTTATAATCTTCCATGTATATTTGATGTATTTTTATCTTTGAATATCCTTGTATTTTTCATGTATGTTTGAATGATTAATGCATCTTTACAGACTGATTTGAATTTTCTTCATCTGCAGTTGGCATCATTGGAAGGGGCGGGGTTGTAGTTGGGTCATTGATGTAGTGTTTCCTGTAGGTTGGGGTCGGAGCTTGTAATTTGGCCGTTGTGCCTGCGATAGCTCACCTACTCTTCGCGAAAGACACCTTTAACGTCCACCGACTAATTCCGGCAAGATGGGACGTCCAGTTTAACGTCCATCCGAGGGACGGCACACACATGGATGAATCATCCTGCCTGTGAAACACCAGGATGACAGTGTATAGCTGGGTCGAGATTCAAACCCAGGCCATACAGCTCAAAGGTGAATGTGTGTATACCTCTCGGCTATCCTGCTGGCCAATCATTTGAATGGTTTGATTTGAATGATTGAACAATGTATTTTGGAATATTTTAGTAATTAGTAGCACTGAATTTAAATTCTTAGTAATTTTCCTCAATGTTTAATCAGGATTGATTATGTTGGTCCAAGTGTGCCGGCACGCTTGCTGATCAGCCTCACATCAGAAAAAGCTGCATTCATTGTTACACTCCATTTTTCTGTTTGTCTGTCTGTCCGTTCACTTGTATATTGTAAATCTTGAACGGAACATTGTTATGTAGCTCCACTAAACTTGGCAAATATAATTGGGGGCCCCTTGGGGAGTCTCATGGTCGGGGTTGTTTTGGGTGGTTGCGTGAGTGGGAGGGGAAGATCATTGTAACAACTTTCATGATCACAACGAAATTTAGCACACATGATGGGGGTCGATTGGAAGTAAAATAGGGGTTGGGGTGATGAAGGGGGAAGGGGATGTTCTCTATATCCGGTCTGGCTATTCACGTCAACTCGATGGGCCGCATTGCCACCAGACGCTTGCATCATGTTAGCCCCATGGGGGATTTATGGTGGAAAAATTAAATTATTAGCTTTAATACATTTTGGGATTTAAGGTAGGGGTGGAATGTGGGGAAGGTAATCTATTTAACTGCTTTAATTGATCGTGACCAAACTTTTCAAGGATATGTTGGTCCCATGGGAGGGGTGGGGGTAGTTCACGATTTTACGAAGGGGGTAGGAGTTGGTTGTGTTTGTAGTCTTGAAAACAGTTTGAGCATAGCATATGGACCCCCCCCCCCTTGCACTTGGCACTTGTTTGTTCATCCTGTTACAATTGAAAAGTGAATATAAATGACAATATGGGAGTGAGGGAAGGGGTGAAGGGAGGGTGTTTGTTGATTGAAGGGAGGGTGTTGTATCTTGTTCCATCTCACTTTTGTTGAGGAAGTGTGAATCTGCAATTCTTTGTTGTGACATCCCGACATTATGGTTTCCAAACTCTTTCCTAGTATTGAGTAGAATCACTAGTTGATTTTAAAAAATCCAGTTTGACTTCTAAACGACTTGCTTATGAATGCAAGGCCATTGCAATGAGTGGGATGAAACGGCATTATTCACTCTAAACTTTAAGAGCACACTAAACAAGTAAAATAGAACAGCGAGCTATCTGTGATGATTTATTGTCTTCGTATAGTTCTGGTTTGACTTGGCTGGCTAAGCTTCTACTATGGAACCTGGTAATTGCAGGTTCAAATTTCAACCCCACTAGGAAGGCAATGGCAAACTACCCAATGTTTTTTTGTTGAACATGAAGCTGCCTTGGCAGCATTGTCCTTGGATGGATTGTACTTGGACCTACTATGAGGCAGCTTACTGATTATTGTAATTATGCTAATAGTTCCCTGTTTTGTCTTGTGCAGCATGCGGTCAAACAGGTGATGTCTGTTGAGAACACTCTTCCTGTACAAACTGGCCTGCTGGGAGGCTGCCACTATGCAATGGAAGAAGATGAAGATAATGATGAAGAGGAACACTGCACACATGAAAAGCCAGGGAATGATGGGAGGGAGCCAACAACGGAAGAGGAAGTTGAAAATATGTCCATAGTTCTTGAAAGCCAGCAGCAGGAAGGGGATAGAGATGATGAACATGGAAGAGGACAAGTGGTAGAGAGTGATGAAGGAGGGAGAGGAGAGGGGGTAGAGGAGGAGGAGGAGGAGGAGGAAGAAGAAGGAAAAGAACAAGAGAATGTTGGGGAAGATGGGGTGGTGGAAAACAGCGGAGACCGAATGCCAGGAACAACAGGTTTAAGTAGACCGCGGGCAAGGACGCGCATTTCTGTTGAGGCCCTAGCTATACTGCAGAGTTTCATCCAAGATGTAGGCCTTTACCCAGATCCTGAAGCTGTACAGACACTTGCTGCTCAACTTGGCTTGCCCAGAACGACCGTCCTCAAATTTTTCCAGAATCAGCGCTACCAAGCCAAGCACCATTCAGGACGCACACAACCTACGGAGCTGGACCCTGCACCCTCCCTGCCAGG
>NC_140962.1:116555255-116560255 GCF_056783735.1 Eptatretus burgeri | reverse complement strand
AAAGAAAGAAAGAAAGAAAGAAAAAAAAGGCTTCTGGGAAGTGTGTACACTCTTTGATCTCAGAGAATATTCGATTTGACAGTTTTTTAACAAAATCAATTAAGTGCATTGACTTTACGTTTGAAGCACTAAAATTTAATTGCGTATGTACTGTATGCATAAATACACTGAGCATTGGGTTCAGGAATTTCTATTAGATGTTATATTTTGCAGCTTCGATATCGGCCGTGTCCATCTTTTTCGGATGTTTCATTGGCATCAGTCTCGTTCTTACATTGCGGAAAGGCCTGTCGGATTGCATTCCACATCTGAGCCAGCGATAAACGTGGCTGAGAGAGACTGTGGTTGCTTTGGCACCTGATATCAACAACTCCATTTCATATCGTACATGTTCGAATGAGAACGAGTCTGTCTGGGTGGCAGTTGAATATTTTTCTGCCTAAAAATCCTGCGATGATTTGCCACAAGGGAATAATTATGTTCTTGCTGTTGGATCTGGACCTCGAAGGAATGACTGAGTTATTGGATGAAGTACAAGTGTTTCAATCTCATGATCAATGAATAGATTAACACAGCTTGTGATGCAGTACTACCTGCATGTGCAAAGATGGTTCAAGAATGCAACTGATGCAACTACGATTCAGTCTTGTTTACCAGTCAGAGGTCCATTGCAATAAACAAAGGATACAGTATGGATACATGATAATTTCATCAGGACAGGAACCTTTCCTTGGAAAAAGAACATGCATTTATTCACCTTGAGGATGCATTGGAAGATCTTTTTTTTAATGCAATGGAATTGGCATTTCAACTGCAAGCATGTCACATCGACACGAAATATGATTGGGACTATAGTGATCGATTTTAATGAATTGAGCATTTTTGGACGATCGATTGATAAATTCATTTCAAATATACTCTTCACGTTGCAACATTTCTGGAGTGTTCTGAATTGGAACTCCTGAGTCTCCATGCTATCGAATAGATGATCGGATTAAATAATAACTTTTCTGCAAAGCAGACATTTCCAAAAGTGATCAATCTTCATGCTACAGTAAAAGTACTTAACAGTTGGTGAGGTTTGCTCCGTCTCAAATAAATTTACGAAGTACCTTAAGAAATATTTTGTCTGACATCGTTCAAACAACATTTTACCCCAGTGTGTCCCTTACAATTGAAATTCTTCCTCCTGTGGACCAAATTTACAATGGAAAACTTTGAAGAGAAGAGTTATATGAAACACTTCGACAGAGAATTTAAGTTATTGTCCATCATGTCCCGCTCGAGCTTGGACAATTTTGTTTTTGGCACCACTTTCTAACTTTGGTTTATTACGTTCCCATTGTGTTGCTTGGGTAAACTGCACTGTTTTGTAATTGTGGTTTTGTCACTAAAGATTTTGTCTATATAATTTATACTGCATATATATTACTCTATAACGCCGTGCCTTGATTTGGTCCGACAATACGTGTCCCGTGTCCATGGCGATGTGCTTTTATGAAAAGGTACAAACGAACCGTTTCCATGGCGAAAAATAGACCAGAAAAAAAAGACTTGTCACTTTGTGAGAAATCATAAATTATAGATTCTAATTGGTAATGCAGTTGTAATAACAAGTGCTTTAGCTTCAAGAGTTTTTCTATCCCAAAATAAACAGTGTTTATTTCTGATTAAAATAAAAAAAACGGTTAAATTCGCAGACTCCTGTCATTACGTCAAGGTGACCTATGGTTTTGTGCCTTTCTCTTGCCTGATTCTCACATTGCTCTGGTATACCATATGTTGTTCATTTTTCTAAAGTTTCAGGACCAGAATTTTGAAAATTAAAAAATGGAAACTAGAGAAGAAGAGAGATCTGAGGAATTCTATCAGCTTATGAAATGCTTTGAGACCAATGATAATCCAATCAACCTCACAGATCTAGAGAGAGAGAGAGAGAGAGAGAGAGAGAGAGAGAGAGAGAGAGAGAGAGAGAGAGAGAGAGAGAGAGAGAGAGAGAGAGAGAGAGAGATATATATATATATATATATATATATATATATATATATATATATATATATATATATATATATATATATATATATAGATCGATATCGATATCGATCTGAAGAATTTCCTCAGTTAATGGAATGCCTGATTCAATGGCCATTCGAATTGTCAACCGGGAACCGTATCCATCATTGAGGTTTCGATCCTTTCGTCTGAGAACCTCTCCGAATAGCGGGTCCACAACATTAGTATTAGAAGGTCAACCAAAGAGGGAGAAAGAAAGAGGTGTGGGAGAGAAAGAAAATAACATTGGGGGAGATAAAAAAATATAAGAGAATGGGATGTGTGGACAATATGGAGAGGGAGGGAGAAAGTGGGCAAAATTCTGCTATATTTAATTCATAAATACATGGCCCCTTGTAAATTTGATATGCTGCTGCTTTGATTTTTGCAAATACAGTCGTTCATTTCTATCTCGATCTCGATTTCAATTTTCTCTCAAAGCCTACTGTCTGTAGATTGCATTCAAAGGATTGAGAGGCTCGAATATCCATTAGTGAACTTGTCCGATTCAGGAAATCACTTCCCAAACAAAGGTGAAGATGCTGATGTAAACATCATGTTGTGCAGTGGATTAATGCATTCCATAACAATGTACGAGTTATTTTATTGTTTGATTTTTTTTTCTCATTTAATTTAATATAGCACAGTATTGGCATTGCTCATAGACTATGAAGCCTTTAAAATATAGATGATGTCATGAAGAACAGCCAAATATCATCCCATCAAAAGGTAAACCACAGTAATCAGAGCATGCACAGATGATGCTTTGATCCACTGACTGCAAGGGTAATTCAAAAAGTTAAATTCACTACAAGGGAAGTGAGGCACAGAAAGCCATTTGACCAAATACACCTTTGTTATATCCAAACGCAGTTATTCCCCCTTACTACAGATCATGGTCATTATACAGCAAACCCCAAGCAGGGCGTTTGGACAGTATCCATTTGCGTGTGATGACATATTTCTTTCGAAAAATACGTTTTTACATCCACATTCTGAATGCCACTCAGATAGAGACCGGAAAAAAAGGCGTGTCATTTTGTGATATACGGCACTGTCGGAGTGGCAACCTGTCCCGTGTCGGTGTGGCGACAAAATACGGCACTGTGTCAGAGTGGCGACACGTCCAGGATTGTCCCAATAACCAAGGAGACTGCTTAGGCAGCACCAATGTTCTGCACAGAGTATGGTCCCAATGGATGGATGAATGGATTCTGAATGCAGACAGGACAGCAGAGTTTATATTTGTGTCCAAAGGATGGCATGTCCCCACGTGCAGCACATTAGAGCGGTGGTTTTTTTGGGGTAGTCGGAGATTGGGCCCAGACTATAGACAGCCCGTTGGCAAGAAGTCCACCTACAGTTATCCAGCTGCATATATATATATATATATATATATATATATATATATATATATATATATATATATATATATATATATGCATATATATATATATATATATATATATGCATATATATATATATGCATATATATATATGCATATATATATATGCATATATATATATATATATATATATATATATATATATATATATATATATATGCATATATATATATATGCATATATATATATGCATATATATATATGCATATATATATATATGCATATATATATATATATATATGCATATATATATATATATATATGCATATATATATATATATGCATATATATATATATATATATATATATATATATATATATATATATATATATGCATATATATATATATGCATATATATATATATATATATATATATATATATGCATATATATATATATATATATATATATATATATATGCATATATATATATATATATATATATATATATATGCATATATATATATATATGTATATATGTATATATATATGCATATATATATATATATATATATGTATATATATATATATATATATATATATATATATATATATATATATATATATATATATATATGTATATATATATATGCATATATATATATATATATATATATATATATATATATATATATATATATATATGTATATATATATATGCATATATATATATATATATATATATATATATATATATATGTATATATATATGCATATATATATGCATATATATGCATATATATATATATATATGCATATATATGCATATATATATATATATATATATATATGTATATATATGCATATATATGCATATATATGCATATATATATATATATATGCATATATATGCATATATATATATATATATGCATATATATGCATATATATATGCATATATATGCATATATATATATATGCATATGCATATATATATATATATATATATATATGCATATGCATATGCATATATATATATATATATATATATATATATATATATATATATATATATATGCATATGCATATATATATATATATATATATGCATATGCATATATATATATATATATATATATATATATGCATATGCATATATATATATATATATATATATATATATATATATATGCATATGCATATATATATATATATATATATGCATATATGCATATATATATATATATATATATATATATATATATATGCATATGCATATATATATATATATATATATATATATATATATGCATATGCATATATATATATATATATATATATATATGCATATATATATATATATATATATATGCATATGCATATATATATATATATATATATATATATATATATATAGTGTTGCAGGGTCGGGGCGAGAAAGACCATCATGGTGGGAAGCTAGCTCGGGTCCCCACCAGACTCTCTGGAATCGCAGGCCGTCGCACATGGATAACTCCGTGACATGGCAGGTCGCTAATCGACCATGAACGCCAATAACTCAACTATGTGACTTAGGGTCCTCTGTCTAGTGGAAGCCGGCTA
>NC_140962.1:116507755-116550255 GCF_056783735.1 Eptatretus burgeri | reverse complement strand
AGGTTGTGGCACATGAAGACCGATGAGCTGGTTTGAGCTTCTCAAGGGGGTGGTTGAACCAAATAATTTTAGTAACAGTGAATGTAATGCTTTACCCTTACACATAGCATGTGGTCCTTATCATATGATCAGAATTTAGCTGGATGTGTGTTCAGCCACACTCATTAATCCATTTCATAAAATTATCTTGGGTCTTTGGCTTTGGTAACTGAATGAAATGGACAATCTCTACCTTGTCCAGGTAGTTGCTGACCATTTCATATTTTTTCTTAAGTGCATTTCTTCATCATAATGCTGTGTTTGATTTCCGTGAAAGGTTGGCACCAACAATGGCTGCGAGTGTCAGAGGATATTACGAAAGTGGTATTCCCAGTACACTTGATTTAATAAAGCTCTACAATTGATTGAGCAATGCCAAAAGTCTGTCCATTGGGGAAGAAAATGCAAAGTTAAACAAACTCAAAAGGTTTTCTCAAATTATTCTCAAATAAGTCCAACATTTCAGCCACAAGTGGCCTTCATCAGGGACCACATAAGCAAATATTCCATTCTGAAGGAGTGGAGAAGCATGAGTTTGAAACAGACCACGTGACCCAAGATTCACTATTTATCCAGATCTTACTGTCTCAGCATTGAGGGCATCACAATTGAAAACTAGAAAGCATCTCAAAATGCAAAGCCTGTCTGCGTCTGCTTTGTACACAAACTAAACTTGACAAAAACGACAAATTTAAAAAAATTGTGCATTTTCTTAATTTGTGCTCTCTGGAATCTCATCATAAAGGTTTGTTGAAGATTTGATAGCAATAACTCAATTGGTAAAAATGTTACAGCCTGGACATGCACACTGAATCTCAATAGTAAACAAGAATTTTGATTAAAACGTTTATGACTGGTTTTGATTAAAACACTTCACTGATGACATCGTCCTTACAATCCTTCATTCGCGATTGGGAGTAGAATGAGATGTGCCAAGTTTCAAGTTTTTCAGATCAGCGGTTTCAGATAAAGAATGCCTTAATTTGTTGCATTTAATCCAAGACTAGCATAACCCGCGCTCTGCGCGACATGTTGGGGTGGGTGTGTTTGAGAAAGGAACTGATGCAGAGTATCAGTAGTAATTTTACTTTAATGCAGTAAGTGGAATACGATTTCACTGTTTCAGAACCATTTTATTTACTTTTTTGTACCATGCACCTCATATGGTCTTTGAGATAAGCCGAATATCACGTTACTCGAGCGCAGAACAAAGTCGAAGATAGCGCGACACGAAACCACAAACTCGGAAATAATATATAAGATGACTGCCATACCACGTGACCTATGACGTCACAATTGTTAAAATGTTCTCCACGGGGGGTCGCTCCCACCCTGACAATTTTGTCAATCGGATGAGTGGTTGCTGAGAAAAAAAGTTTTTAAATAATAGAGCAAAAAAAGGATCAAGGAATAACAGTAATGAAAATTATTTAAACAAAATTATGAATTTGTCTTTTCCATATTCTCATAAAGCTTTTTTGAAAATTTCATGACAAAAGCTCAAATCGTTTTTTTTTTTTTTTTGAAACGTTATGGCTGACACACACACGGACACACAAATGATTGCAAAACCCCGTCTTCCTCTGCATGGGGGACGGGCTAATTAGAAGCTCAGCACTCGGTCGAGCTCATACACCGATTTCAGATAATATTCACACCCTTTGACTTTTGTCACATTTTTTTTGTGTTACAGCCTGAATTTAAAATGGATTAAATTTAATTTATTTTGTCTTATGTCTCCACAAAATACCCCACAATGACAAAGTGAAAACATGTTTTTCGAAAATTTTACAAATTAATGAAAAATGAATGGCTGAAATGTCTTGCGTCAATAAGTATTCAACCCCTTTCCTTATGACGCTCCAAATTGAGCTCAGGTGCATCCAATTACCTTTGATCATCATTGAGATGTCTCTACAACTTGATTGGAGTCTACCCGTAGACAATTCCATTGATTCGACATAATTTAGAAAGAAACACACCTTTCTATATAAGGTCCCACAGTTGACAGCGCATGTCAGAACATAAAACTCCACCATGATGTCCAAGGAACTGTCCATAGAACTCTGAGATATTATTGTGAGGAGGCATAGATCTGGGGAAGGGTATAAAACAATTTCAAGTGTTTAAAGTTCCCAAGAGCACAGTGAGATTCATCATTAGGAAATGGAAAGAATATGGAGCTACCCAGACTCTTCGTACAGCTGGCCGTCTGAACAAACTGAGCAACTGAACTCTTTGGCCTGAAAGCAAAGCGCCACATCTGGAGGAAACTGATCACAACTCATCACCCATCTAGCACCATCCCTATCATGAAGCATTGTGGTGGCAGCATCAATGCATCATGCTGTTGGGATTATTTTCAGCGGCAGGGATTGGGAGACTAGGAAGGACAGAGGGAACAATGAATGGAGCCAAATACAGGCAAATCCTTGAGGAGAACCTGCTTCAGAGTGCAAAAGACCTTAAACTGTGGTGAAGATTTATGTTCCAAGAGGACAATGACCCCAAGCATACAGCCAAAGCAACACTGGAATGGCTTCAGAACTAGAACTTGAAGGTCCTTGAGTGTCCCAGCAAAAGCCCAGACTTGAATCTCATTGAGAATCTGTGGAAAGACTTGAAGATTGCTGTTCACTGACACTCAACATACAACTTGATGGAGCTTGAGCAAATCTGCAAGGAAGAATGGGAGAAAAATCTCCAAATCCTTATGTGCTCCATTTTTGGACCTCCTTTTGGCCTATGTTGACCTCAAAAATAGTTTGTAGTTGAATTCAGTGACTTGATATGCAAATCCTCTTCAATCTTCTAGTGATACAGGTCACTCTCAGGTGTTGGACAAATCGCTTTAGGAATAGGTTCCCCCCCAGACAGTTATTGCCCTGTCCAACTCCATTACCACAAAAACAGCAGTCTTCTGTTTCTGCTGACTTTTTATTTTTTTTGCAGGGGGAGAGGAGGGTGAACACGAGGGATTATGCCATTCTAATTTTGTCAATTTTAGACATTTTGTTGTGCTTGTGATGTATTGAGTGATTGTTTTGTTGTTGGTGTAGTTTGAATTTATTTTGAATTCAGCCTTATCGTCTGATGTATTCTGGTTGACTTTTTTGAGGTGTATAATTTATTGTGACTGTACGTGTGACCAGCAACAAGACACAGTCCTTGTGTTTAAATTACACTTGGTGAAATAAAAGTTCTTCGTCTTCTTCTTCGAGTCAATCGGATGAAAATTGAGGGTTTCAGTGAACTGGCCTATCCATCCATGGGGACCATACTCTGTGCAGAGCGTTGGTGCTGCCTAAGCAGTTTCCTTGGCTATTGGGCACAATCCTGGATGGGTCACCACTCCGACACAGGATACCAGCAAGCTGGTACTCATTTTGCAGACCTCGGAAGGATGACAGACCGAGTTAACCCCACCTGGTATTAATTCAACAGCTGAGCGGGATTTGAACTCGGGACCCTCGGATCCCAAGCCCGCTACCCTAACTATTAAGCCAACACCAGGCGTAAACTGGCTTATGTTGACCTCAAAAGAGTGACCACTATACCACATGGTCATGTAACATGTAGTAAAGTTTCAATTTCCTCCGCTCTCTCTATCGAGTGCAGCCTGTGGCTGCTGGTTGCATCATTGGTTGGGACGCGGCTATGCCGCTGATGCAGTGTCTCCCTTACCAGTACACTGGTACTCATTTTGCCGACCTCGGAAGGATGACAGGCTGAGTCAACCTCCTGGTGTATTTTAATTCAGCAGCCAACGGGGCTTGAACTCAAAACTCTAGGATCTTAAGCTAGCTGCCTTAACCGTGAAGCCAACACCAGACATTGTCTCCATATGAATCTCCAACTTTCCTACCAAATGAATCTAGACTCCAACTTTCTCTCCTCAACTAAACTCTAAACTATGAATTCATTTCAACTTCAATTCCAAATGAATCGAAACTTTACCTCCAACTTTATCTTTATCTCTAACACCAAGCTTTATCTCCAAACTTTAAAAATTCTCATTCACCTATGGATCTTCACCAAAATCGAAGCATTTCGTCCTTGTCAAACATGCAATCCGTCCACAACTCTTTGAGATATCCTGCTCAGAGCCAAACAAAAGGGGTGAAAACATTACCTCCACCCACCTTCGGTGGCCGAGGTAGTGACTTAAACAAGTCAGGGTGTGAAAAATGGTGCATGCTCTAGCTTCCTTGCTTGATGCTCAGCATTTAAGAGGATAGAGTATGGAGACAAACAACGCTGGCAAGGCAATGGCAAACTACCCAGTATATCCCTTGTTAAGAAACTGCTTCGGCAGCATCAACGCTCTGTAAAGAGTAAGGTACAGTACAATACATCAAATAAAAAGAAAATCAGTGTGTAAACACTGCTTTATGTGATGAAAAGTAAGGAATTTTTTTACATAACTTGCCATTTCAAATTAAATTTCCATCATGGAAGGGACGCGTAATATGATACACAAACTGTGAACAACGGATCAAAGTTCTCAGCTTTGTTTCCCAAAAACTGATGAATACTTTGAATTGAAGTTTCAGCAAACTTGTATTTTTATTTAATGGCAGAAACTTGAAAACAGTTCAAGATATTTACTTATACTGACAATTCTCACTCATCGGCACCGTCCTCTTTGATCAATGGCATGCATCCTTCTTGATCTTAATGACCAGTGATGAAGCTGAGTGTCTACATCTATTACTCTCACATCTCAGACAGGTTGGTGGCCTCTCTGTATATTCCACCGCCTACTTTTTGGTCTTACACCCTCTGTCATATTTTGGCTCTGTCCCTCCCAGGTTTCTGCAGGGTCTGTCATCGTTATTGGCAGATCACACCTGGTTGCCAGTAACCCTCTTCTTGCTAAACTCCCAAAATCCAGGCTCACTGGTCACCTCCACTCATTTGTTCCTCCTTTCTCTTTCCTGGGGAATCCCCAGTCTGTTCAGTTCCATTCCTCCCTCCAAGGCATCAAGACAGCTGTTCATCACTACCTCAGATCATCTCCCATCTATACCCATGATCTCTTCCTCCTGGAATAACCCCATTCTCAAGCACTCCCTTTTTCAAGATTATTGTGACTCCCCCCCCCCCCTCCCCAACCTCTCCTTCACCTCTTTTAATTTGTTAGTTGTTGGCTGGTTTGTTCCTTTTCTGTTTCATCCCTGCTTTCCATGTCCTCTTCTTGCTGTGTTTCAGCTTGTGTGCAGCTTGTTCACCACATGTGTCCTTCCTTCTCCCCATCCCCTTGATCTCACTGTCAATTCTATTCTGCTGTTGGTATCCCCTCCCCCCTTGCTATTTTGTTCCCTTTCTTTCTGTTCTATCTCTTCCTGAGCCTCAATCATGTAAACCAAAAAAAAACAACAAGGACAAAAGACATAAAATGCCATAGCCCCTGTGGTTTGAGTAATTTTGCTGTACAGAGGTAAAGGGCGAGCACAAATTTATTTACAACTAAAATGGCCGCCAGTCTACCTGTTGGCCATCTTTGGTCAGATCGCAAAATAAAGTGAGGCACACGTGTATGACACGATGTACTGTGCTTGTATTAAATTTGAACAAAATCGGACCATACATGTTCAAGAAATGGTTGGGGACACATTTAAGTAACAAAATCACCGTTAGTCAGCCATATTGGATCTGATCACGAAAAAAAAATGAGAGGCTTATGTAAGCTATCATTCTTTAACTGTGTACCAAGTTTGAACAAGATCGGCAAATGCATGTCTGAGAAATGGTTGCATGGGTACACATTTAAGGAACAAAATGCTGCCAGTCAGCAATCTCAGATCTGATCTCGAAAAGGAATGGCGTGCACATGTAAACGATCATCCGTTATCTGTGTGCCAAGTTTGATCAACATCGGCAAATGTATGTCCGAGAAATGCTTGAGGACATGTTCAACATGGGGGTTTTTACAACTGAAATGGCCGCCAGTCGGCCATTTTGGATTTGATCTCGAAGCAATATGGCGTGCTTATGTAATCCGTTGTTCTTTATCTATTTGCTAAGTTTGAACAAGACCGGTAAATGCTTGTCCTAAAAATGGTTGAGGACGTGTTCGATACTGTTATTTTGTCTTTTTTAACTGAAACGGCTGCCAGTCGGCCATCTTTGCATCGCAAAACAAAATTACGTGTATATGTATAGCATCATGTGTTGTCTTTTTTTTTAAAGTACAAATAAAATCTATCCATAAATGTCCGAGATATGGTTGCGGATGCATGCATGCACGGACACGAAAATGGAGACCAAATCCATTAGCCCCCGTTTTGGATCAAGTCCAACGGGGGTTGAAAAATCCAGCTGTGCACCATTACAAACACTGGCTTTGAGCAGTTGAATTGTCCACGTTGCAGTCAAGAGTTGACCCTGAGCGGATGTTATTTGTTCCGACACCAAAAGTCCCAACATTGTGGCACAATTTTCAGATTATGATTACTTTTATGATAGTTCAATTAAAAATGTAAATATTGGGATTTTGGCCCATACAGGCAGGATAGGTTTTATACAGCCATCAGGTGGTATTTTCTTTATTTGTTGCAGACTACCCCACCGCCTGCACTAAATCAGCCTTGAGTCGGACTGGTCATTTAAACATGCATTTGCATGTTCGCCCCACACGACTGGTACAAACGAACCCTTGCTTGAGCCGATTCACTGATTGTTGGATTGGTTTGAAATGAGATGGGGATAAGGCCTGGTGAGTGAGGATTTAAGGCCGTGAAGTTTTGGAGCCGGGAGAGTTCCAGTACAACACATTGAGTCGAGTCAATGGGGAATTGACACCGAGCAGTCTGAAGTGGTTCTTCTGACAGCTGTGGAGCACAGCAATCCATGCTCACTTTTACATCAGGGAGTAATGTTGGTGTTGGTTGGAATTTTGGTCTACCTTCATTGGTCTACATTTCTATCATACTCCATTTTACTGCAGGGCTTCCCTGCAACATCAACTGTCACTTTGAAGGTGAAGCAGAACCCTCAGGGTTATCCTCCTGCACTAATGGCTCATCATTCGCCACAGTGGTTCTGCGGAAGCCTTGTTTGTAAACAGCTATCTCTCCCACGACCTGCTCTTCGTAGCTCTTGCTCTCCATGTCCTCCTACTCTCAGCTACCACCTCTCAAACCTGGTTTCTCTAATTTGTAATTTCCTTTTAATCTTCCCACCATCATTTCATTATACAGTACTATATCTCTTGCCTTTATATTACCTTTGAGTTACCCTTGTAGGAAACAATAGCGAAGAGCCCGTCCTTAAGTCCAGGTTAATTCCTCTAGAATCGGCATTATTTTGATTATGCCTTGTAATACCACATACCACCGGGAGCGGCGCTATACGATACACATTTACAGAGAGAGGATTGTGATCCTAACCCCAACCCTCCCCCACGACAATTGATTTATTTTACCCCCTAAAACCTACCCGTTCAACCCTGAGTACAACCAGCAGTTTTCAACTCATTTCGGCCAGCTGTTCAGGAATGCCTTGAAATCAAACACACAAACAAACATGTCTCGAAATATCGTAATGTGATGGCCACGTGTGCGGATAACTCTGAACACAGTGTGTCTATAAAAAGACCACAGACTCCATCGACAACACTCACCTCTGGCCGGACCTTCCGGATCTTCATGCCCAAGGTCCGTTTACCGTACCTGTGAGATGAATGAAGCAGATGGAGAATCATGCCGGCAACTAGGTGTAGGCTATTTAATTGACTGAGCAAACTAACGCCATGCACCACACTCCATGCGCTACCACTAAAATTATGTATCAGGACCAATCGTCCCAGGAGTGCTACCCCAGATCAAACCTGAGCAGGATAAGTCAAGATATGGCATAAAACTTCCATACACTTTATTACAACAAGCAATTGAGCAGTAAATGATGGGAGGAATGTTGGTTGGGAGAATGCAAATGGGAAAATGGTGGGAGAGGGGGGCAAAGCAAGGCATATTGAAATATCAACAGCATTTATAGCATTTTGGTCCGAGTGAAAGTGCGTGTGGGGAAGCATAAGGTGATGAGTAATGAATGAAGAGTGAAGCGAAATGAAAGTTGAAGCAAGTTTAAGGGTAAAAAGGCTTTGTACACATCAGCAGACTTTGCAGACGAACTGCTAAGCCAAACAAACTCAAGCACACTCATGAACAGACCAGACCAAAAGACAAACTGCCCGACTGCACTGCCTTTTATTCACTCTCTCCCCTCCCCCCACACTTGGGTTGGCATAGGGTGTTTCTAACATGGGTCAGACTGCCGAAGGTTTCTCCATTCCTGCTGCAGTCGCACAAGATTAGCGGAGCCGTGTCACAGCAGCGTCACACCTGGGGGGTAGAGGAGGGGTTTGGCTCTTTGTCTTTGTTCCTTGGCTCTTTGTCTTACTGTGTTTGCTCCTTTGTGGAAGAGTGAGCCTTTCTGTAATACCTACAATCTTTCTTTAATCTCACTGGTTTCCATATTTTTATATTTATTCGTTCTCTATCTTTCCTCCCTCTCTCGTTCCTCCTCCTCTCTCTTCTCCCTTGCCTCCTCCTCTCTCTTCTCCCTCTCCTCCTTCTCTGTCTTCTCACTCTCCTTTTTCTCTCTTACCTCAGTTTATTCAACTCCTTCCTCATCCCTTACTACCCTTGAACCACTTTCACCCATATAATATCATACATATGTTCATCTGGCTTTCTTGATATTCCTGCATCCAAAATATGTTTTTTTACAACAGGAAACCAATAAAATTTCTTCTGAATGTCTAAAAGAGCCTTGTATTTTCTCAACTTCAAAAAACTTTTTATTATATAACGTTTTAGTTAAATCCAAAGTTGTTTGTCAGCAACATCAGTATAATGGCAATCTTTTATTGAAAGCACTCCATTTTTATGTTGTAGAACATATTTATTAAAATACCGAAAACTCTTTTCTTGTAGTTATGCTTGGACACAGAAATGATCATTTTCTTGAAGCCTTCTTGCTGTCATTAATGCATCAGAAATATATGACAGATTAATATGATGACTGGTAATAACTCCCCATCTTCTCATTGTTAAATCGGTTTGTATTCCCTTACTTACGATATAAAATCCTGTTCTTTGTGTTTTCATGATATAAACGATGGAAAAACCATTTTTTAATTTTAGCCATATTAAATTATTTTATTTGTTGTTTGCTTATCGTGCTTCCACAAATCTCATTCTCCGCACCAACTGGATAATATTCTTCCTTACGAGACTGATTGAATTATTTCAGGTCTTCTCGGTTCATTTTAAATGATCAATTATACCCTAAATCATTCATATCATATCCCCAATGTTCTATTCTCATAAAAACGATATGCCCTTCTTTAGAAAATTTTATTTCAATTGGAACTGTGAAATCTGCATGACCCGGAGATAAAATCAACATTTCTGTATCTTTGGAAGACACAGCCATTTTATTTAAGGATATATATTGTGAGAAATCACTTGATCTCACCAAGTCATTCGCCTCAGTCGGGCTTGGATAATTAATTAATCTATGAGCATTTTTCATTTTAATATTTTTTGTTATACTATATTTCTGTCGTTCAGCCTGTGCCTTTGTGTAATATTATTTGATAAATCAATATCCAGTTCTTGGGATAAACCAAAGGTAGAACCATCTTTTCCAACATGTCATTTATATCAGATTAAAAATGATGTCATTAAAAATTTTATTTTTGTTGAGTTGAAATAACACATAGACATAATTGATCAAAACACTTGGAATTTAATTATTGGACTTGAAATGTTTGATAAACACCATTGTGTAAGAATTTCATGACTTCAACAGGTAGTGGAAGACAATAACTATCAAAATAATATTTAACCTGATTATTATAGATACAAACCCAAAGATAACAATTTTCATTATGATCTTCTAAATACATAATATTCTTTGTATATTTGGACAAGTTTGTTAATTCATCTTCATACAAATAACCACAATATAAATTTTTAATTTCTTGCAATATTTGGCAAGTTTGACATTTGATGTTGTACTCTTTCCAAATTCTTTAAACCACTCATCAGTGCTCATTTATTTATGAGAAAGAGAAATCCATTATCCCATTTAGTTAATTTTACACCTGCTTGTGTGATAGAAGAAAGCATATATCCAACTAACAATCTCGCTTTATCAGGCAGGCTTTCAAGTTTTTAACCAAAATCTACAATTACACCACTTTCACTAATTTGTTACTCCAACTCTTTATTTTGTCTTTCCAACTCTTTTTGAGCCCGGAGTTTGAGCCTTCCTTTCGTTGGCAGTTTTAACCGCTGTTGAAATACCACCCGTCAATGCTCCAGCCACACTTAAACCAGCAAATGAAGGAATTAGGAATGGGAGAAATCCTCCACTCGTCTCTCTTATTGAATATTTTTCTTCAACATTGGTTTTGACATTTTAATTTTAAGTGAGCCAGTATCGTTCAAGATTTTCACCTGTTCTATTGTGAGCAAAACATCAATTCTTACTGCTCCTTTTCTCTGAATTGTATGAACGTTAATCATACAAGGCTTTTGATTTTGAATAGAAGATGATAGTTTATTAATATTGATTTGATTAACACATACCCCAGTTGGCACTTTAGTCTCACATAATTTTTTGATCAATAAATGAGTCGTAATCATAACACCATTTTCTGTATTAATCTGAAATTCTGTTTCTTCAAAGCAAACAATGTGGATCAACTTCTTCACTCTCTCCTCTTTCAATGTATCGGGAAGTATCCACTCTATTAGACTTTATAGTTTCATTTTGAGTACTCAGGTCAATTGCGTCGATTGTATGTAGGCTTTTAAACGCAACCATATCCAAAATGGGTTCTTTATTACCATTGCTTTCACACACCTTTTGGTAAGAGTTGTATGCTTCAGCATTATCATTTTTTTCCCAATTAATTTCCAATGTATCTCGTGGATAAAATGTTCCATCTAGAGAAATGCTAAATTGTTTACCTTAGCATTATCACTCAACACATTAATCTTATCAGTAGCAATATCTCCATCTGGTTTCTTAAAAATGAGCCATAGGTATCATGGCTTTCCTTCTGGAACACCCAAATTCCATGTGTAAGTGGTTTGGTTCAGTTTAACGTGTTGACATCTTCTTTTAAGGTATGATACATTTAGCGGTTTCTTTAGGTTAAGTCTTCTATTCAACATCTCTTCCATCTTTAGATGAGGAGTGTATTCACGAATATGCCAACTCATTTCATCAAAAACAAATTTATTCTGAGTGGCAAAAGCATTAGCAATGCCAAAAAGCAATCTACTTTGATTATCATTCCTTTGCAGTTGAAATCTAATTTTATATCCAAACAAAACTTTATCATAATCACAAAATCCAAATATACCATTAGGAGGAACTGCCATGGTTCCCATCGTGTGCTGCCTTTTTGGCTGCTGGTTGTATCATTGGTTAGGGGTGCAGCTATGCCACTGATGCAATGCCCTGATTACCAGTATACTGGTGCTCATTTCCTCAAGCTTGGAAGGATGACAGGCTGTGTCAACCCCCTGGTGTTAATTCAGTGGAAACGGGGCTCAAACTCAGGACCCCAGGATCCCATGCCACCACCCTAACCGTGAAGCCAACACCAGGCTCACTGCCATGGTAAAACTATTTTTTGCTTTTACATCATTGTTTTACATTCCTTTTCTTTGAATACAACTGGGGTCTGCGTTTGTTCCCGTGTTCATATCAGGAATAAAACCTTCAACAGCCCCCTTTCCCATTCTATCACTAAATGAATATAGTGTAAATTTCATCATTTCAGATGTAGCAGAGACAAAATCAAATGCTTCAACTTCTTGTGTTCCAATATAAAAACGAACACTACCAAACATTTTCCAGAAGAAATCATTTCCGAGTGTCGAATTTGTTTTATTCCCAGCCTTAGTGAATGAAAATTTACACAACAAGAAACTATCGGCGAGATTCAAATAAGTTTGTTGATTATTTATTTCAAAACTTTTTGTTCCATTAATATTCCAGTCTGTTCCAGTTATTGCATTTATCTTGAAGTAGTTTTCTTTTTCAGTAGCGTTTGAGATGATAATGGTATCATCCAAATCATAGATATGATCAATTACTTCCATACTTATACTTATTTAGTAAAAAACGAAAGATGTTAAAACTTTTGAAACCCTGACCCAAGTATTGTAATTATTTTGTCGTTCTTGGGGAGACAACTGAGTTTTGCCTTTCTTAATTTATTTTATTGCTTGCAATTTATGGGATTCCTTTTGGGCATCTTTTATACTCTTTTTAGCACCTGCTACATATCCCACAGCAGAAGCAGTTGAACCAGTTAGGTTTTTATGTTTCAGAATAGTTGATCTTATACCCATTAGAGTATCAATTCTCCCATCTCCTTTATTTCTGAATTGATGTCCGACACCCTGGTGTCTCTTAGGTTTATAGTTTCCTCTACCAAGATACATACCCTCTCCCTTATAGCATGGGGAAAGGAATATCCCATCCCCTGTAATTATTTTATATTTTCCGAACTCATGTTTCCTCACAATAACCATTGTATTTATTTATTGGAAAACTTCACATTGGTGAATTCTGATGGATGTAATTTCTCCATTAAAAGAAATCGTGCAATTATCTTGGTCAGTTATCCAAAAATTTACTCTGTATATGGTTTTTCCTGACACAGGAAGATAAACCAGATTTTTGGGTTCTATATTGAATTTATAACCAATTGGGGTTGAGTATGCAATGAATGAAAATATTGTATTTGTTCTTATTCCATCATTACAAGCACCATCAATCAAATCACAGTGAATTAATACTGCATTTATGCCTGAGGATATTTGAATGACATTGGCTGTAAAACGTTCCATTAGTTTCAATGTTTTTTGAGGAGAAACCCAATAGCTCTCTAAATGAATTAGCAATTGTGAAATCAACCTTGTAGGGATTCCTACAAGGGATTTTTAAATGTAATCGTTGATTTTGAAGGATGTTTTTGAATATCTATAACAATCTTTTTTGGTTCATCACGCTGTTCTTTCATAAAGCGAGCAATTTCGGAAGATATTTGAGAAATTTCATATGCTCCGGGTGAAATTGTTATAGTTTTGTAACTGCTTCCTGGATTATAACTAAACTTGTCATTTTTCTCTGTGCTATTAAGCAAGGTATTATAAGTTTCCATAGATAATAAAGATGCCTCATATTCTTTTGTTGTGTCAAGAAGCTAACACAAATCATTTTTCTTCCAACATTCAGTCACAGTAATTCTACAATTATCTTATCAGTAAATATATATACTTCTTTATCATCTTTCAACAATAAAAAATAATTCTCATTGGCATCTACAATTCATTGTATTTTTTCATTTTCATCATGAGAGAGAATTAAACTCATTTAACATAGGATAAAATATCTTAAGTATTCACATTTATTAATTATTTTCATCTTCATTACCTAGTCTAAAATGGCTGATGCTTCATTAAAACAATTGTTATTTCCAGCCTTCTTACTACCGAACAACAATAACAGGCTATTAACGAATTATGATGGGTCATTTGGAAGAAAACTAACACCTGAACTAAGCTGACTTAAAGTCTCAATGATGTGTTTCTCCTTTTCATTCTTCCTTCCTTGACTGCCAACAGAAACTCCATTATCAAGTGAGTTTAGTAAATCAATATATACTCTATTATCCTCATTTTTTATCCAAAAACACAGGGTGTTTTTTTGAAAAACATGTAATCTTTTCATTTTCACTATTCAAGAACCAAGATTTATGAAAGTTTTTCCAGAAGCAGATTTACCCACAAGATTGATAATAACAACTATCATTTATGTATGTCATTGTTTATAAAATATAAAATATATCCCTCAGTATCTCATCTTGTTTCACAACAATGTATTTATGTTTTCCAGCCATGTGATTCATTTACTCCTCAAATTCTGCTTTTTACTACACAATGTAGAACAATTGCCTCTCCAAAAATTGTTCATATCTATTGAATTTAACTTGAATAAAATAAATGTATTCGCATTATTTCTTATCAAGCGACGAGGGAGTTGAAAGTATGATTGCCTAAGATAAGTACAATTACAAGAAGAATGCCTCCCTCATAAATATATATATATATATATATATATATATATATATATATATATATATATATATATATATATATATATATATATACACATACATTTTTACGGCTGTGGAAATTCGCAGACCACCATAAAGGACCTGAGATCAGGTATGACGATAAGTATATGTGAAGTTAGATTTCCCCACCGTTGTTTAGAGGGAATTTCCATGTTCACAGGGCTGCGATCCTTTGAGTTAGCCATTTTTCTTTTCTCTAACATTATTTTGGACCAATCATCCCCCAACAACCAAATCTCCACCACCAACAACGCCCCCAAACAACTACACCAAACACCACCACCTTCGCCTCTTTACCTCCACAACTCCACCCCGCAAACATCGCTTCACCGCCATTCTCAAACAACATCCGCCAACAACCAAATCACCACCACCAACACCCTTCCCAAAACCACCACAGCAAACTCCCACCACCTTTGCCTTTCTAACGAACGTCGTGCCATGGGTTGTGAATTGGATCCTTTCGGAGAGGAAATCGGATCAGGAAAGATTCACGCCCACTTTTCATCCCACCAATGGCTGAGCATCAGGTGGTGTAGCCCCGCCTCCAAACCCACTGTGATCCACAAATTTACGTACGCACTCCTCCCCCGGCCTATATAAGCATGAGCACAATGCAGCTCGAGGCAGTCGAGTCGGCTCTGGAGAGTGGCAGTCAAGTCGGGTCTGGAGAGTGGCAGTCTGGAGGGGTCGGGGAACAGGACGGAGCTCGAAGAGGCAGATGGCGGCAGTGTCGGTGGGGCAGAGTTGGGAGACGGAGCTCAGAGCTGAAGTCTTAAGGCAGACGGGGGCCGATCGACGGAGAGGAAGGAGCTCGGAGCTCAGGTCGAAGTTGAGGGGTGAGGAGGGCGAGTTGCTGAGTGGAGCAGGGACGCCGAGGAGGGCTCAGAGGCGAACCAGAGGGCTAAGTGGGGACCGCCGCTGGAGAAGGGGCGTAGTGGAGGCCACAGCCAAGAGGAGTTCGCCGGAGCCATTGCGGTCCAGAGCGTCAACTCGTTGGACGGAGCGTCAGCAATTCCCCTCTCCCTCACCGAGCTCCGCGCTAAGAAAGCGCCGGTAACCCCGTCCGTTCCCCTCCCCAACCGTGGTGCCGACTGTGAAACACGTGCCTGCGCGGAGAACGCCGGAGAGAGCTCACCGGCCACGCCAGGGGCACGGAGCCAGGGGCAGCTACGCTGACATCGCGGCTTGCCCGCCATCGCGCCACGAGGGTGCGGGTAAGACCCTTCGGTCTCGTGGACTTGGCTGCTCATCCAGGTTCCACGCACATTTGGTCCACGAACCTGTCTGCCACCCTCGCCTTTGAGGGTGGCTTTTTCCTTTGCTTTTGTGTAAATGCATGTGGTGGCGCCGTCTTATAAGTAGAATTGTCTAAGTGTGCGTGTGGAATAAAGACACTTTATTCGTTTGTAAATCTGCCTTTGCTTGCTTGACTGTTCTTATACGTGCATGATTTTCTGTATGGCTGTAAAATACGTGCTTGTCTGAGTTTGCAATAAATGTGCTTGTTGAACTGTTCCCCGTTTCGTTGCGTCCTTTCCCTTGTTTGAAAGTTCCATCTTGCATCACGGAAGGAATTGGTAGAGGGGTGTAAGCACCCAGAAAATAATCACATCTGTCGGGGCCGGCGATAACACTGCTCGGTTATCACTGAAGCACGGAACGGACCGCTTAAGCGGTTCGTGTCCTAGGCCGGCCAGTGGCGAGGTATGATAGCCCGGTTAACTACTCGCGCAGGTGCTTGGGTAGGTCCAGTTTGGCGAACAACCTTATCCTGCACGGGTGACCGATTGGCACGATTGTGGTGAGGTCGAAAGACCCACCCGTGACTAGCTCCTGGCGTTGTTCCGGGAGGGTCACGACTGAATTGTCCGTTCCGGTGGGCGACGTGGTCGCGATTCGAGTTACGTGGCCGATCGCACGCCGGGCGGACCGAAATTCGTAACAATATATATATATATATATATATATATATATATATATATATATATATATATATATATATATATATGTATTTTCATCTGAGGGAAAGTGTGTTTGTGTGTTGTATGTTTCATCCACTCAGTGAGAATTTAATCGAGGAAGCTGAAACTTTCATGGATTACTCAGGACACCCTGAAGGTGTGTTTCGTTGAGTTTCGTTTGATTCCATCACGTTTTGAGAAACAAATTCTACCTATCTTGGCATTTTCTTACTTTGGGGGGGGGGGGGAGGAGCGTGGGGGCAATTGGAATTATCTGAGCTGTATGATCACATTGTGCTATGTACGCACAAGAGTCATACGCAAGTGTTTGCTTCATATGCGTAACCCAGGTTATTTTTTATTTCCAGGAGTGATCGAGGCAGTGGTCTGTTGCTTATACACCACCCAAATAAAGGGACGTGTCAGAAGAACGTGTTGCTCGCTTGGTACAAGATTGACCCCCGGGTGGATACTCTGCTGTGGTGTTAATAATCATGAAGATAATAACATCCACCCCCCCCCCCCACCAACCCCAGCCACTCCCTTTGGGAGCTGGTGCTTCTTGTCTTCACAGTTATCCAAGACACCAAAAATAATGGATAACGAGGTGCGTCTTCTAATAAATATATGATATTGTCTGTCTGTGTGGTATTTGTAGTAATACATGAATATTAATGAAACTTGCATTTTTGAACTGGACACATCCCCAGAGAGTGGGAAGCCCCAAAGCCAAGCTCCACTAATCAGGGGAGAAGGGGAAGAGGTGAGGGGATGGGTTGGGAGTCCGAGAGAGGGGAAGGAGCGGGATGAGGAACCCCTGCCAGTATGAAAATAAAACTGTATTTATTTTCTAAGTAATTATTTACACATATATGGAGGAAATAAAAGTGTTGGCATGTCTTGGACTTTTGTGACTGTGACGTTCATACAATCTTTGAAAAACAATAAATTGTCAAACTCTTCCAAAAGAAGTAATACAAGCAAACTGGTTACCATTTCCCACCAACTCGAGTGGTTCCACAGCCCTTGGTGGAGCACAAACCTCCGCCAGGCTGAACAGTTTACGTTTTGTATCCCACTGATAGGCAGGATCTGGATCTGGACCTCAACCAAAATCGAATCGGGTTGTCCTTGTCACCTAACCAACAAATTCATCTGGTTTTGTTACAACTCGTCCACAACGTTTTGAGATGTCATGCTGTATATCGTTTTTTGGCCCTATCTATCAATGGTGAAGAATCATTTTAAGAGTTTTTGAAAGCTCTCGGATCCGGATCTTCACCAAAATCGAATCAATTCGTCCTCATTCACACACCCAACATATCTACCAAATTTCGTCTGAATACATGCAGAACGTTTTGACATATCGTGTTCACAGACAGACAAACAGGGGTGAAAACATAACCTCCACCCACCTTTGTTGGCAGAGGTAATAATGATATGTGGTACATGTGCAGGCAACTCCAAAAATGTGCAACCATTGAACCACCAGACTGGTTTCCTTGCTAGTTGATGGGTGATCAGTGACGATGCAGAATAAACCACAAAATGTCAAAGTTACAAGCACCCTACCACAAGCAAATGATGTCTTTGAGCTTTCTCCTTTGCATCTCTTTTGGACTAGTTGGGAAATGGTCTTTATAATTATATAATCCCAGTCGCAGCTGGGGACAGTTGATTAGGTGAGAGATGATTGATTGCTTCTGCAAATTGCAGGTGAGAGATGTAATTGGGCTTCTAAGATTTATAATGTGGGACACTACCTTTCTTCTTGTATTGTACATCGTTGGGTGCCTGTAACTTCGATATTACACGGTTGATTGTACATCGTGGCTGATCATTTCAAGAAGTGGTGAAACCATGATGGTGGTAGAATGTTTGCACAGCTTTGCATTTGCCTACATTTGTACCATGTGCCAATGTTTTTGCTCTGGTGTGTGTGTGTGTGTGTGTGTGTGTGTGTGTGTGTGTGTGTGTGTGTGTGTGTGTGTGTGTGTGTGTGTGTGTGTACTGCATATGTAAATGTATGTGTGTATATATATATATATATATATATATATATATATATATATATATATATATATATATATATATATATATATATATATATATATATATATATATATATATATATATATATATATATATATGTACAGGGTGAGTCAAAAGTCTCGCCTGATTTCTGTTTTTTCGGCTGTCAGATTCTTTCTGGGAAGTCATGTTGTTAATAATTGTCTTGCAGATTATTAATTTTCGTAATTTATTTATTTTTGATTTTGTTTTGCAGGTTATTACTGCGAGTTTGGAAAGTTACTGAATTTGCACCAAATTGAGCTGAATGGCACAATTAACAGACACAATTGTGTCGACTGGGCTGCGAATAACCCAAGAGTGACAGTTGAGAAGGAGGTAAATTTACCTGGAGTGACAGGTTGGGCAGCCATATCTCCATTAGGGATAATTGGACCCTTTTTCTTTGAGGGATCTGTAACTGCAGAAATTTACCTGGATATGCTGCAAACCTTCTTTTGGCCCAGGGTACAAGATCAGGACTGTTATTTCCAGCATTATGGAGCTCCACCTAATTATGGACGTTATGTTCGTCAGTGGCTTGATGAAAACTTTCCCAGAAAGTGGATCGGCCGCCGCGGTCCGATCGAGTGGCCAGCGTGCTCCCCAGACCTCACACCTCCAGATTTCTTTCTTTGGGGGCTCATGAAAGACCTTGTTCATCGTGAAAAGCCTCGTACCATTCAGGAATTGAAGGCTCAAATCACTGCAAAGTTTGAGGAAATTGATATCGAACTCTGCAGACGTGTGTGCCGCTCTGTGCCTGCTCGGCTGCAATTGTGCATCGATCACGAGGGAGGGCACTTTGAAAATTGCAAGTAAAACAGCTTGGTACAGTTCCGTAATAATTTTTTCTTGAATAACTGGTCAGATAAACATGTCACTCATTTATTTCTACCTTCTTGTAGACTGTAATAAAAATGGCAAACAAACAATCAACTGACACAAATCGGGCGCTACTTCTGACCCACCCCGTATATATATATATATATATATATATATATATATATATATATATATATATATATATATATATATATATATATATATATATATATATATATATATATATATATTTGTTCATTACAAATGCAGGATGGCAGTAGTGTAAAAACAAAAAAGTTCGATCAAAAAGAACATGGTATTTCCTATATGTCCATCCAGTTGGACAGGCCAAGTCCAGCACCACCCACTCGAGATATTTCTTCAAATTTTGCCACTAATCTTTACAGCGAATCGTTGAAGCCTGAGCCTTTGTAAGATTTATTTGCAGAGCCTATAGAAATTGTACACCCCCCCTTAAAATTTTTCACCTCTTGTTGCCTTATAGCCTGGAATTAAACTGCATGAAATCAGACTTTTCCCACCTTTATTTACACATCGTAACTCACAAGTTCCATGTGAAAAATAAATTCTACAAATTTCAGAAAATTAATTATCAATACAAAACGAGAATATCTTGGTTGTTTAACTCTCCAACCACCCCCCCCCCCACCCCCGAGTTAAGACTGAGTGGAAGCACCTTTGACAGCAATTTCAGCTTTGAGTCTGTTGGGTAGGTCTCTACCAACTTTGCACAGCTTGATTGGGCAATATTTACCCATTCTTCTGTACAAAACTGTTCAAGCTCAGTGAAGTTGTGTGGGGAGCGTTGATGGACAGCAATCTTCAAGTCCTGCCAGAATTTTTCCATTGGATTTCGGTCGGGGCTCTGACCGGGGCCACTGAAGGACATTTATCCTTTTGTTCCTTAGCCACTCCAGTGTCGTAGTACAGCGGATGAGCTCTCATATTTTAACAAATTGTGCATTTATGAGAAAAGCATGAAATTTCTAGCATAGTTAGGTCATACCATAATGTTTCTTTTCGCATGTGGAGGGAAGTCAGATTTGACCTCTGAGGGGACAGTGAGAGGTCAAATCCAAGATAGCCGCCAGTCCACTGGGTCTAATGTTCAAACGCGCTTAATTTTGGGACCAAACAGTGTAGAAAAACATTTAAGGTGTCATTTCCAACTAAATTGTGGATTCCCATTCATTTGGTGATACTTTTGAGATCTCCAGAACCCAAGGACATGCATTTAGATGAAGGTCAAGGTCAAATTACATTAAAAACTTTTGGACATTCTTTTGCTGATACATTTATTTTAGTTTGGGCACTGGATTGGACCCATGCAATAACAGTGAAACTTTGCTTCCATTTTGGCACTATTAGCACTAGATATCCACATATTTCTACCAAATTGCATAACAACTTCCTTTGAAATATCATTTCTATCCGGCAAATGAGTACGGATCAATGTAGCTCACGATAACTATCAATCTTCCCACTCATACTAATTTTCGAATTCTCACTATCCACAATTTCCGAATATCCTCTTGGTAATGATCAAAATCTAACAGTCTCCAGAACAGAAGGACGGTGCAGTGCACTTGAGTGCAGCTTTGGCACACTTGCAGTGTCCGTCCAGTGCACCCTTTCTTGCAGCGACAGTGGATCAATTCATGGCATGATTTTTATGCTTCAGAGAGAGTGGTCCAAAGCGGCTGCCACCAAGTTGTTTCTCTTGTCCAGCCCCAGTCAGATGGATCTGGCATCTCAGGATCCAGGACCAATGCCTGGTTCCAACAGTTGGCCTGGTAGAAAATGCACTTGATGTGCTGTTTGAGTGCTGCCTGGGTTGGAGTAATGTTCTCTAGAGCTCTCGACTTCTGTGTGAAGAGCTGTTTCCTGGCATCATTCACTTCCGTACTCTCACTGGTTCGTTCCTACATTGGCACCACAAATCGCTCTAGCAGTAACATTGATCCTTCACTGATCTCACTTGGCATCCATACGAGTTCATTGAAAGCATCATTCACCTCTGGGAAAGACTTCCAAGTTTCCCAGGCAGTCTTCTTTCCTCTGCCAGAGAATGCAGATACAGTGTCACACCCGGTGAAAGTGTGAAAGACTGGGAGAGTCAGACACTGTGTTGGATTCATTGTGGCAACCATTTCGTGCACTGGTATGTACCGAAAGCATGACCCAACACCAAAGGCAACCCACAGCTCATCAGGAGCTGTCTTTCTGAATGAAGCTACAGCCAGTACCACCACATCAGTATCAACGGTATGTATGGTCACCTTCTTACACCCCTTTTGCACAGTATCTGCCACATGCAGAAGTAGACGAGTGTCGGCCTCCTCTTGCGAACATGGGGCAAGGCGGGCCAAGTATGACTCAGCAGGAGAGCAGAGGATTCCACTTCCATCTGTTGCATACAGTTCCTTGCACTCTGCAAGAGGAAGATGAACAGCTTCATGTGACAGGAAAGCAAACAATTCGGTTTTGTTCTCATTGCATTGAAGGAAGTCCTTCCATTTATTTGGCATCACAGTAGAAGGAGCCACCCTTTTCCTGGTGCTCTTTCCCCTCTTCTGTCTGATTGAGGCTTTCAGGCTGGCAGGTAGGTACACATCCCAGACAAGGTCGATGCGGCTGCTTTTCTCAAGTTGAGCAGAGATCTATGGTGCAAACACTCTTTCTCCATATTTTTGAAACGTTCTTGATGTTCCAGGATTTTGCATTTGAACCACAGCTGCACCATCGAGAATTGTTGCATCAGCCACAGGCGCACTATTGTTTTCGAGCAGATCTGATTCCAGGCAGTGAAGTGGATCTGCTTTAACCCCAATCCACATTTTCCTCCAGTTGACAGAGCTGGTGGAGCTGCATGGTTTTCATGGAAGAAGAAATTGTCCATGTTTTCATCTCGTGTTTGATAGGAGATGTACAGCCTCGAAAAGAGACCACGGGCACTCTTCAGTGCTGCAAGCTTTGCCTTCTGTTTTGACTTAATCTTGATTATTTTCAGGTATTGGCATACTTGGGATACTTCAGTCTTGACCTTGACCTCAATGTATGACCTCTTCTGGCAACCTGTAAATTAACATCAAATATATGGGCATCTGAAGATTAGTTTAAAATGACATCTCAAACATGAGACAGCACTCAGGGTTAATTTGCAAATTTCAACTGATTGCTTATTTTTAGTCAATTTTTACCTTGACCTTGACCTTGACCTAAGTGCATTTCCTTGAATGCTGGCGATCTCAAACGTATCATCAAATGAATGGGCATCCACAATTTAGTTGGAAATGACACCTTAAATGTTTTTCTACACTGTCTGGTTCCAAAATTAAGCGCGTTTGAACATTAGACCCGGTGGACTGACGGCCATCGTGGATTTGACCTCTCACGGTCCTCAGAGGTCAAATCTGACTTCCCTCCACATCTGAAAATAAACCTTATGGTATTCACTAACGATGTCAGAAAATTCATGCTTTTCTCATAAAACGCACAATTGTTGTGCTTATCCGCTGTACTATAGCTTTCATTGTGTGCTTCGGGTCATTGTCATGATGAAAGGTGAACTTCCATCCCAATTTCAACTTTGTTGCAGAGGGCAGCAGGTTCTCCTCCAGGATTTTTCTGTATTTTGCTTCATCCATTTGCCCTTCTATCCCGACAAGTGCCCCTGACCCTGCTGATGAGGTACATCCCATAACATGATGCTGCCACCACCATGCTTCACAGTAGGGATGGTGTTCTTTGGGTGATGTGCTGTGTTGGGTTTGCACCAAATGTCACGTTTTGGTGGTTCCATATGCCTTACACTTCTTAATGATTTTCTTGACTGTGCTCCACGGAATATTCAAGGCCTTTGAAATATTTTTATACACATCCCCTGATCTGTGCCTTTCCACAACTTTTATCCTGGAGGTCTTTTGAAAGCTCCTTGGTGCTCATGGTTGAGCCTTTGCTCTGAAATGCAATACCCAGCAGAGGAAACCTACAGGAACAGCTGATTTTATTCTGAAATATTCAGAATCACTACAATTTAACACAGGTGGCTGCCAATTAACTTGATGTGTGATTTTGAAGGTTATTTGTTACACCTGAGCTAATTTACTATTGCTAGTGTTACGGCTGTGGAAATTTGCAATACACCAGAAAAGTCCTCAGGTTAGATATATCGATAAGTTCATGTGTAGTTTGTCCACACCCGTTGTTTGGAGGGGATATGTGTGATTCATCCGGGCTGCGACGTTTTGAGTTAGCCATTTTTCTTTACCTGTCGTTATTTTGGAACAACCACGCCATCTCAAGAACCACGCCATCTCAACAACCACGCCATCCACACCACAACGCCACTAAAGGAGCAACGAAACCAGCCCCACCCCAATTTATCCTCCGGTAAACAAGTTTGACGGTTGGAAACCAACTCCCACCCCAATTTCTCTGGAATGTTCCTCCCCCACACCCACGCGCCGCGAAGGACGGGGCGGGGGCAGGAGAAATAAAAGGGCAAGAGAAGCGCCTGGAAAAGCGTGGATAGCAGAGACTTGGGGCAGTCGTGTGGAAGTCTTGTCCTCGCGGTCGTGGGGAGAAGGCGTCACGACCTACCCAATGTTGCAAGGCCCGAGATCAGGCGCCGCTGTCCTAGTGGCCGTGGGGAGAAGGCGTCACGACCTGCCCACCGTTGCTAGGCCCGAGATCAGGCGCGGCTGTCCTAGTGGTCGTGGGGAGAAGGAGTCACGACCTGCCCACCGTTGCAAGGCCCAAGATCAGGCGTGGCTACGCTAGTTGCCGTGGGGACGAGACGTCGCGACCTACCCACAGTCGCACCATGAGGGTGCGGGTAAGACCCTTCAGTCTCGTGGGCCTTTTCGGTCATCCACGGCCCATGACCATAAAGGTCTACGGACCCCGTCTACCCCCTTGCCTGTGAGGGAGGTCTTTGTTTTTGTATGCATACTGTGGCGCCGTGTCCTGCCAAGTAGAAACTGTGTAAGTGCTTGTAAATAATAATTATAGTCGGTCGTATTGCTTTTGCATTCTATTTGTTGCTTGTATATTGCATCATTCCTTGCTTGTGTTGTGTGTGAAATATGTGCTTGTGTGAAATGTATCCCGTTCGTCTCTTTCCCCATTGAAAGTGCCATCTTGCATCACGTAAGGGATTGGTAGTGGGTTTAGACACCCAGTAAATAATCTGAACCGTCGAGGTCGTCGATAATTCCGCTCGGTTATCCCTGCAGCACGGAACGAGCCACTTACGCGGTTCGTGTCCGGAGTCGACCTGCGGCGTGGTACAACTCCTCGGTATGCTACCCGTGCGGGTACTTGGGGAGATCGACATTCGGCGATTCACCCTATTTCGCGCGGGTAGAATGCGGACTGGGTTGTGGTGAGGTTAAACCCCCACCCGTGGCTAGCTCCTTGGCGGTAGTTCCAGGAGGGTAACGACTGAATTGTCCGTTCCGGTGGGCGACGCGTCGCGATTTGACTTACGTGACCGATCGCACTACGGGCGGGCGAAATTCGTAAAACTATTATAAGGGGGGGAGGACACCTATCCAACCAAGACATTATCGTTTTGTATTTTCAATTAGTTTTCTGAAATTTGTATAATTTGTTTTTCACGTGTAAGTTCTGGGTTACAATGTGTAAATAATGGTGGAGAAAGTCTGATTTAATTCCAGGCTATAAGGCTACAAAAGGTGAAAAATTTGAAAAGGGGGGGTATTTCCCTATCGGCATCCTTTCGGCACTATTTCACATCAGTCAGAATGATATCACCGACTTTCTCTCAAATAGAATTGTTTTCACTTATTATCCATTTGCTTCACTCAAAATAAAATTTTCCATCTTAAGCTTATCTCACACCTGAAGAGGTATTAATCTCACCTGAACAGGTAGCTAAATCAAAGAAAAATCCCCGCTATCACATCTTCCATAATCGGCAATTGCGTGCACGATTCAAATCCTCAGATTCCCTTCCTCAAAACTGCGATTGGGGATTAAAATCAGGAATTTCATTCACATGAGCAAGGTCTCCTCGTTTATCCTTTTCACCTTGTGACCCCAATTTGCAAGTCCTTAAGTACAACTATCTGAGAATCATTACACGTTTTATCTCCTTCATAGTCTCCCTCATAATATTAATGACAACAAACATGATTAAAGGTTGGACTATAATCGTAAAAATAAAAAAAAATACACGTTTTTATTCTTCATTGTTTCTGGCAAAAAAATATTTAAATATGTTTGTGAAAACAATATTGATAAATCAGTGAAATGTAAATGAGCGCACTCATGAATGACTATATGGTGTGGATGTGTCTGTTCCCAAGCAGGAAATAGAATTGATCACAGAAACTGCCATTTGTGCTGCCTCGTTGAGCAACTTACTCACTTATTCACTCCATAAATCTCTCGTTCCTGATGTCAACAAACTACCACTTGTGCCGAACTTTGGTTTAGCTGATTTAAACAGCTCGCCTGCCTTTTAATTCAGATTTTAAAAAACTTTTGCCTTTCATAGCACACTAGCAGAGCCTTCCCGACGCTTCGCTGGCGGACCAATTTAGTCATCCTGTTTGCCAAAAATTGCTATATCGGTGACTTTGGTATCACTTTGCAGGCTCAAAACGGCCTCTGAGGCCATGGACACACAGCCCATGTTACTTCGGCCACAAAGTTGTATCTACACGTGAGATTGGAGTTTGTAGCTTTAAATACGTGGCCGAGCATAATGAACAGCATGTTGAATTTTCACCAAACCAACCGACAACTAACAAATGAAAAGAGGTCCCTGGCTCCCTCTGGTTATTCTTTTTCCCACTTTGGCAAGCCCCTCCATTTTGGACGAGAAGGAGGAGACGAAGACAAATTTCCCCATCCAAAGAGTGCTTTATCCTCAACGTTTCCCAGGTTAAAAAAAGAAATTGTAATACCCTCTGCCACCACCACGAGCTGGTGCTACACGGTACACATTTACATTGAGAGTTTACATCCTCCACCCCCCCCCTCCCCAACACCCCCTCGTGAGGCCGTGACCACATGACCTATGTTACCCCCCACATAAAGTTGTATTTGTACTGTGATATTGGAGTTTGGAACTTCAAAGATGTGGCTGCGCATAAGGAACAAGGAGAGATAGAGAGAGATAGATAGAGATAGAGATAGAGATAGATAGATAGAGATAGAGATAGAGATAGAGATAGAGAGAGAGAGAGAGAGAGAGAGAGAGAGAGAGAGAGAGAGAGAGAGAGAGAGAGAGAGAGAGAGAGATATAGAGAGAGAGATATAGAGAGAGAGAGATATAGAGAGAGAGAGATATAGAGAGAGAGAGATATAGAGAGAGAGATATAGAGAGAGAGAGATATAGAGAGAGAGAGAGATATAGAGAGAGAGAGAGATATAGAGAGAGAGAGAGATATAGAGAGAGAGATATATAGAGAGAGAGACAGTGCGAGAGAGAGAGAGGGAGATATAGAGAGAGAGAGATATAGAGAGAGAGAGAGCGAGAGAGAGAGAGATAGAGAGAGAGAGAGAGAGAGAGAGAGAGAGAGAGATATATAGAGAGAGAGAGATATAGAGAGAGAGAGAGATATATAGAGAGAGAGAGAGATATATAGAGAGAGAGAGATATAGAGAGAGAGATATATAGAGAGAGAGAGAGATATAGAAAAAGCGAGATATATAGAGACAGAGATATAGAGAGAGAGAGAGATATAGAGAGAGAGAGAGATATAGAGAGAGAGAGAGATATAGAGAGAGAGATATATAGAGAGAGAGAGAGATATAGAGAGAGAGAGATATATAGAGAGAGAGATATATAGAGAGAGAGGGAGATATAGAGAGAGAGAGATATAGAGAGAGAGAGAGAGAGATATAGAGAGAGAGAGATATATATAGAGAGAGAGATAGAGAGATAGAGATGAGATATATGGCTGTATCATTTTCTGGGGGTGTAGCTGTGCTGCAGATGCAGTGCCCGCTGTTTCCAGTAATTTGGTACTCGTATTGCCAACATCAGAAAGATGACAACCTGAGTCAACACACCTCGTGTTAATTAAACAGGAAACGGGCTTGAACTCGAGGCCCTAAGATCTAAAGCCAACCACCTTAACTGTGAACCAACACCAGGCCTATCATTCAGTTTCTAATATGGGTAGGCAGAAAAACCTATATTGGTCTTCTTTCGTAAGCAGCACAAGGTTGCAGGGTGGCATAGATAATTTGGACGGGGGTGCAGCTGTGCCAATGATTCAATGCACTCTGCTGGTTAGGGCAGGAATTTGGAACTTGTTCCTGGTGCCAGAGATATTTAGCCTACTTTTCACGAAGGACACCATGAGATCTTTAACATCCACTAACTAATGCTGGCAGACGAGACGGCCAATTTAACGTCCATCCGAGGGACGACACACACATTGAATGATGAATCACCCTGCCTGGGAAACACTGGTGACATTTTATAACTGGGTCGGGATTCGATCCCAGGCTAGACAGCTTAGAGGTGAATGTGTATACCTCGAGGTGGAGGTGAATGTGTATACCTCGAGGTGGAGGTGAATGTGTATACCTCGAGGTGGAGGTGAATGTGTATACCTCGAGGTGGAGGTGAATGTGTATACCTCGAGGTGGAGGTGAATGTGTATACCTCGAGGTGGAGGTGAATGTGTATACCTCGAGGTGGAGGTGAATGTGTATACCTCGAGGTGGAGGTGAATGTGTATACCTCGAGGTGGAGGTGAATGTGTATACCTCGAGCTGGAGGTGAATGTGTATACCTCGAGCTGGAGGTGAATGTGTATACCTCGAGGTGAATGTGTATACCTCGAGGTGGAGGTGAATGGGTATACCTCGAGGTGGATGTGTATACCTCGAGGTGAATGGGTATACCTCGAGGTGAATGTGTATACCTCGAGGTGGATGTGTATACCTCGAGGTGGATGTGTATACCTCGAGGTGGATGTGTATACCTCGAGGTGGAGGTGGATGTGTATACATCGAGGTTGAGGTGGATGTGTATACCTCGACGTGGAGGTGAATGTGTATACCTCGAGGTGGAGGTGAATGTGTATACCTCGAGGTGGAGGTGAATGGGTATACCTCGAGGTGGATGTGTATACCTCGAGGTGAATGGGTATACCTCGAGGTGAATGTGTATACCTCGAGGTGAATGTGTATACCTCGAGGTGGATGTGTATACCTCGAGGTGGATGTGTATACCTCGAGGTGGATGTGGATGTGTATACATCGAGGTTGAGGTGGATGTGTATACCTCGACGTGGAGGTGAATGTGTATACCTCGAGGTGGAGGTGAATGTGTATACCTCGAGGCTATCCTGTTAGCCCAGAAGGACCTATCAGTAAGTAACTTAATGAAGGACATCATAAGCAGAAATCTACGCAGATTTTTATTATGTGGTATGTTACGACGTTTCGTTTACCTGAATGAAAGAGTTCACCTGCCTTTGACCTCTATTCATTTTTAGCTCACCTGGAATGTCGTTCCGAGGAGCTTATGGGATGGCGCATCGTCCGTCCGTCCACAAAGAATTTCTACTTCTCTGAAACTGCACTTTGGATTTTGATGAAACTTTACCACAACGTTCATCACCGTGTAAGTACCAAAGTTTGTTCATGACATTAAAAAATCGAGCCCGAGGGGGCCCACAGGGGGGTTGCCCCCCCACCCCAAATAGGTATTTGCTTTCTTCTCAGAAACTGCACATGCAATCCCATGAAACTTGACTAGAACCTTCATCACCCGTGATGTACCAAAGTTTGTTCATGACATTAAAAAAGAATCATGGTCTAAGAGGAAATCATGGCAGAAATCATCATGGCAGTCTAATCATGCCCCCCAAAATAAGTATTTGCTTTCTTCTGCGAAACAACACAATTTCGATGAAACTTGACCACAACTTTCATCACCCATGATGCACAAAAGTTTGCTCACGGCATAAGAAAAAAATCGGGGTACAAGTGGGTGTACGGGCGGGGGGGGGCGGATTGCCCCCTAAATAGGTATTTGCCCTAACCTTGGTTCATCGGTACATTTTGCTGATTCCATCCCACGTTGACTTCCTCATCAGTATCATTATTCTACAAGGTGAGCGCCAAGGGGTATTGCCCCCATTTTTCCGTAGTACAGGTAGGAGCAGCCCGGAGTTGGCTTAGCAGTTAAGTTGGCTGGCTTCGGACCGTAGAGTCCTGAGTTTGAGCCCCTGTCCACCATTGAATTAACACCAGGTGGGGTTGACTCAGCCTGTCATCTTTTCGAGGTCGGAGAAATGAGTACCAGTGTACTGGGGTAATAACCATTCGGGGTAACCTGCGTTGGAGTCGTGACCTGTCTCGGACTGTATTCCTTGCCAATGAAATTGCCTTGGCAAACCTATGCGTCTTTATGGCACAAAATAATTGCAGAACCGACCCTCAAGGCGGTTGAAAAGGAATGTATATGTATGTTTTTACCCATTGCACAGTGTCAAGGGAGTTGCTAAACTCACCTCTTCATTCTTCTGTCCGCAGCACAAGGCTGCGAGGTGGCATCATTGGATGAGGGCACGGCTATTCTGCTGATGCAATGCCCTCTGCTGGTTTGGGCAGGAACTTGTCATTTGTTTAGAGTACCGGCGATAGCTCACCTACTCTTCGTGAAGGACACCGTGGGATCTTTCATGTCCACCAACTGATGTCGGCAAACCAGATTCTCCGTTTAACGTCAATTTGAGGGACGGCACTCAACATTGATGAAACACCAGGATGACAGTTTATAGCTGGGAATGGGATTCACGAAACTGACGAAGCAGGTATCATCAGGTCAGTCTCATAGTATCTACCTGAAATATAAAATTTTGGTGAAACATCCATCATCAAGCATAACTTTAGCTGCAAAAGGAGCATCAATGTACTTCAACAGCTCGTTTGGAGTAACGGAGGATTGGAGAGTAGCAAGTGTAACACCATCATTTAAGAAAGGATCCAGAGAAGAATCAGAACTATAGAACTGTTCGTTTGACTTCAGTTGTGGAGATGTTAAAGACGTTTAATTAGAGATCGGATGAAGAACAATTTAGATGAATGTAAACGAATTAAAGGGAGATCTTGTTTCACAAATTTATTGGAGTTCTACGAAGCAGTTTCTGAGTGGGTTGAAGTGTAGTGGATGTAGTATTGTTGAAACTTTCAAAAGTATTATTTGATAAGGTACCACATGGGAGGTTGTTAGCCAAGGTGAGGACATGTGGAGCGCTTGGTCAGGTGGACAATTGGATTGCAAACTGATTTGGTGATAGGAAGTAAAGAGTGGCTGTGAGTGGGAGGATGTAAGTGGTGGGACAGTTATTTACATCATTGATTTGGACAGTGGAGTGAAGAGTCAGTTCCAAATTTGCAGATGGCGCAAAGCCGAGAGGGGACAGGGTGATCAGATTTAGGAAAGTCGAGATACTTTCATGGGTTGGGCAAAAGATGGGCAGATGCAGTTTAACAGAAGGAAATGTGAGGTGCTGGGGATTGGGAGATATAATAAATAAAAAAAATAGAGATTACATGATGCAGGGGACAGTCTTGGGACGTGTCACACAGGAGAGGGATCACTGGGGTGGTAATAGATACAGGGGGAGGGAAGGGGGTAAGCAGACAATACAGCGTCAAGCAGCTATAGGCAAAGTTTTTATACCGTTTCCGGTTATATTTACAGGTAAATAAGTTATAAATCAAAAAAGATAGTGTTGATACTGTACAGGAATTTATTGAGGACTCTTTAATTATCATTATTTTTTTTTTTTACATTTTTTAAGGCTTGTAGTGGAGCTGCCACGCGCACACATGGACATACAGACGAACATACGCGACACAAGACAAACACAGCCACTGAGTTTGGAGGAAGTGCCGTCACTGGGTACTCTGGGTGCCAGTGACATCATAATAATGGCTCCGCCTTGCTCATCACAGTCAATGGGGCATTTCCTTAGGAGGAAAATCCTTCTCCCCATGGATGCCAACCGATGGGGATTGTCCATGTTCTATCCATCGGGACCGTACTCTGTGCAGAGCGTCGGTGCTGCCGAAGCAGTCTCCTTGGCTATTGGGCACAATCCTGGACGCGTCGCCACTCAGACACAGGATACCAGCAAGCTGGCACTCATTTTGCGAACCTCAGAAGGATGACAGGCAGAGTCAACCCCACCTGGTATTAATTTAACAGCCGAGGGGGATTTGAACTCAGGATTCGAGGATCCCCAACTCACCACCTGAACCATTAAGCCAACACCAGGCATATTGTCCATGTTCTTAACCTTCAAATGCTGAACTGAACAACAAGCAAGGAAGCAGCACGTACCATATTTGAAGCCTAAGGAATGACTCGGCCAAGGTTTAAACCACCGACTTTCCAGTCTCGAAGTGGATGCTCCAACCATTATGTCAACAAGTCTGGTTTATTTTGTACCATATAGTTTTGGTCACCACATTCGAGCAAGGACATGTATCTGTCAAAGAGAGGGTTCAGCAGAGTTTCTGGGGGGCTACTAGATTGTTTCTGGGGCCAGCTGGGAGACTAAGCTATGAGGAGCGGCTTCAGGAGACCCTGTCTCCTGAAGCTGCTCCTCAAGGGGCTTTGATTGAGATGTTTAAGATGATGAAGGATGTGAACAGACAGTTGCAGAGGAGTTTTTTCAGCAGATTGGGCAGTGTAAGGACCAGAGGCTACAGCCTGGGAGTGAAGGCAGGTGTCTTTCAACCGGAGTAGCTAATGCATGGAGTAATGTCCCTGCAAAGGTAGTGATGGCAGAAACAGTAGATATGTTTAAATTTGAGTTCGATTGGTACCTGTAAGCATTGGAGATGAGGCTGGCAGGATAGCCGAGACCAACAATAAAGGTGCGCACACTCACTTCCGAGCTGTCGAGCCTGGGTTCGAACCTCCCTCCTCTTCGAGAGGACCTCCTCTCGAAACCCCCCCAAAAAAACGTTATTGGAATTGACAGTACCCACCACATTTTTCTTAACTTCGTTATATTCGAGGCCATCTAATATCACTTTCCTACAATGCCATGATTTTGTGTATTTCTGACCACCTAGCACAACATCCACATCTGGAGAGCCCATCGACCACCTAACCCCACACAGTGTGAAGGAAATGAGAGGACATGGGTGGGGTCTGTGAGCAGAAAATTTGATTGGTTGAGATGATGGAAAGTGCTGTCATGTTTTGTCCAAGTCCTGCTAAAAGGAAGGTTTTTGAAAATGCCAGAAATGTGATTTGTGTTCTTCAGTGTTCAAGTCTATCATTAAATTTAAATAAAATAAAGATTTTAGAGGTTGGAGAAAATAAAAAAAAAATTGGAGGTTTGTCACCGCTGATGGATGAGCAACATATGGTCAGGTCAGGAGTCTGGACCAATGGATTAAAGTCTTGTAGTCCAGTCAGGACCAATGGATTAAAGTCTTGTAGTCCAGTCAGGACCAATGGATTAGAGTCGTGTAGTCCAGTCTGGACCAATGGATTAAAGTCTTGTAGTCCAACCAAGCCCAATGGATTAGAGTCGTGTAGTCCAGTCAGGACCAATGGATTAAAGTCTTGTAGTGCAGTCAGGACCAATGGATTAAAGTCTTGTAGTCCAGTCAGGACCAATGGATTAGAGTCGTGTAGTCCAGTCTGGACCAATGGATTAAAGTCTTGTAGTGCAGTCAGGACCAATGGATTAAAGTCTTGTAGTGCAGTCAGGACCAATGGATTAAAGTCTTGGAGTGCAGTCAGGACAAATGGATTAAAGTCTTGTAGTGCAGTCAGGACCAATGGATTAAAGTCTTGTAGTCCAACCAAGCCCAATGGATTAGAGTCGTGTAGTCCAGTCAGGACCAATGGATTAAAGTCTTGTAGTGGAGTTCATCGTATTTCACCGTTTTGGAGGATGGAGGTTGTTTGTAAGATGAAAAAGTCATGAATCATTGAACTTTGAATGAATCCTGCCAACAGTTGATGGTGTGAAAGGTAAATTAATGGTCACGGTGAGTTAAGTGGGTCACTCCTGTTTTGAACGTATGGTGACAGAACTAGAGGGATGTAAAACGAAGATGAGATGAGGAGAATACCTTTTACTCAGAGAACTTAGCTTGGGGCTCCATGTTCAAGTTGTTCATGCAATGCCACTCACCCAGCCCCCCCTCTCCTCCTCTCCTTCCCCCATTCCTCCTGCATGTTCATTCATATATTATCTTCCAGATTCCTTTTTTTACCTGCGCTCTCTATCCACACTCCGAGAAAAAAACATCTGTTTGCTTGTCTGTCCATACAAGGTCAGCAGCTGTGTTTCTGACCTGCCATCCATGTGTGTTGTGACGTTTTGGGGACATGGGGACGGTTAGAATTGCCTTTTCCAGCATCGAGACCTCCTCGTATATTTCACTGTATGGTGCATAATATGTAAAAGCAACAGCAGCAAGATGTGATTTCCTGCTCTTCGCTCTGACCCTTCAATGCATACCGGAAATTACTGCCAGTCGAATGAGGCTTCCAGAGCCAGGGTCCCAGGAGGTTCTTGCCATAATCTGATCAGATGAACAAGTTCTCAATTACTCCAGATTTCTCCTTTTCTCTCAAACATTTAGTTATACTGATGTGGCCAGAGAGGTGCTCGGTAGCTGTGAGGCATTGCGTTTCCAAAAGTGGTGACTTTATTTTGGGAAATGGTCTCGATGATTCTGATTTGACGATTTTTTTTTTATCTTTCTTGTGCTCGCAATTATATATGTGGTGTGTGCTCAAAACTACTTATAACTCTTCATTTCGGCTTGATTGGTGATGGTGATGATGATGGTGACTTTGGTGATTGTGACGATGTTGATTATGATGATGCTTATATGATTATTATTATTATGCTGATGATAATGATGATTAGCATGATGATGCTTATGATGATTGTGATGATGGTGATTATGCTTATGATGATTATTAGCATGATTATGATGATACTTATGATTGTGATGATGGTGAGTTTGATGATGTTGATTATGGTGACTATGATGATGCTGCTTATGATGATTATGATTAGCATGATGATTGTGATGATTATGATGCCTATGGTGATTATGATGATTTTTATGAGGATGATGCATATGATGATTATCATGATGATGCAGCTTATGATGATTTTTATGGTGACTATGATGATGCTTGTGATTGTGATGATGGTGACTATGGTGATGATGCTTATGATGATTATCATGATTATGATGATGCTTATGGTGATTTTGATGATGGTGACTGATGCTGCTTATGATGATTATCATGATGATGCTGATGATTGTGATTAGCATGATGATGATTATGATGCCTATGATGATTGTGATTATGATGGTGATTATGATTTTTATGAGGATGATGCGTATGATGATTATCATGATGATGCTTATGACGATGATGATGGTGATTATGGTGATGAGGATGCTTATGATGATTGTGATGATGGTGATTATGATTTTTATGATGGTGACTATGATGATGCTTATGATTGTGATGATGGTGATTATGATGATTGTGATGATTATGGTGATTTTGGTGATTGTGATGATGTTGATTATGGTGACTATGATGATGCTTATGATGATTATCATGATGATTCCCATGATTGTGATGATGGTGATTATGATGCATATGATGATTATCATGATGATTCGCATGATGATGCTGCATATGATGATTGTGATGATGGTGATTATGATGATTTTTATGATGGTGATTATGGTGACTATGATGATGCTTATGTTGATGCTTATTATCATGATGATGATGATGCTTATGATGATTGTGATGAGTGTGATTATGGTGACTCTGATGATTATTATTATCATTATAATGGTGATTATGATAATTGTTGGTTGTCGCCGTCATGGTCGACATTGTTCATTATCTAAAGTTTAATGAAAGATATTGTACACATATTTCATGCATAGCAAGGATTCTCACAAGAACAATGCAGCCATCGTTGTATGGAATTATCTCTTTATTACTTAGCAAGAAATGGTGAGAACATTGATCCTCCCCGCTCTCACCACATTCTCCCCATTGGAACTTTCTTTCCACGATTCAAACCCACAGTGCCAGCACATCCTTTGCAAACACCACACAAGCCGAGGCCAAACAGGAAATACTGTATTTGTTCCCAATAACAATGCAAAGTACATATGCATTGGAATTTTTATTTACATAAATTTCTTGTAAAAAAAAATATATATATTTCAGTAAATCGACTTATCGTTTTAACAATGCCACATGTGTGTCCTACTAATGTTAGACCAGAACCAAAGACCAACGCGAATTGAACACGTGAAGTGTCAAACCCACAAACACAAACTTATCAGAAAACTATACTCACCAACACTGATCAGTGCGGACCGTGGATAAGTTTTCATTACAAACTTCTTGTTTTTGCCAAGTGAAGGTTCAGATATAAAAGTAAATTAAAACTCACCTCGCAATGAACCTGGCACCTTCCCTCGCTCATAGCGGTATTAGGAGACAAAGAAGGCTCTCAGCAATTCACACGTAGACCCTTAATCTAGGGGGAGTATTATGGGGGGAAGTACTGGGGGGGGGGATACTGGTGCTGGTGGGAGTGGGCATCGTGGAGTATTGAACCGGTATTTGAGCAAAAGTCGATTTGTTATCAATTTGCTGGACAATTGTTGATATGAATAAATTATTGAGAGAATGGTTTTAGGCGAAGACGTAATGGGACAAACTTCATGAAAACTTCGTGCAATAAACACCCTTGTGAGCTGGGTGGCGGTTACATGCAATATTGCACGCACTTTATGCGTCTTGTAAATATTTTCAAGTGTTTGTGTGTTTCTTAGTCTGTTCTGTTCTTTCACAGCCAAACCGTAGCACCGAGAGGCCCCAAGTTTTGGGTTTAGGAACTTCCGAATCTGAGTAAAGTTTTAAGATGCCACACGTTGGACTTGACGACGGTTTTGAGGCCACCAAAGGCCACTATAAAGTGTATATTGGGATGTGGGCTCAGTCAGTGCTGCCACCAGTGTGACCAGTCCTTGGCTTTTTTCACAAGATCTTGGCTCTTCGTTGTTCACCTTGGCGTCTTGGTTTTCAATAGGTTTTCTTGGCATATATGTTTTCTGTCATCGCTTTTCCGAAGCCTTGTGAATTCTTGGCTTTTTTCATTGGCTCACCTTGGAATTTATGAAAATGAGGACTGGTCACACTGGCTGCCACCAGTCCGCAAGCAAAAGGTAACCACCAGGAGGCCAATAACCCCATATCTTTTCAATGTCCAACACGTCCTGAAACCACCGCCGGGAAAAGCTCACCTAGCCGGGCAGCGCCAGGTAACCCCTGCTCGTATAATATAATGTGATATCGAACATGATGACAACATCACAGCTCAAAGGTAAGTGTGCTCCTTCTACACCATCCTGTTGAACAAATGAATGTAACAACATAGCGGTATTGTAATTATGATATAATCATCATCATCATCAACATACATACTCTTTACTGAATGTTGGTGATGCTGAAGCAGTTTCTTGGCGCAGGTTATGCTGGGTGGTTTGACATTGCCTTCCCAGCAGTCATTCAGGGCAGGGATGTGTAATTTTGGTCAGGGTGTCAGCAGGGTAACCAGCTTTCATGGAAAAACTAGGAACACTCAGGGAGAGGTCAAGGGGGCCACCATCGTCCCCTTGTGGGTTGAAGAGGTAGCATAAAGGGCTTGGGGGCGAAGCCCACTGAAGCTACAAGGTTTTTATTACTGTATTTAAATATGCCCAAGATGACTTGTAGAGCATGTTAAGATCACACTGTGTATGTACAGGGCACAGCTGCGTCATGGTAATCGGCATCATGACGGAAATACAGAGAATACGGGACAAATGACATCCCAGGAAGGTATGAATGATATCTTCAATATAAAACGGTACGATCCCTTAAAATATGGGACGGCTGGTCACAGTCTTGCCAGCGATAGCTCGCCCACACTCTTTGCAAAGGACACCAAGCAATCTTTACCATGATGGACCAAGTGCTGACAGACCGGTCCACCACCTCGATGTCCTAACGGTGAATGGTGCACACATTGATGTACCTCCCTTCGCACTCGCAAATACTTGCAGGACGACAGTTTATAGCTGCGTCGGGATTCAAACACAGGTAAGACAGCTCAGAGACGAGTGTGCCTACCTCTCGGCTATCCTCCACTTCTTAATGATTATAATGTACTATTGAATGAAATAGCAAATATAGTATGTTATGACAACGATAGTTACCCAGATATTATAGTTTACATGAAGTGGTGGGTGGGAATCGCTTGAAAAAAAAAAGTTTTTATTTTTTTTAAATCTACATTGATACAGCAGGTTATCTTCAGGGTAAAAAGGAAAGTTTCAAGTTTAAATTCCACTCATTCCATTGTTTAGCAGAATTTGGGGCCACCTGCTCGCTTAATTAAAACACTTTCTCAAGGGCCTGTTACAAATGCACAGCTGTTGGATTAACGGAAGATGTGTTTATGAAGGTTAAGGGATAAAAAAGAAGTTTACAAAAACCCAATCGTGTGCAAGTACAATTCGTCGTTCGCCGAGTAAGCAATCTAGCGAGACGGTGTGTCAACGATGCTGCGGGGCAATCACACGCAGCAAGGTTAAGGGAGAACACGACGTCAAACAAACGGACAGACATACTGATTTATTGAACCAGGGGCATTGCTCGGCCCAATTACTGTACATCTCGCACGAGTACGCAGTTACACGACGAAGGGCTCTCGTGCGATATCCATACTGCGTGTCCATGAGAATTCACACCTTTTCGACCATTTTCCATCCATCGCTACAACATGATGTTGCAATGTCTTTCCTTCCATTTCCATCGGCAGGTCGCGCAGTGGCAGACACCTGAACAGCACGTTCAAGGTGAACACCCGCAGTGCACCTGTGTGTGACATGTGAACAAGACGTGAGAAAATCCTTGGGCTCATCCGTTGTTTGATCAAAGTCTGGACTGGTCGCTAAACGAGAATGTGTGTGTTTCGTGTAAACTCAGAAATTAATGTAATTTGAGGACCTTCAAATCGAATCGATATACATAATACATACGCAGGATCATTAAAAAAAATTTTGTCCGCGCTATCCAATTCTTTTTGCCTTCGGACGTCGATGTTGATTTCATAAAGTGCAAATCGTGTAAAGTGTAGTCGGTGGATTTTAACCGCACAAATATATCAAAATAATTAATGGGGTCATTTTTGGACAGGTATGTTAGTTATATATGATACTAGCGGGGTGTGCTTAAACATTGTGTAGCGTGTTTCCCCATTGTCTCGGGTTGCTCAACTGCATTTGATTTTTAATTTATTTATTTTTAATTGTTTTTTCGTTTCATTTATTTATATTTTCATTTACGAATGCTTTCCGATGGTTCTGTGATCATGTTTTTTTTCCCCTGGTGCATTGGCTTCGATGTCCATCAGCACACAAAATTACCGTGCTTCCCCCATTGTCTCGGGTCACTCACCTGCATTTTTTTTCTCATTTATGGATGTTGTCAGATGATTCTGTGATTATTTTATTTTTTTCAGTGTACTGGCTTCGATGTCCACTGACATGCAAAATTTTAGCTTTCTCCATCACCCGGAAGGCACCGATCTTTATCAATCAGTCAATGGTTAGAAAGAGATATATATATATATATATATATATATATATATATATATATATATATATATATATATTTATATATATATATATATATATATATATATATATATATATACTATATGATTGACCCCTCCCATGCACCTCTATCCAAAGTAGCTGCATAAAGCAACCCAAGAAGTCTTACACAAGGTAAGTGCTAAGAGCTGTTTCGAACCCTTCCCAGAGTTCCTCAACAACTACCAAGACGTTCACACACAGTGCGCACACGACAATCCCAATGATATACACTCCCCTCAGCTACCGGACGAGTTTCATCACTTATTGTCGAATCATCAACGATAGCGTAGACAGCAATGCATACCAATGAGGCTCTCAAGCATTTCCCACGTGTAAACGTCAAAAGCAGTCAATATATAAATAAAGAAATACCCACCCACATCTCTCACCTGTGAATGGAGGGAATAGCCAATCAGCTCTCACCGAATTGATGACGCCCAGGTGGCGAGGATGATATCAATGATTGACCCCTCCCATGCTCCTTGATCTGCATCCAATAAGCTGACTCCAATGATAATTGAGGTAACACCGGTCAACGAGCGGATTATGAGACTAAGGATTTGTCACTCCTTGGGTGACATTTTCCTGCTCTCTAGATATGCTCCGACTGAGGGAAGTGATCTCACCGTGAAGGAGGCATTCCATGCCACACTCCAGTCTGTGGTTGATCGGTGCCCCAAGCGAGATACTCTTTCAGTCTTGGGGGATTTCAATGCATAAACTGGAACTGATAGAGATGGTGATGAGACATATGGTGGTCCACATAGGTCTGGAACTGTAAACGAGAATAGCACTGAGTTCCTTGACTTTGCAAGAAGTCATGGACTTAGGGTGGCTGGTTCATGGTTTCAGCGCCCACAAACTCATCGCTGGACTTGGTATTCCAATGCTGGTGGTGTGGCAAAGGAGATTGACCATGTGCTCGTTGATGGTCTCTGGAGGATAATCCAGAACTGCAGGGTCTACCGGAGTGCTCATTTCCTCTCTACCGACCATAGGCTTGTGGTAGCAACTATGAAGTTGCAACTTAATTCCGGGAGAATGGTACCATCCCAGCCTCGGCTGTATGTTGGAAAGCTCAAGGATCAGAGGGCAGCTGGGGAGTTTGCAAACAGGCAGAGTGGGGATTTGGGGGGTATGGGTGCCTTGGGGAATCCTGAAGAGTTGTCGAGTGCCTTCAAGACCACCATCCCTGATGTTGCCGGTGGATGTCTTGGAACTCATCATTGGGTGAAGAAGAATTTTTGTTTCTCAAGGAACACTGGATACCATCGACCAGAGTCACAGGGCCAGGCTTAATGGCAGAGCTGAGCTGTTCGTGGAGTTGAGGCGTACGACTTTGTGTGCTGAGGGTGGACAAGGAAGCCAATTTGCGATGAATCTGAGAGGGTAGAGCATTACCTGTGGTCAAGCATCATGCCACTCTTTTCCTTCTTCAAAAGACTGTTTTCAATTCGACTTTTCCTTAATCCCGTGTCTAAGAAGTCCCACTGCTGCAAGATTTCTTGTCTCCATTCTCTGAATTTGCCTTTATTGCATCCCTCACATAATGTCTTGAATCGCATCTCTGACTTTAAAATTTCTAAAATCCCAGTTTGCAATGCATGTTCGTGTTCCATCAATCGCCCTTTTTTCCCAACTTCAGTACCAATTCACCCCACCTTCTGAAATCTACTTCCTCCTCACCGGTCACCTGTTATCTCCTCTCCTTACCACTCCCATCTTGCCCCTCATCCTACTTCCACTCTTGGCACCTCTTCACTGTCATCCTCTTCAGTATCAGCTCCTCCTCTGTTGTCTCAAAGCGTGTGGTGTTCCAACATCTGGGGGCTACATTCTAACCTAACAGATATCCCACTCTCTCAATCAGTACACTCATCATCACCACAAACATGTTCCTTCCTTCCTCTTAGCACACCCCCCCCCCCTCTTCCCAACTCCTCAAATCTTGTACATCCCCCTGCCTGCTCCCTTCTTCACCATACCTGCACCAAATCTCATCCTTCCCCTCTCCCATCGCCCTCCTGCATATTGTCCATGCCTTCTCTCATCGTCTCCCTCCCTCTCAAAACAACCTTCACACTCTTCCCCCTCCAAGCTTCCCTCTCACCTTTCTAAAAAAAAAAACTCCTCTCACCCTTCTCCCTCCAATCTTCCCCCTCACTCCCCCTTCCCAAAGTTGTCCCCCCTTACATCCACAATGCTGCCTGCTTCCCCCACCCTCTCTCTTCCATCTCATCACTCCACTTCCTCCAATATTCAGCTGCCCTCTGCCCCCTCTCTTATTACTCCCCACAGTACCTCAATCCATCACCTCTGAGCCTTTTATCATCCTCATCCGGCCCTCTCCGCAAGCTCTTCTACAATCCACCAAACTCTTTCAACATCTCTCCCTACCTCCCCGCTCCTCCCTCGTTATACACTCCCCCTCACCTCCCCTACACCCAAAACCTCTTCACCCTCTCTTCCTTAACAGTGTGCACCTCAAACATCCAGAGCCTTCACTCAAACCTGAAAGATCTTTCCATCCAGGTTGCCACTTATAAACCAGACATAATTTGCTTAACAGAAACTTTCCTCCTTTAAAACGTCTCTGACTCCAGAGTATTTCTCCCTGGTTACTCCCTCCTCCATCATGACAGACCTGAGCCTCGTCCTGTTGGCAGAGTTGCTCGCTTCATAAAAGACTCTATTCCTCACTCTCTTTGCACTGCACTCACCCCCCCCCTCCCCCCTCACCTCCACTCCCACTTCATGTGTTTTTGCGAGTTGTACCGTCCACCAAACAGTGATGACTCCATTTACATCTCGCTCTCTGAAAACATGGACCAATTCTATCCTCTCATCCCAACTCTCTCTTTCTCACACGTGATGATTTAATTGTCATCATGCCAGTTGGCTGGGTGTGGGAACCTCCCTCACTTGCCATGACACTTCAGCAAAAGACTTCTGTGACTCATTGGGACTGACAAAATCTTTCAACTTCCCGACCCGGATCTCAACCAATGGTACTCCTCTTCTGGATTTGATTTGACCAATTTCCCTGAAAATATCTGCTGTTCTTTCTCCACTCCAATCGGTTCATCTGACGACGTGCTTGTCAAAGTGGACATCTCTCTGGCTGTTATGAAAGAACCACCTTGGTGCCGTCGAGTCTGGCGTTTCACTCAGGCTGACTGGCAGGGACTTCAAGCAGCCATCAAACTTCTAGACTGGTCTCCCATCGCTACTTCCTCTGACATCAACTCATCCTGGGAATTCTTTCAAAGAAACTTACTCTCTCTTTCTCATGCACAATTTATTCCATCTCATTTTCAGTTGTCCTCCCCTTCCTCCCGCCCAAGGTACACTGAAGCTTGTGGCGAGGCAGTTGTCCTGAAACAACTTGCCTTCGCCTCATGGAAGACTAATCCAACTGAAAGCAATCTCTGTTCCTTCCACAAAGCTCAGAACAAATGGGCGTCTACCCTCAGGAGAACCGAAAAAACAACATCTTTCTAATCTCAACTTTGAACTCTCAAACCTGTCTCATGCTTCGAAATCCTGGTGGCATCTAGTTAAGGCTGTTTCTGGTGTATGTTCCCCCTCCATCCCCTCCCTTACCTCAAATGGCCGCACTGCTGATACCGCACGTCAAAAGGCTGAATGCCTAAACTCCGTGTTTGCTTCTAAATCTCGTGTCC
>NC_140962.1:116494755-116507255 GCF_056783735.1 Eptatretus burgeri | reverse complement strand
AAAATGAAATATACTTTTGACTTGTGTTTGTTATAGCAGAAATATTCCCTGGTGTTTTTGAAAGTTCATTTATAAATAGATGTGTATCATAGTTGGCGCTGTTGTGAAGAAAGACTGGAATAAAAGAAGGTAATTTATAATTAAGATTACAACAGGAATGAGCGGGACCTCTATATTTACCAGTAAGATGACAATGGTCTCTAACTTTAGACTCCTTAATTTCCCCCTCACAAATATGACAGATATTGTTCATTCTAAATTCTAATTTTTCTTCTTTGGTTAATTTCATCGGTTCATTTGTTTCTTTCATTAATTTAGTGAGTCTTATACAATCCTTTTCTAATCGTTTTACAAACTCTTGTGAAGCATTTTTTCCACGATAATGTTCAAGTTTGTTATACTTTTCTCCAACAGATGATTTGATATAATAACAAAAACCACAAGGAATATGTTTTTGATATTTATTTGTATATGGTTCTTTTGGATTAGGAGAAGCAGTATTTATCTTTTTAAGGATACATTCAAAATCAGCGTATATCACAAATGGGTGCATGATAGATTTATTATAATCTTCAAAATAAATCTTTTCACCAGGTTTAGGCATTGTAATTACAGCTGATTTATGATTACTACAATATTTTGAATGTTGTTCTAATCGTTCTTTTGTATGAAATGAATTAAGACATCGCTTACAAGGATATATTTTGTTTGCTGTTCTGAATACCTGAGAAGAGATTAATCTTGATAAATTATTGATGTATGTGTAATGTGAATTCTTTCCAACACTAAAATATAAAAGGTCAATGTGTGTTTCTTCATTTTTATAGTTGTTTGAAATTTTTAATATTTGAACTTTGTTTGTATCCGTTAATCCATATACATTAATAGAAAGATTATTCTTTTTCTCAAATTTAGGAATATCTGTTAATGGCATTGGGAATTTAAAATCTTTAATGTCCAAGGTATTCTCATATTTCATATATTGTTTTACTCTTTCTGAATTACATTTTGATGGATGTAAGTGAGCAAGAACAGACCAGAGAAAACATTTATTATCATTGTTCTTAATATTAACAACTGCCTTCTTTAGTTTTATTTCTTTTGGTAATTCAATATAAGAAGAAGCTTTAAGAGGGTTTGATTTTAGAATGTGTATATCTAAAAAGATGATTTTTTTAATATTGAATCCACTTCCTACCACTGTATTATCAACATCCTCCTCTTGTCTTGATAGTTCTTCATAAACCCCACTATTCAAAAAATCTTGAAATGATGTTATAAAATGAAGATCTGTTCTCATATAAGGAGTTTGTTCTTCATCTTGTCTTTTCATATTCATTTTCACTCCCATATAAAACTTTAAAGTTTTTATTTCTTTTAATGTCTTTTTAATAAATTTTTCAACATCGGGTTTCACTATTTCAATTGATTCAGCTATTGATGATGGACCGGGTTCTCCAAATTGAAAAATCCTTATTTTTATATGCCCTTTAAATGCCCCATCAGTGTTTTTAATATAATAGTCTCCCTTTACTTTAAACTCATTTTTCTTGTGTTTTTGTGATTGAAGATGTTGATTATAACTACTCTTCAAAACATCCTTTGAACAGATATCACAATGTTTTCTTTCCAACTCAAGAGGAGATATTTGATGAAATAGATTAAATGTGTGTTTGTTGGTTCGGAGGTGTTTTCTATAATGTTTATATTCGTGATTACAAACATCGCAGTACGTTGTATTCACCATATTTATAGAATAAAACTTTGCTTAAACTAAAATTTTCTTGATGAAAATTTCGTTTAATTTATAGGTGAATCTGTGCTTAAAAACATTTTATCCTCCAACTTTTTCACTTAATAAATACAATGTTTCAAGACACAAAAGACAAGTTTCAATCAATCTCTTCATCTGTTAAAGATACTGAGAAATATGTCAAGGATGTAAAATTGAACAAAGATAAATATAACAACTATTGGATAAAAACTATTATGGTAAATAATATGAGTTCTTCAATTTCCTTCAGTGGAAGGGCTTTTAGTATACCTGGTAGAACATCAATTAAAGTATCTCTAACAAAAGTTTCTCCTCTCCTTCTAGTAATATATTCAAAACTAGAAAAAGCAATGAAACAAGAAAAAGTATCAAAGAACAAAAACCTTATGGATGAAGCTTTAGAAAGAAAAGATAAGACCATCTGTAATATGCAAGGAGAAATTTGTATTTTTTTCAACAACCCTAAAGATGTAAATCTTGATGAAATAAAGGATGTTAATATATCAGGTGAAATGACATTTCGTTCAATAGTAGTTAACGATAATTTTAAAATTACCTTTAATATAAAAAATGTTGTCGTTGAATCTGATAATGAAAAAAAGTATATCGATATCGATGGTAATATACAACTGAAAGTATAGATGAATTTCAGTTTAAGTAAAGTTTTACTTTATAAATATGCTAGACTTTCCTGATTCTCCATATGACAAATTTGAGAATTGTCCTGCGTGTGAAAGACAGGGATTAAACACAGAGTCAAAAGCCTATAAACAATGTATATTCTGTGATTATCTTCTAATTAATGATAATAAAAAATATAAAAAGGAAAATAATTCTTTTAGATTTACACCAAAAATGAATTACTTTACAAGATTGATTAGAGAAATGAATGTAAAGTATGAGGATGATAACACACCTTTCCTTACAAGGGAAGAAACTGAACGTATAAGAGAAATGTTCAAAGGATTGTTGTTGTATATTATTCATGGATGTAATTTTCAGGGAAATATCAACACAAGATATTGTATAAATAAAATAATGGATTATCTTGAAATTAAACCTGAACTTAGGATAAAATATAGAGTTTCTAAAAAAGCCAATAATAAATTAAATAACCTGTTTTTCAAATATATAAATGAATGATTTTTTACCTATTTGGGAAAATAAGATAAAATTTAACAACCATAAAAATCTCCCAAATTCATTAAGATGTCTCATAGTTGGTTCAAGTGGATGTGGAAAAACCTGCTTACTTTTAAAAATGCTCCTCACTCCCAACTTTTTAGATTATGATAATTTAATAATTTTCACAAAGTCGAGTTTTCAACCAGAGTATCAACTGCTCTCACAAGGTTTTAATGCTGGTCGTCAAAAGAAGATATAATAGGTTTATTTAAACGTCAAAAAACCTAAATGATTATAACATTGAAGATATAATTCAACTATTTTGTGATACACAGAGATGTAAAAAGAAATCAAATCTTATAACTTGTATTCTTAGTGATAATACGGATGATATACCGTCTCCCCAAGATTTGGATAAATCAAAAAAGAACCTCGTTATCTTTGATGATTGTGTTAATGAGAGAAACCAAACGGTAATGGACAGCTACTACACAAGAGGGAGACATTCTTCTTGTAATTGTATTTATCTTAGTCAATCGTACTTTCAACTTCCTCGTCGTTCCATCAGAAACAATGCTAATACTTTTATTTTATTCAAGTTAAATTCAATAGATATCAATAATTTTTGGAGAGATAATTGTTCTACATTATGTAGTAAAAAGAAATTTGAGGATTATATGAAGCACACGACTGAAAAATATAAATATATTGTTGTGAAACAAGATGAGATATTAAGGGATATATTTTTTGTTTTATAAACAATTACATATATAAATGACAACTATTATTATAAATCTTGTGGGTAAATCTGCTTCTGGAAAAAACTTTCATAAATCAAGGTTCTTGTGTAGTACAAATGAGAATATTGTAAATTTACTTAAAAAACACCCCGTGATACGCATTGTATCAACAACAACTAGAGCAATAAGACCTGGAGAAGTAAAAGGTGAAGATTATCACTATATTTCAGTGGAGGAACATATGCGATTGAGGAATGAAGGACAAATATTTGAGGAGGTTTCTCTTGGTACAACAAAATATTCACATTGTAAGAGTGAGTTAAAGAAACTAAAATCTGGTGGTGTTGGGATATTAGAAACTAATCCAGAAGGAACGAGACAAATTATTAAATATCTGAGCGGAGTGAAGATTTTATCATTCGGTTTTGATGTTGATGAAGAAACTCAACACAAACGTATGAAAAGCAGAGATGCAAGGATTAGTGAAGAAGAAATTACAACTCGCATTAATGTTAATAAAGAATTTGATGAAATATTTAAAGAAAAGGATTTATTTGAACACATCTACTTGAATGATGAAGAAAAGGAAAATTTCCCTGTTGATCTTTACAATTCATTAAATGATATTTTACAATAAATAAATGGATATAAAAGAAAGAGCAAGAAGATTTAAGGAACATCAAGAGTTGGTTTCAAAAGTTGTAAAACAACAGGAAGACATAAAGAAGAAACGCAGACAGAAACTAACGGGCGAAGAAGCATTTGAAAAAAACAAGAGAAATTTTTTAAACCACTTTTAAAAACTTCCCAAGAAAAAATGAAAGATGTTTCCACAGTTCCCACAGTAGAATATACTCCTAGAAAGCTTCAAATGTTAAAAGATTTCAGTCAAATGACGGAGGAAGAATTAGAGCATTTAGGAGAATTAGAATATGATGATGAAGGTTTATTTCAACAACTGGAAGAGATTAATCAACCCCCTGATTATATTGTGAATGCTGTTCAAAACAATGAATATTCAGCGGATTCAAAAACCAAAGCAGGACTCATTCCAACAGAACAACCAGCAATATTTCATCTTGTTCAAGAAAAGGTATTGATATTTAATGATGAATTAAGGTTCTTAAGTTCTGCTCAACCCCCTGTTAAACTAACTCCGAGATTAATGTTTCTTCTCACAAAAGATGGAAGACAAGGTTCAACTGTGAGGGATGAATCAAAGTATATTGATAAACCATTGGATATGGAAAATAATGATGATAGAGTATATATTGATTTGCTGAACACTCTAAATTATAAGGTTATTCTTTCTGGTAAAAGTAGGAAGAATGAGAAGGAGAAACACATTATTCAGGCTTTAAGTATCCTTGGTTCAGGTATTAGTTTTCTTCCAAATGACCCATCGCAATTAGTTAATAGACTGTTATTGTTGTTCGGCAGTAAGAAGGCTGGAAATAACAATTGTTTTAATGAAGCATCAGCCATTTTAGACCAGTTGATGAACATGAAAATAATTAATAAATCTCAATATAAAGACATTTTATCTCATATTAAATAAGATGAGAAGCACAATCCTGAGTTTTAATTTCACAACAAGCGACCACACATCTTCATTCCCATACCCACTACAACTTGACACAACAAAAGAATATGAGGCATCTTTATTGTCCATGGAGACTTATAATACCTTATTTAATATAACCGAGAAAAATGACAAGTTTAGTTATAATCCGGGAAGTGGATACAAAACGATAACAGTCTCACCCGAGCATACGAGATTTCTCAAATATCTTCCGAAATTGCTCGTCTTATGAAAGAACAGGGTGATGAACCAAAAAATATTGTTATAAACATTCAAAAACATACTTCAAAATCAACGATTAAAGTTAAAAATAACTACAAGGTTGATTTCACAATTGATAATTCATTTAGAGAGTTATTAGGTTTCTCCTCAAAAAGATTGAAACTAATGGGACGTTTTACAGTGATAATGTCATTCAAATATCCTCAGGAATAAATTCGGTGTTAATTCACTGTGATTTGATTGATGGTGCTTATAATGATGGATTAAAAACAAATACAATATTTTCATTCAGCGCATACTCAACCCCAATTGGTTATAAATTCAATATGGAGCCTAAAAATTTGGTTTATCTACCTGTGTCAGGAAAAACCATACACAGAGTAAATTTTAGGATAACCGACCAAGATAATCGTGTGATCTCTTTTAATGGAGAAGTTATATCCATCAGAATTCACCTACGTGAAGTTTTCAATAAATAAATACGATGGTTATTGTGAGGAAGCACGAGTTGGGAAAATATAAAATAATTACAGGGGATGGGATGTTCCTTTCCCCGTACTACAAGGGTGAAGGTATGTATCTTGGTAGAGGATACTATAAACCTAAGAGACAAAGGGGTGTCGGACATCAATTTAGAGGAGATGGGATAATTGATACTCTCATGGGTATTGGTTCAACTATTCTTAAACATAAAGACCTAATTGGTTCAACTGCTTCTGCTGTGGGAAATGTAGCAGGTGCTGTAAAGAGTATAAAAGATGCTCAGAAAGAATCTCATAAATTACAAGCAATAAAAGAAATTAAGAAAGGTAAAACTCAGTTGTCCCCCAAGAACGACAGAAAATAATTCAAATACTTGGATCAGGGTTTCAAAAGTTTTAACATCTTTTTTCCTAAATAAATACAAGTATGGAAGCAATTGATAGTATCTATGATTTGGATGATACTATTATTATCTCAAACTCCACTAAAAAAGAAGATTACTTCAAGGTAAATGCAATAACTGGAACAGACTGGAATACAAATGGTACAAAAAGTTTTGAAATAAATAATCAACAAACCTATTTGAATCTCTCCGAAAGTTTCTTGTTGTGTAAATTTAAATTCACTAAGGCTGGGAATAACACAAACGCTACACTTGTAAATGATTTCTTCTGGAAAATGTTTGATAGTGTGCGATTGTATATTGGAACACAAGAAGTTGAAGCGGTTGATTATGTCTCTGCTGTATCTGAAATGATGAAATTTACACTCTATACATTCAGTGATAGAATGGGAAAGGGGTCTGTCGAAGGTTTTATTCCTGATATGTCAACGGGAACAAACACAGACCCTGGGTATACTCAAAGGAAAGGAATGTATAATGATGATACAAAAGCAGAAAATAGTTTTACTGTGGCAGTTCCTCTTAAAGGTATATTTGGATTTTGTGATTATGATAAAGTTCTGTATGGTCTTAAAATTAGATTTCAACTACAAAGGAATGATAATGAAAATAGATTGCTTTTTGGTGTTGGTAATGCTTTTGGTGATCAGAATAAATTTGTAATTGAGGAGATGAGTTGGTATATCAGTGAATATACTCCTAATCTTAAAACAGAAGAGATGTTGAATCGAAGACTTAACTCAAAAAAACCACTCAGTGTATCATACCTCAAAAGAAGATGTCAACACGTTAAACTCAATCAAACTACTTACACGTGGAATTTGGGTGTTCTGGAAGGAAAGCCACGATATCTGTGGATGATTTTTAAAAAGCCAGATGGTGATACTGCGACTGATAAGAATAATGCATTGAGTGATAATGCTAAGGTGAAACAACTTCGCGTTTCTCTAGATGGAACATTTTATCCACGAGATAGATTGGAAATTAATTGGGAAAAAATGATTTTGCTGAAGCATACAAGTCTTACCAAAAGGTGTGTGAAAGTAATGGAAATAAAGAACCTATTTTGGATATGACAGCATTTAAAAGTTTGTATACAATCTATACGTTTGACCTGAGCGCTCAAAAAGAAACTATAAAGTCTAATCAGTGGATACTTCCCTATACATTGAAAGAGGAGAGAGTGAAGAAGTTGATACATATTGTTTGCTTTTGGAAGAAACAGAATTGCAGATTAATACAGATAATGGTGTGATGATTAGTCTCACATAATTTTTTTGTTAAATAAATGAGTGGCAAAGTACCAACTGGGGTATATGTTAATCAAATCAATCTTCATAAACTATCATCTTGTGTTCAAAATCAAAAGCCTTGTACGATTAACGTTAATACAATTCAGAGAAAAGGAGCAGTAAGAATTGATGTTTTGCTCACAAGAGAACAGGTTAAAATCTTGAATGACACTGGCTCACTTAAAATTAAAATGACAAAACCAATGTTGAAAAAATATTCAATAAGAGAGACGAGTGGAGGATTTCTCCCATTTCTAATTCCTTTATTTGCTGGTTTAAGTGCGGTTGGAGCATTGACGGGTGGTATTTCAACAGCGGTCAAAACTGCCAACGAAAGGAAGGCTCAACTCCAGGCTCAAAAAGAATTGGAAAGACATAACAAAGAGTTGGAGAAACAAATTAGTGGAAGTGGTGTAATTGTAGATTTTGCTGAAAAACTTGAAGGTCTGCCTGATAAAGCGAGATTGTTAGTTGGAGATATGCTTTCTTCTATAGCACAAGCAGGTGTAAAATTAACGAAAAGAGGTAATGGATTATATCTTTCTAATAAATAAATGAGCATTGATGAGTGGTTGAAAGAATTTGGAAAGAATACAACATCAAATTTACAACTTGTCAAATATTGTAAGAAATTAAAAATTCATAATGTGGTTATTTGTATGAGAGATGAATTAACAAATGTGTCGAAACATACAAAGAATATTATTATGAACTTAGAAGATAATGATGGGAACGGTTCTCATTGGGTTTGTATTTTTAATAGTCAAGACAAATATTATTTTGATAGTTTTGGTCTTCCACCACCTGTTGAAGTCATAAAATTCTTACAGAATGGTGTTTATCAAACATTTCAAGTCCAAGAATTAAATTCCAAGTGTTGTGGTCAATTATGTCTATATGTGTTATTTCAACTCAACAAAAATAAAAAATTTTATGATATTATTTTTAATCTAATATAAATGACTTATGTTGGTAAAGATGGTTCTATCTTTGGTGTATCTCAAGAACTGGATATTGATTTATCAAATTATTATACAAAGGCACAGGCTGAACGATATAAATATAATATAAACAAAAATATTAACATGAAAAATGCTTATAAATTAAAAAATTATCCAAGCCCGACTGACGCGAATGACTTGGTGAGATTAAGCGATTTATCACAATATATATACTTAAATAAAACGGCTGTGTATTCTAAAGATACAGAAGTGTTGATATTATCTCCAGGTCATACAGAATTCACAGTTCGAATTAAAATAAATTTTTATAAAGAAGGGCGTATCGTTTGTATGAGAATAGAACAATGGGGGTATGATATGAATGATTTAGGGTATAATTGGTCATTTAAAATTAACCTCGAAGACCTGGAACAATTAAATCAGTCTCGTAAGGAAGAATATTATCCACTTGGTATCGAGAATGAGTTTTGTGGAGCCACGATTAGTAAACAACAAATAAAAGAATTTAATAAGGGTAAATATAATAATGGTTTTGCCCTTGTTTATCTCATGAAAAAAGAAAAACAGGATTATATATAATAAGTAAGGAAATACAAAATGATTTAACTATGGGAAGATGGGGAGGTGTTTCGTGCCATAATATTATTCTAACATATATTTCTAATACATAAATAACAGCAAGAAGGCTTCAAGAAAATTATCATTTCTGTGTTCAAGCATACCTTCAAGAAAAGGGTATTCGGTATTTTAATAAATATGTTCTACAACATAAGAATGAGGTATTTTCAATAAAAGATTGGCATTATGCTGATGTTGATAAACCAACAACTTTAGATTTAATTAGAATGTTAAATAATGAAAAAATTATAAGGTTAAGAAAAGGTAAGGCTCTTTTAGAAATTCAAAAGAAATTTTATTGGTATCCTGTTGTAAAAAAAATTATTTTGGATACAGGAATAACAAGAAATCCTGATGAATATATGTATAATATTCTATGGGGTGTAAACGATTCAAGTATAGTAAGGGATGAGGAAGGAGTTGAAGAAGAGAGGGAAGAGGAGGAAAAGGAGGAGGAGGAGAGAGAGAAGGAGGAAAGAGAGAAGAGAGAGAGGGAGGAAAGAGAGAGAATGAATACATATCAAAATATGGAAACCAGTGAGATTCAAAAAGAATAGAGGTATTAAAGAAATTAACTTATCTCACCAGGGAGGAATACAAAGAATTAAAAAGTCTATTTGCAATACTTTCGACAAGACTATCGACATCGAGAAGACATGTATTTTAATTCAAGTTTTTTCTTAAATAAATGGAGGAGAGAGTGAAGGCATTTCTAAGGATTCTTTATGTTTTAAAAATTAAGATTCAAATGTGCATGTTGGAAACTAAAAAGGTTTTTGCACTCTGCAGAAATTTTTCTCATAAATAAATGAGTTATTGTCTCAAATGTAAAAAGAAAACTAATACTAAAAATATTTCATATATTAAAAGTAAAAATAACAGGGTTATACAAAAAGGTATATGTTCGGTGTGTGGTTCAAAAAAAATCAATTTATCTCCAAACACAAACTCGGAGGAGATATACAAAAGTTTTTATCAGGAAGTAAATTTACAACTACTGGAATACCAGGGGAATTACATCTTCCAGGGTATTCTTTCTGTGGTCCAGGCACAAACTTGGATAAAAGATTAGATGAGGCAGACAATCCTAAATCCTGGAGTAAACCAATCAATAGAGTTGATGAAGTGTGCATGAGACACGATATTGATTATAGGAATACCACAACGTTGGAAGAAAAGCATGAAGCCGATAGAGAAATGTTATATAATTTGTCTCTGATACAAAATCCAACCTTGAGAGAAAAAGTTGATAGGTTCATCGTGAAGAAGATGATTAGTGCTAAATTGAAACTTGGACTTGGAAATTCAAAAAACTTATAGGCTCTAATGATGCCATTAAGACTGAAGAGCAATTAGCTGATGAATTACATAAACCAATATTCACAAAGTTTCAGAGAAGGAAAGTTTATTCCAAGGAAGTTGATTATATCTGGTCTGCTGATTTGATTGAACTCAATAATGATAAGGGGTACAAGTATGCTTTAACCGTTATTGATTTGAGGAGTAGATATGCGTGGGTTGTCCCTTTAAAAAACAAAACAGGTAATACTCTTGTGTTAGCTTTTCAACAGATATTTAATAAAAGTAAGAGAAAACCTAAGAAATTGTGGACTGATGAGGGTAGAGAGTTTTATAACAAGACATTTATGAATTTTTTAAAAAATAACAGTATTACATTATACAGTACCTTTAATGAAGGGAAGGCAGTTGTTGTTGAACGTTTTAATCGTACCTTAAAGAGAGACTATATAAAAAATTCACACAACTCGGTTCACAACAATGGTTATCTTTTATTCAGGATATTGTGGATAAGTATAATGACACGATTCACACGTCAACGAATATGAAACCATCAGAAACATTTACAAAATTAAAATATGAAAAAGAGATTAATGTCAGAAAACCTAAGTTCAAAGTTGGTGATATCGTAAGAATATATAGGTGGAAATCTCATTTTGAAAAGGGTTTTACTGAACGATGGACGAAAAGAACTTTTTAAAATTGTTGATGTAATAGATACAGTTCCTTGGACTTATAAAATATATGATTTGGAAGGGGAAGAGATTTTAGGTTCATTTTATTCACAGGAATTACAAAAGACAAAACTAAGCATATAATACACCTTTGTGGACACTAGAGGGACAAGTCCGAGGTGTATAACAGTATATAATGTGTGTCAAGGGGGACGTTCTTAGATCTGTGAACCCCAAACACAGAATCCTCAACTGAATAGTCAAGGCTTAACTTTTGTTTGTTGATGTGTATGTGTGTGTGTGTCCCAACCCTCACATTCAAAATCTCAACCCCAACCCTCACATTCAAAATCTCAACCCCAACTCAATCCTCGCCCAACACAATGTCTTTTTCAAAATGAGATTTCCACCTATATATATATATTTTTACGTTTTTTTTTCTTCTTCCAATTCTGTCTTTTAAGGCTTTCAGGTTTGATGACGTAGAAAGGGGGAGTAAGCCTGCACTTTCTTCCCAGAACTTTCTTGATCTTGTTCCCATGAAGCACCATCCGACAAAGAACTACATCGATAGGTTTAGATCCCAAAGAGTGATAGCAACTCCAAAAGTCTCCAAAATATAAATAAATAAAATAATAATAATAATAAATAAATAAATAAATAAATAAAAGCCCCCAAAAAAGTTTCAAGTGTCCAACATAAACCCAACTTTCCAAGTCTTCAAGGTATAACCACATTCCCGTTGAGTTTCCAAGATATGTATCACATTGTGAGTTATCAATCCAGAACCCACATTTCAAGTATTCAAAGTAAAACCAACTTACAAAGTCTCTTAAGGATAACTCATTTACTGATTTTTTCAAAATTTGTGAGTCTCCAAGGTAGGCCCCATATTTAGAACCATCTTGGCAGAACCCTTTTCCTGAGTCTCCAAGGTAGTTATTTAAACCATCAAGGCAGAACTCATTTACTGATTTTTTCAAAATTTGTGAGTCTCCAAGGTAGGCCCCATATTTAGAACCATCATGGCAGAACCCTTTTCCTGAGTCTCCAAGGTAGTTATTTAAACCATCAAGGCAGAACTCATTTACTGATTTTTGCAAAATTTGTGAGTCTCCAAGGTAGGCCCCATATTTAGAACCATCTTGGCAGAACCCTTTTCCTGAGTCTCCAAGGTAGTTATTTAAACCATCAAGGCAGAACTCATTTACTGATTTTTCAAAATTTGTGAGTCTCCAAGGTAGGCCCCATATTTAGAACCATCTTGGCAGAACCCTTTTCCTGAGTCTCCAAGGTAGTTATTTAAACCATCAAGGCAGAACTCAT
>NC_140962.1:116472255-116484755 GCF_056783735.1 Eptatretus burgeri | reverse complement strand
TGTGTGTGTGTGTGTGTGTGCGTGTGTGTGCGTGCGTGTCCATGTGCGTGCGTGCGTGTGTGTGTGTGTGAGTGAGTTTATGTGTGGCAGCCTCTACAATTTTACAATTAACTGTGACATATACTCCTTCAGACCCGCCGTCATTCACGGGATTCCTGTGCGGAGCACGGGTATTCGTGCTGGTACGGTATAATATACATATGGTCATTTTTGCAAGTGTGTCGAATGCACGTCATAATTCGGAAACCGGGAAGTCGGAATCATTGTCTTCAATTGACTGTAGTATTAATTTCTCATTCTCCAGCAAATTCCGTTGGCCCCATGTCAATCGGCTGAACTTGAAAAATTAACGTTACAAAATCAGGTGATGACGTCATAATTCGGAAACCGGGAAGTCGGAAGTCATTGTCTTCAATTGACTGTAGCATTATTTTTTCATTCTATTGCAAATGGCGTTGGCCCCATGTCAATCGGCTGAACTTGAAAATTAACATTACAAAATCAGGTGATGACGTCATAATTCGGAAACCGGGAAGTCGGAAGTCATTGTCTTCAATTGACTGTAGTATTAATTTCTCATTCTCCAGCAAATTCCGTTGGCCCCATGTCAATCGGCTGAACTTGAAAAATTAACGTTACAAAAATCAGGTGATGACGTCATAATTCGGAAACCGGGAAGTCGGAAGTCGGAAGTCATTGTCTTCAATTGACTGTAGCATTATTTTTTCATTCTATTGCAAATGGCGTTGGCCCCATGTCAATCGGCTGAACTTGAAAATTAACATTACAAAATCAGGTGATGACGTCATAATTCGGAAACCGGAAGTTGGAAGTACAATTCTTTTACATCGGGACACTCCCGGGTACATGTTCTGTCAGCATGTGAAGTTTGGTGAGGATCAGTCCAGTACTTTTCGCGTGCATAGGTCACAGACAAACACAGACACACAGACACACAGACAGACACACTTTCAACTTTATATCTATAGATATGTGTATGTGTGTGTGTAACGATTGTAAAGACCATCAAAAATTATGGGGCCAACAGCAATCCCTCTCATGCCTCCCTCATCCCCCACCCACCCCCCATCACAGCATAGTTGTAAGGAATATAACTCACAGGCTTGTGAATTTACTTTTGTTTCATGAAGAAAACTATGATTATTTCAGAAATGTATTTATTATCAAAGTGATAATGGCATTTCAAATGATCGAGTAAAATTACTCACCTGAAAAATACGTATTTTTACTGCAAATAAAATTAGTAATGTCTCACCTCCAGCGTTATAGTTGTGAAAACAACTGGAATGGTCATGCAATCAACCCAAATTCAGATGTGTGTTGTAAAACTTTTGGATGGCATAAGTTCACCTTTTCTGATTGGAAACAAAATAGTGAATGGTGCGAACACTGATATTGTATGTGCTCCAGGGCCGTATTTAGAGCGGAACCAGTGGAGCACGTGCTCCAGTGCCTCCACAAAATGGGGGCCTCCACATTTTTTGTGAAAATAAATTTTTTGTTTGCATAAATACCAACAATTTCCATCCAATTTTAAAAGTGGTCGTAGTTTTAATGAAATCAGGAATTTTGTCAAAAAAAAGTTCTAAAACACATTGACTGCATGTTCGCTTTAACCAAAAGATCTAAACTCTGCGAATTTGCGCAGTGTGACAACGATAACTCACTTATTCTTTGGATAAGGCACCGTGGGATCCTCAATGTCTACAAACTAACGCTAGCAGACAGGATACCCAGCTTAATATCTATTTGAAGGACTGTGCACTTTGCCCTGCTTGTGAAGCACCAATCCAACGGTTTAAATTCAGTTGAACAATCAAACCCCGACCAAACAGCTCAAAGGTAAAATTCACTTTTGCACCAACGTGTTGGACCCAGCATGAATACTGTAGCTCAAATTTGTCAAGATACTAGTATACAATGATGCACCTACCTTCAGCTAAAGATTTCAATGTGTTCATCCAACCTCCTGATCTTTTTTGGCCATTAACATGTTTCAAGTTTTTTTGTTGTTGTTGTTCATTTTTACAATACTCATACTGTTTATGGCAGGCCAACCAATGGAACCACAATTTAAACTTTTCTTTTAAAAATAATAATAATCATTTTATGCTAAGTTAGCACTTTGATCAGCAAATCTACTCCACCAATTCAATTTCATACCTCTCCACCAATTTCCTGACTGAATTTAAAACATACCATGTTGGTTTTGAAATTATCCGTGATGGATTGCTGTTCCCCATTGTTTTTTGTCATGAAATTGTGTCTGTGATTGTAAAAGGTTAAATAAAATAAAATTATATATATATATATATATATATATATATATATATATATATATATATATATATATATATATATATATATATATATATATATATATTGTTGCGGATTTCGCGCCCGCCGGCGTGCTGACGGCCACGTAACTCGAATCGCGGCACGTCGCCCACCGGACGGACAATCCAGTCGTGACCCTCTCGGACTAACGCCGGGAACCAGTCACGGGTGGACCTTTCGGTCTCACCGCGATCGAGCCAATCAGCCCCCGCGTGGGATAGGGTTGCTCGCCAAATTCGAACTACCTAAGTACCCACGCGGAGGGTAGACCGGGCGATCGCACCTCGCCGCAGGTCGACTTCGGACACGGGCCACTTAAGCGACCCGTTCCGTACTATCAGAATAACCGAGCGGTGTTATCGTCGACCTCGACGGTTCGATTAATTATCGGGCGTATTCAGCCCACTACCAACCCTTTACGTGAAGCAAGATGGGGATTCAAAGAAAGAAATGACGAAGCGAAGCGGGAAACAGTTCAACAATAAAGCACATTTATTCTCGGCACACGGGAAGCACACAAATACAATTCCACCAAATGCACACAAAAAAAAGAAAACACACTTCCATTTACACAAAAAGCAAATATAAAAGCGAAAACACAGTGCAGAGCTAATACCGACTACCGAGCACACGGCAACACTTATACAATTCTACTTCACAGACGGCGCCGACAACACATACCCAAAACCAAGGAAAAGAAATACCTCAAGAATGAGGCAGGCCTGAGGCCGAGACCGGGTCGCGCCTACCCGTCTGGTGATGAGACGCGGAGCGGCGATGGCCCCGCAACCCGCGGGCCTCGTGGACAGTGCCTGGCAGGGGGTGGGAACGGGGCCCCCTTGGTCGCACTATCTCAGCGCGGGGGGAAACAGGAGGGGGTTGCTGATGCTCGGGGTATAGAGGATCTTTATTATCCCTGGTGTGCGTCTCCACCTCGGCCAGGTCGCGCTGCCGGCCTCCCTCGGGCGTGCAGCTCCCGGCACCGACGCGAGCACCCCCTCGTCCGACTCTCTTCAGCTTCTCCAGCCACTGCAGGCTTCGGGCTCCAGACTTCCACACTCGTCCCCTCCGTTCCGACTCCTTCTCGTTCTCGACTCCTTCTCGTTCTCGTTTGCGACTCTCTTCTGACTGACGAACACCGTCCTTTTATCCCCCCGTAACTTCGCCTTTGACCCCCTCCCTTTGACCTTTCACCTCGCTCCCCATTGGCCCGAGAAAAAGTGGGCGTGAAGGCTTTTTGATCCACAAATTTGCATATATCGATTGCCCTGGGGGCGGGGCCAATTCGCCCCTCGCTCACCGATTGGACGGCAAAAAGTGGGCGTGTGTCGTTTTTGATCCGTTTTTGAAGCACAAAATCCGTGATTTTGTACACGCTGTTCGACGCACGTTCTGCATGAGTCCAACACCGGTACCCACAGCGGGGCAAGAACGGTGGCGATGCTACGGTTGCGAGGTGTGACGTGAAGGTCGTGGCGGTTGTGGTGAAGCGGTGGTTGTGGTCGGTGGTTGATGTTGTGGTTGTGATCATGGCGGTTGGTCCAAAATAAAGATAGTAAAAGAAAACCGGCTATCCTGAAGAGTCGCAGCACGTATAAATGACATGTATTCCCACTAGACAACGGGTTCGGGCCTAACTACACATGTACTTACCGAGATACCTCACCTAAGGGACCTGAATGGTGGTTTGCGAATCTGGTAACCACAACACTACCCCCTTCCCTTTTTACAGACTCGTCCCGAGTCGTCAAATTTTCGTGTGCCATCATGTGTAGTTTTCCCCTAGTACATTTTACCTACGGATCCCTGAGTGCGACATTCATGGTATTCGTGTCCCCAAAATAAATAACCTGAGGGCTGAGTAACTACCTAAACAAACTCACTCACACGGACGACTTAAATAAAATTGCCGGCGCTAAGACATACATGCCGGGGGCGCACTCATATGTACAGTACATCTTAACCTTAACTTACAAATTTTACACTAAACCATGGCCCAGGATCATCGAACTCTGCAAAAAGAAAGCAGTTAGCAGGGAGCCAGGCTGCCCGCATGCAGTCTCTGACTCAAACAATGCAGGTGACAGGGAACGTGGCTGGCTGCTCACACGCAGTCCAAGGCCTTCCCTTTTGAACTGAACGCAGTGAACCACAACGGTGCATGGGCTGCACAACGCAGTCTCCGTGCCAGCTCAAGTGGCACACGCAATGAGCACAACGAATGGATGCATGGACACAAACACGGTGCATGGGCCGCCACTGCAGGCCCGTGTTGTAGCTGCCAACAGGGCAGTTCTTGCAGCTTGCAAACTGTTGCCTTGATCCTGGCGCACATGGAAATGAACAGGGGGGGCAAAGCAAAAATTGAACGGGGCTGGTGAACGTGGGCAGTGGGCATGGCATGGCAAAGGTGGCAGGCAAACACAGCCCGCAGAAGAAGGCCGCTGCAGGCAAACACAGCCGGCAGATGAACTGGCCGGCACAGGCCTTGAAGTACCACAGCTGCAGATGAAGTGGCCGGCACAGGCCTTGAAGCAAAACACGGCCAGCCGATGGCACAGGCCTTGCAGCAAAACAACAGCTGCCGATGAAGTTGGCCGGCCTCCGCCTCGAAGAAAAGCACGGCCAGCCGATGGAGTTGGCTAGCCTTTGCCGTTCAGTGGAGGTTGGTGGAGGGAGTGCGGTGGTGCTGGCCACTTGGAAGGCGGGCTCGGACCTACCTACCTGTCTCCCTCCCAACCTATCGCCTTTGCCTGTCACTGTACATACCCACTCCCTTAATTTGTGAAAAACCAATTTAGCCCCCACTTATTTTTTTGTTGTTTTTATTTTTACTTCCCCACTATAAATCGTCCCCTAACCCCCTTTATCGTCCTTGTTCGGCTAACCTATCCTGTCACCTAGCCTACTCCCAACCCCTACGTTCCCTTCCCGGAGGGGAACAAGGGAGAGCTAACGTCCTGTGTCGAGGCCCAACGAAGCCTCAGAATGGCCTCCCCAGAGTTCGGCGATCTATAACCAAAGTGGGTCCAGCGGCCCACAACGACAGCGAGGGGATGGATGGTGCGGAGGGGTACATCTCCTAATCTACCCTAACCATTTAACTGTTAAACTACCCCGGGGCTTTCAACAAGCGCCTCTCGCTTAAACTATTGGTTCTAACAACCCAGATTCCCGTCGCCTGTGTTGGTGTCCTTACAATTTCGGGCCTCGCCCCCCCAATTTTCTCTCCGTGCCCTCACACGGTCTCCTGGCTGGGACACGTGGCTCCCTTTGGCAGGCACGACCCTCTGCCGAATCTCCCGCTATGGCACCCCCGGGCACTACACTGCCTCCGAGCCTACCAGCTCCCTAACACCGGGGAGTGCCCCCCATGGCACCTCCCCTGAAACGCACACATGGCAGGCCGGCCTCCCGGGCCCCTTTCCGAGGGTCACCCGTGCCCACAACACTGCCCACGCGGCTAATGGCGCCCCGGGCCCCCGCACCAAGCAGGCGCACCCGTGCCCACTACTCTATCCCGGCCCCCCATGGGCCCATGGCCTACCGCGGCCGACTAGCCTGGTGCCCGGGGTACCCACTCAGCGATACTCACCTTTCGCAGCCACGCTCCCAAGCCCGTCAACAGGGCTCCTGCACCCCTCCAAATGGGTCTCGAGCCTACTTTCCCACCAACAGCAAAACGACCTCCATTTTTCAATTTGACTAACCCAGCTAACTCACTTTACTCTGACCCCGGGGTCCCTTGGGCGGGAGTCACTCCTCCTCCCAATCACTCATCGCACCATGCATTCCCGATTCACTCCACACACACAGACCCGCTGGCCTCACTCACTCAACATGTCTCCACATCATAACTCACCAACACACACACACACCGCTGAACTCTGCCATCCTTCTAACTACCTCCCCTAACTAACTCGTGCTCCCACGTCGTCCCTTAAACTATAGCACGTTCCTTTTAACACTACGTTGCTAAGCTACGTCCCCTCTACACATTCACAAGTCTGTCACAGTCTCCAAATAAATCATTTTATTTCCCAACCTAAATCTGGCTACAATCCCTCTAACTAATCCATTCCACGGACTCCATGAGGACTTACCCCTGCCCCATGGAGTCGGTCTAACTAAGCTAACCCTTCCCCCTAACTAGTTTCCATCCTGTGCCCAGGTAAGGGGGTCTTCCACCCCTTGCCCAGGAATCCTGTACACCCGAAAGTGAGGCTTGCTTTTTTTTTTCTTTTTTTTTTTCCATGCGCAGCACCTGCGCGGCAACTCAGAGCTCGCGCACTTTGCACCTGCCCGTGACGTCATGCAGCTGCATGTGTTCCTCGTCCCTCCTTGGACGGTACCATCCGGCAGAGATACCCCTCCTGCCGGATTCCAACCCCACGTGCAGCCATGACGTCACCGTGCGCAGAAAAAAAAACCAAGCCCCACGTCTCGAGGGGTTCCCCACGCGAACACATGTGCTTTGCCCGTTGGAGCTTAACACACACGATCGCGTGGAGAACCCGTCCAGTCCAAATCCGTTATCCTGCCTAAACTTTGTCCGTCCGCGGGATCGGCAAATCCACCGCGTGCGTTTCCGGACCGGGACTTCTCTCGCAAGCGAGCACGTGGTGGTCTCGTGCGTTGCACAGCACGAACCTCGTGCTCACTGCTGGGTGAACCCGGCACGGTCCGCGAAACAACTACAGCCGCTACCCGGCTTTCTTTCTTCTCATGTCGCCTTCGTCGTCGCCATTCGACCCACGCACACCTGCGTGTAACGACGCACACAGTCCACTCCATCACATTCACACGGGGAGACGCGGCTGCGTGCTCCCGCATGCCAACCGACATCTCCCTTACATACCGCTCTCTCACACACACGGTCTCCCTTGCACACGGCCGTTCACTCACGCGTGCCTCACTCGCACACGTGGCTCCACGCACTTGCGGCCTTCCACTCACTCGTGCCTCACTCATACACCGTGCCTCACTCACACACGCGAGGGCACTCACCCGCGGTGCTTCATTCACACACACGGCGACACTCACACACGGTGCCTCATCCACACACGGCGTGCTGGGAAGCACGTACTCCGGCTCCATCGCCACCACACCACTCACACACGGGGTCGCTTCCACACACGGTGCCGCACTCACACCTTGCACCACACACACAGGGACAACCACCCTGGGGATTCGTGTCCCCACAAGGGTCTCCGGGGCCTCTATACCCCCCAAGCTCTCCGTGCACCCGTCCACAGCACCCGTCCCCTCAACCTCGCAGAACACGACCGAACTCACCTGGTCGTGACTCGCCTCGAGGGGGCATACTCCCTCCCCTCGTTCCTGGAGGAGGCCATCCAGGTGCTCGCACCGGGTCCCTGCACGGTCCGCCAGCTCACCCCCATTGTCCTCCACTACCTCCGTGTGTGTGTGTGCGTCACTTACCCCGTCCTCCTCGTGTAGTCTTTCCTCTATTTTTTCTATCTCCCGTGTCTCTGCCAACTCTTCACCCTTTACCTCCCTTGTCTCAACTATTATTTCCTTTGTCACGGCCTTCATGCCCGCCTGCAGGCATCGGCCCATGTTCTGCGTCTCACCCCGGAACTTTTTCATCTCTTCCCTCATTTGCTGTGTATTCGCATCCATCGTCGTTTTCACTTCATTTGTATTTGTATCCATCTTTTCATCCATTTTTTCATATTCGCATCCATTTTTTCGATCATTTGTTTGTTCATTGCCGCCAGCATGGCTATAGCTGGGCCATGTTGGATGCACTCAGCTGAGCCGTTTCGGCAAGGGTTGGGGAAGGGTCTTGGTGGAGAGGGGGGGGGGAGGTGTCATACACCGCGGCCGCTGCCGCACCCACCTCGGGCCCTGGGTTCAGTTGGGCGAGTCCGTGTTCCTGCACAATCAACATTTCCTGCTCGGGGATTCCATCCTGGACCATGGACTCTACATTACTACACATATACATTTCTAATACCCCCGGCTCCCGCTCGCCTTGAGACGCCATCTTGCTTCTCGTGAAGGGTTAATTTGCTCGCTCGTAATTTGGAGGGAATCGGGGGTCGCTTCTCTCACCCCTGGACCGATTCCCGTAAATTTAGCCGGAGACAGGAGAGCCCGTTTTCCTGTTCTCCGATACCAGTGCCGCGAGGAGGGCGATGAATTTGTATCGCACGACCTGACACCAGTGTTGCGGATTTCGCGCCCGCCGGCGTGCTGACGGCCACGTAACTCGAATCGCGGCACGTCGCCCACCGGACGGACAATCCAGTCGTGACCCTCTCGGACTAACGCCGGGAACCAGTCACGGGTGGACCTTTCGGTCTCACCGCGATCGAGCCAATCAGCCCCCGCGTGGGATAGGGTTGCTCGCCAAATTCGAACTACCTAAGTACCCACGCGGAGGGTAGACCGGGCGATCGCACCTCGCCGCAGGTCGACTTCGGACACGGGCCACTTAAGCGACCCGTTCCGTACTATCAGAATAACCGAGCGGTGTTATCGTCGACCTCGACGGTTCGATTAATTATCGGGCGTATTCAGCCCACTACCAACCCTTTACGTGAAGCAAGATGGGGATTCAAAGAAAGAAATGACGAAGCGAAGCGGGAAACAGTTCAACAATAAAGCACATTTATTCTCGGCACACGGGAAGCACACAAATACAATTCCACCAAATGCACACAAAAAAAAAAGAAAACACACTTCCATTTACACAAAAAGCAAACATAAAAGTGAAAACACAGTGCAGAGCTAATACCGACTACCGAGCACACGGCAACACTTATACAATTCTACTTCACAGACGGCGCCGACAACACATACCCAAAACCAAGGAAAAGAAATACCTCAAGAATGAGGCAGGCCTGAGGCCGAGACCGGGTCGCGCCTACCCGTCTGGTGATGAGACGCGGAGCGGCGATGGCCCCGCAACCCGCGGGCCTCGTGGACAGTGCCTGGCAGGGGGTGGGAACGGGGCCCCCTTGGTCGCACTATCTCAGCGCGGGGGGAAACAGGAGGGGGTTGCTGATGCTCGGGGTATAGAGGATCTTTATTATCCCTGGTGTGCGTCTCCACCTCGGCCAGGTCGTGCTGCCGGCCTCCCTCGGGCGTGCAGCTCCCGGCACCGACGCGAGCACCCCCTCGTCCGACTCTCTTCAGCTTCTCCAGCCACTGCAGGCTTCGGGCTCCAGACTTCCACACTCGTCCCCTCCGTTCCGACTCCTTCTCGTTCTCGTTCTCGTTTGCGACTCTCTTCTGACTGACGAACACCGTCCTTTTATCCCCCCGTAACTTCGCCTTTGACCCCCTCCCTTTGACCTTTCACCTCGCTCCCCATTGGCCCGAGAAAAAGTGGGCGTGAAGGCTTTTTGATCCACAAATTTGCATATATCGATCGCCCTGGGGCGGGGCCAGTCGCCCCTCGCTCACCGATTGGACGGCAAAAAGTGGGCGTGTGTCGTTTTTGATCCGTTTTTGAAGCACAAAATCCGTGATTTTGTACACGCTGTTCGACGCGCGTTCTGCATGAGTCCAACACCGGTACCCACAGCGGGGCAAGAACGGTGGCGATGCTACGGTTGCGAGGTGTGACGTGAAGGTCGTGGCGGTTGTGGTGAAGCGGTGGTTGTGGTCGGTGGTTGATGTTGTGGTTGTGATCATGGCGGTTGGTCCAAAATAAAGATAGTAAAAGAAAAACGGCTATCCTGAAGAGTCGCAGCACGTATAAATGACATGTATTCCCACTAGACAACGGGTTCGGGCCTAACTACACATGTACTTACCGAGATACCTCACCTAAGGGACCTGAATGGTGGTTTGCGAATCTGGTAACCACAACAATATATATATATATATATATATATATATATATATATATATATATATATATATATATATATATATATATATATACCGGTATATATATATTTAAACCCTCTTTCAGGAGGCATCCACTTCGTTGACAGTAATGGTCACATAAGGCTATTTGCAGCAACAAGAAAACATGTGCTCATTTCAAATGCCTATTTGTTGTAAAGATGATGCGTTCTACGTTTAGACTTCTGAGAACACAGAGAACCTTAATTATAATGTCTTTCTTCTTAAAAGTGTTTCTGTTTCCCTCGTGTGGTCCATATCTTTATCATGATAATAAATGAACAAAATGCAGTTCTAATGATGATGACCTATTATAAATAATGTATTCATGGGGCTATTATTGGTTATCTTTAATCTTAAACATTCTTGTAATCTAACTTTATAACCAAACTCCCCTTAAATAGAGTTGCTTTAGCTTGTAACTGAATGGGATTTAATCTCAATGTGCAAAATGTAGGAACTTCTCAAATGCATCAAGCACATCCTGATGAGTGAAGATCACTAAAAATGATGATTCACTGACCTTAAAGGATCCTAATGCTTTGGATTGGCTTGTTTTGTGTTCCTATCTGTTCATTTTCCCCTATGATCTTCTTCTTTCTTTGCAGCACAAGGCTGAGGGTGCAGCTGTGCTACTGATTCAATGCCTACTGTAGGGTTTGTAATTTGTTCAGGGTGCCAGCGATAACTCACCTAATCTTTGTGAAAGACTCTGTGGGATATTTAACGTCCACCAACTAATGCCAGCAAATGTTTAACATCCCTCCGAGGGACAGCACAGACATTGATGAATCGCCCTGCCTGTGAAACACTAGGATGACAGTTTACAACTGGGTCAGGATTCTAACCCAGTCTTGATGGCTTCGAGGCGAGTGTGTGTACCTCCAGGCTATCCTGCTAGCCCTTCCCCTATGATGCAATGACCCAACGTCCATATCCCATATCCTGTTTAATTTCACATTTTCTTCTAAATAACATACTTCCAGTCGATGTACACTATCTGCTAATGTTCCTGTCTCATATATATATATATATATATATATATATATATATATATATATATATATATATATATATATATATATATATATACATGTTTTTTATGTATAATATTACCGATGAGACATATAATGGAAAAAAAGTTGCAGACAAATTTGTTGCCTCTTTATACATCATATTAAGTTACTCAATTGCCACTGTGACTATCTTTCAAGTACAATGCAGTATATCAGCCACTGCCTTAGTTATATGAAATAGGTTTACCCCCAGATGACATGAAACAACCATCCAAAGATTGTAGGAAAAGGGAATTTCCAATTCATAAATATTGATATCTATTTGATTGAATACATTTTCTTTATGATGAAAACATAAAATTAATATGTCAATCTGTAGAGCAAATATCATGTCATTTAGTTATAAATACAATGTTAGTGATGGTCATGCATTGATTTTTTTTTCCTCCATTTTTCATCTGTCAGCAGGGTTGCCATATAAAGACAGACTACATTCCCTTGCTTCACACACTGGCAGAGTTGGGCTGGCGACTAACTTCTGTGCTTCCTACACCTGTTGTCAAACCAGACAGGTACAGTATTCTATAATCCCCATCCCTGCATGCTATCTTTTTTTATCCTCACTTACTTTTATAAAATGTAAAATCAAAGTTTGAAAGTTTGTCCGATTTAAGTTAGCAATCCAAACTGACTAATTTTGTCACAAGGATTGAAGGCTGAAGACTTCAAATGTCTCCCAACAATGTGGGGCTTACATGAACTTTCAAAGTCTAAATTTCTAGTGTCCTGTTCACCTCCACTCCTTTGCTCCCCATTTCTCTCATCTAAAGAACTACCTCCAGAGGTCCATTTTGTCACTTCCTTCCCTCCAGTCCCTTATAGGGCAAGTGATGAATTTCTGTCTGACACAAGATGAAACGTACTGGTACATTCAAAGTACACTGCCCCCATGCCAAATGAATAAAAAAAACAATCTTCTAGTGTGCGACATCGCCGGGGTGCCTGGCGATGCCGCCTTGCAGCACATAGAGTCGGAATTGAGAGGGAGCGGTGTGGAATAATTGATTGATTAATTGATTAATTGCAGAATTAAAATAAATAATAATCATAAAATAATTAATTTCTTAATAAATTTGCTGATAGCATTCCCAAACCACCACTGTTTCATCCGAATCTGTAACTTTTTGAAAATTTAGTAATTAATCGAAAAATTAAATAATGAATTGATTAATCAATAAATCAAAA
>NC_140962.1:116457255-116462255 GCF_056783735.1 Eptatretus burgeri | reverse complement strand
CGCGAATAAATGTGCTTTGTGTTGAACTGTTTCCCGCTTCGCTTCGTCATTTCCTTCATTGAATCCTCATCTTGCTTCACGTAAAGGGTTGGTAGTGGGCTGAATACGCCCGATAATTAATCGAACCGTCGAGGTCGACGATAACACCGCCGGTTATCCCGATAGTACGGAACGGGTCGCTAAGTGGCCCGTGTCCTGGTCGACCTGCGGCGAGGTGCGATCGCCCGGTCTACCCTCCGCGTGGGTACTTAGGTAGGTCGAATTTGGCGAGCAACCCTATCCCACGCGGGGGCTGATTGGCTCGATCGCGGTGAGACCGAAAGGTCCACCCGTGACTGGTTCCCGGCGTTAGTCCGAGAGGGTCACGACTGGATTGTCCGTCCGGTGGGCGTCGTGCCGCGATTCGAGTTACGTGGCCGTCAGCACGCCCGGGCGGCGCGAATACCGCAATATATATATATATATATATATATATATATATATATATATATATATATATATATATATATATATATATATATATATATATATATATGTATATATATATATATATATATATATATATATATATATACATTTCTACATATATATATATACATATAGATAGATATATACACACACACACACACACACACACACACACACACACACACACACACACACACACACACACACACACACACACACACACACACACACACACACACACACACACAAGCTCACTGTAGGAAAAATGTGAAATGCACCAAAACCGATTAAACATTGAGCTATCAGAGATTAATAACAAATGTTGGAAATGAAAAGCCTTTAAATAGTGGAATGATGTCTCTCTTGCAGTGAAGGGAATTTGGTTGCAAAACAGATAGTCTTCCTCCAAAGGCAATCTCAGAAGAGTAAAGAAGGACAAAAGGGCACCAAAAAGGTACTATAAGATAAAGATTTGTGGTTAAACTGCTGTACTTTATTTTATTATTTGATGTTTACTTTTGTACTCTTTTGTATGACAATAATTGTATGACTATAATATTTCCAAAAATCAACATTCTGTGTCTACTGTACAATGCATTCCTGTGTCCTGCTGTTACATGTCTTTTCCAGTTCCTTGAAGGGGCATTCCTTCATTATCCAAGGTTAAAATTTATTCATTAGAATACAGTATGTTATCGAATGCACATCATCGTTACACTTCTACTAAGTGAGATATAAAGAGCCATTTTCAAGTATGATTGCTGACTTCAACTGGCTGAAGATTTGGTGAATTGTCTGGTCCATTTTTGGATAAAACCTATTGTTAGTGGTATTGCAAGCACCATCCAAAAGTACATAGTTCTTCAGAATGCAATGGCAGTCCTGGTACTGTGATTGTCAAAAGGTCCACAGAGACCACACAGGCAGAACCTTTACTTATTTAATAGCATCTCTTTCCACCAATAGATAGTATAATAGATTGGCCATGCAACTTGCTGGTCTTTGCCAACACGTCGATCAGCTGGGATGTCAAATGGATGACTACATCCAGTTAATGGGTTCACCTTTTTCATTTCAGTTTTATGCCCAAACTTTATTCGTGCAAACACCAGCCAGATTCAGTAACTCATAAATGATGTGACGTTTTATGTCCACCTGTTTATGCATTTGTTATCTGGGTATTGAGCCAGAGCCGTTTCCTTGCAGAACGCTCTGGCTTGAGGTGCCAAACGACTGGTGGATTCAAGAAGCGGGGGCGCTCTCTGCTGGGCAGAATGAGTGAAGCGAGGAACCGAGCTGCATCATGGAAGAACTATGCCAGCAACCATATTCGAGACATGCGGGTCATGACTTGATGCCCAGATCGAAGTAAAAAACTGGGAAGAAAACAGGAATGATAGGTGATGAGGGACGAGGAACATATAACCATCCTAAAATACAGTATGTGGAGCTGCAATTATTTCCACATTGTGTGGGCCTCAGCAAATCGAGTGGATTTGGATGTGAAATTGAATCCAGGTGTTCCTCCAGTTCTTCAGTCCTCACAATGTAGATGTGTTAACCTCCTGCTGAGCAGATATATTGGCTTTTGTATAATGTGACAGTCATTATAATGACTGTAAAACTTCAATACCATGAATTTTAAATGCACAGTCTAATTCTCTGAACAGTTGAAGAAACCAAAGATTGCTTATTTGCTGTATAGTGCAGAATTTTATGAAATAATGCTATATTTTGGTGTGGAATGGTTGTTGTACTGTTTTTCCAGCAGCAGAAGCCAAAGCCATTTGAGCCGAAATCCCCACTGATGTATTTTGACACCGCCTCGAACCCGGCGGCAGATGGCTGATGTGCTATGAAGACCTGTCATTATACTCACTGCGCCAGAAATTATTCTGGCCGTGAGCCTCCTTACACACTCACTTGAAAAAAAAAAATTCAGTTTCATCGAGCCAGAGTAGATTGCTATAGTTGGCAGTTTAAATGTATCTACACATATCTGATCACATTTTCTTTTCTCTATACTGATTGCAAACGTGACTTAAATTTGAGATACTAAATCAGAAATTGTTACTGCAGACATTCTGAGCCCCAGGCCTTCCAGGGTAGTGAGGGTGTAGGGAGGGGATGAGAGTGGGAGCACTCATAATATAAGTTTTAAGCGAATGGCAGATTGTCCTCAATTGCGGACCCACTAATCGGTGGAACTGAGCCATGGATATACGATGGTGAACATTTGTGGAGGTAAAGTTTACAAGCTATCCTTCTCTGAATCTGACTTCCTAATGCAAAGGAATCTGTGGTATTGTCAGGGGAAAAATGCAAAATTTGGTTTGCATAAAGATGTTTAATTTGCTGTGTTAAAAATGATTCATTTGGAACACCAAAAGATTGCTGTTCCCTTGCGGAGGTGTTTTTTTGTGGTTGTTGTTGCAGTCCCCTACTGATTGTAGGTGCCAGGGAGAAAGCACATGGCCAAGCTTCCGTGCCAGTTTACTAAACATTTGGGCAGAATCTATATCAGCAGGGAGAGCCACTGATACACTTTGAGGAACATAAAAGCCCTCCAACACTCCACATGACAGGGGATCTACTACATACAGAACATGTGATAAGATGCTTTGATTTCTCAACCAACCAAAAGATTTTTAAATATACTTGTATTTTCAGTCAGAAAGAAAAATCTATGCAATTGCAAAAGACATTGTCAGGTTTACTTCCCTAAGATTGTTTCCCTCTTTGCAATGTTACATAAATGCAGGATATGATTTTGGCAGAAGCTATGGAAACAAGTGTAAAAATGAAAGCTCCATGTGGAATTCTTCCGATGCACAAATTATATAGAAGCAGCTTAATGATAATCAAAATGAATGATGATATTTTTCATCGATGCATTTTGTTTGTTTCAAAAGCAAAATCACTTTTATACTGAAGTGGACCACTTACGTTGCCTAATTCTTCAACTCATTGACATATACCCATCTTCTACATTGTCATTTGTGGCCCTCCTTATGCAATCGCTACACTTTCATCTTCATGCAATAATGGTGTTTTGTTGAAGTTGGAAGTCAGGAAACTTTTGCCGTTGTTATTTTTGCATTCAAATGTTCCATTAAAATTTGTGGCCATTTTCATTTGCATAATCCGTCTCACAACGTGCTTACCTTTTCATATACGAGGGTCAATACAAAAGTAATGCCTCTTATTTTTCAGTTTGTCACCAAAGCGATGTAGGAAAGCTGTGCGACATCACACTGAAAGATTTGTATCTCTCACCAATTTTAAGTTGAGTGGCACTGTGGTCGGTCACGTGACATCACAGCATGCTCCGAAGAGGTTCCTGCAGTGGATATTCATAGGTGTTTAAAGAATGTGTATGGCGACTATACCATTGATGTAAGCACTGTTAGACAATGGGCAAAGTGTTTCAAGCACGGGGAAACCGATATCAATGACAAGCCTCAATGTGTTAGGGCTGCAATCACAGTGACACAGGCAAACAAAAGTGGAATTGATGCGCTCACTACAGTAAACTTCAGTTGATGTAGACGATAAGGAAAAATAACTTCAAATATGCCAAATATCGACCAAAATAAGTGTATGTGTATTTGTCTGTCCCCCTTCATAAGGACGATTGAAGAAGGGTTTTAAAGGCCAATATTTTAACACCACTGCATTCACTATGGTCTATTTTTCAGGATAAAAAAGCCTCAAATTTTTTTTCCATAAAAGATTAATTTAGTCTCCATTGGAAATGTAGATGGTGACTTGCATTCGGGCCTCAAGGGCGGTGTACAGAAGCATTTTAAAAAACAATAACAAGGTGAAACAAGGCACAGGGAGGTGAAATTTGCTGCACATGATATGCAACACTGACAGAGTAAAACAAGTGTTCATTTATGTCTGTGGGATGTCGAATACATATAGAAGATGTAAGTACACCTAACACTCTGCAGAGGATTCAGACTTTGACATGCTCAGGAAGCTGTACCGTCAAAATGAAATGTCCCAGAAGATAAAGAAAATGGGGTAACATTTCTGCATGTAGTGTTTTAAAATAACGCTTCTTGTCAGGAAACATATCTTCCAGTCTCCTTGAATATTTTGAATAAAATTCTCACCCATCATATATAATTTATATATATATATATATATATATATATATATATATATATATATATATATATGTTGTTCATCTTTCGGCTGCTCCCGTTAGGGGTCACCACAGCGGATCATCCGTTATGATCCGCATACTGATTTGGCACAGGTTTTACGCCGGATGCCCTTCCTGACGCAACCCTGGTCGCCTCTTACGACACAGGGATCAGGATTTGGGTTTCGCCATGATTCCGGGCTGCTTTACACCCTGCCCATTGCAGAGCCCCCGTCCTCAAGCGATCCTCCAACCCAAGCCTCCGAGTCGCCGGATTACAGGCGCACGCCACTACACCCGGATTAATATATATATATATATATATATATATATATATATATATATATATATATATATATATATATATATATATATATAT
>NC_140962.1:116430665-116456755 GCF_056783735.1 Eptatretus burgeri | reverse complement strand
GCAAATGCTCCTCACATTCCGTCTCTGGACTATTGACAAACAGCGGTCCCTGGTGCCTCAACAATCGCTCCTAGGGCATCACCAGCAGTTACAGCAGCTCCTACGGTGTAATCAGTAGCAGCAGCAGCAGCAGTAGCTCTGAGCAGCTACAGACGCGTTTGTGTTTCAGCGGCTTTGGCCGGGCATGGTTTTTAGGGAGTAAACGTCAGGGGAGCATCCTGCAGAGTTGGTGCGGCAAGCAAGCAGTGGAAAATCCCACGTCATTCCGCGGAGAGGGTCATGGACACCTCCACCCTTCCTCTCACATGGCCAAGGCAGCGACGAGAGCCCCCGCTCCCTTCCTCGTGCACAAACATTCCATTATTTAGTGCGTACTCTATTTGTATGCGAGATGTCCTTTGTACTTTATTGCATATGGGAAGAGTATTGTACTTTATTTCGTGCTTGAGAAGCATTGTCCCGCACGACGAATGTGGAAGTGCAGGGAAGGAAGAATGTGGGAAAGTAACTCAGTGCCGGTCTGGAGGATTAATTGTTTACGGTGAGCGACGGGTGGATGGTAGTAAATGATAAAAGAATGGGTGGATCTGAGTGGTGAGGAACAGAGACCTAACGAAGGACGAAAATAAACCGCGGGGTTGAAAGAAAGACTGATGGGATGAAAGAGGGATTATTGAATTGAGGTTTGGTGAAGCAGATTATTTGTGGATTGAAAAAGGCAGAGGGGGATTGTTGGAACAGATTGATGATGGATTGAGTGGAAAGATTGAAAGTAGCAGGGGGGGAGGGGTGGGGGGAAGACATCACACCAGGGATACACAAACCAACAACAATACATTTTCCCCAAAAACTCTTCGACAAGGGATAAAGATCTACCGAACACATAAACTAATGAAATAACCAATTCTCGAGGCTCCGACGTGTGCATGAATGCTCTCCTCTGGGGAACATTTCCAAAACCGTCACAATATATCCATACACACACACGTACACATGCATGGTGTTGCCTTAATGGCTGGAGTGGTGGACTTGGGATTCTAGGGTCTTGTAGTTCTAATCCTGCACGGCTGTTGAATTACTACCCGGTGGGGTTGACTCAGCGTGTCATCCTTCCGAGGTCGGCAAAATGAGTGCCAGCATGCTGGTATCCTGTGTCGGAGTGGCGACCCGTCCAGGATTGTGCCCAATAGCCAAGGAGACTGCTAAGGCAGCACCAATGTTCTGTCGAGAGCATGGTCCCAATGGATGGATGGATGGACACACAGAGATCTCAACTGCATCTCTAATTCAGTGCAGATATTGGTACCTCATTTCCAAAATTAATTTTCTCTTTTCTAACTCCCTTTAATTTATATACGTTTTCTAAAAGTATTATATTTTTGCTCTGGCATAAAATATGACACGCGTCGTCGTATTGCTGTTGATGGAGCGTTCCCTGGGCTGTGTGCAGCAGGATAACAATGCTTCCATTTGCCGAAATTTGGCAGAGAAAGCAGAACACGTGCGTTGGTAATTTGTGCACCAAGCCGTACATCTGGCACGACGAGACGGAACGTCCAGCCAAAGGATCGGGACAACAAGGCTCGCAGATTGGTAATGCTGTAAAAACCCCGATGCACTCCTAAATCAGGACCTTTGATCTCCCTTTCATGTTAAAAAAGATTGTTGCCGTTAATACAAACTGCCGCAATGACCTTCTTCTGTACCTAGTGTGTTCGGTGACTTTGCCGATATTAAGCGCAACTAGTTTAGGACTGGCTTGGGACTCTCAACTCAATCATATTTCGACAAATCAATTAAAAAAATTATGTTTGGCGCTTACTCTATATAATTGAAAGGTCTGGTCCTCCGGAGGGGATGGTGTGTGTTACAGCCTTCACTTTTCGTGAAAAAAAGGTGAAAGCTTAAAGGGTGGCCCCATGGGCTATCAGGATTGCAGCACTTCTTTCGCCCACAAAGTCAGTTGGACCTCTGGAACTGTGACGACTCATGGAGGACACCCTGTGATCTTTAAGATACATCAAGTCGAGCCCTCCAGTGCACCAACCAAGTCGAACAAACAAGAAACCCTGTTTAAAGTCCATCTGAGGGTCGACACGCACTCTGATGAATCACCCTGCCTGTGAAACACCAGGATGACAATTTATGGCTGGGTCGGGGTTCGAACCCCAAAAATCCAAATCTGTTCATAATATGATAGGCTACTCATGTGCCAAATTTGGTGCTTTCCTCACAAAATGCACAATTGTTATGCTATATTTCGCTAAGTTGCCCCACTATCTCTCCATTGGATCATACGTTTCCACGTGAAAGTCGTGCCGTCACGGGATTCTCTTGGTTCAGCTTACAATTTGTACCATAGTGGGGGCCATTTCTACCTGGTGGTTGTTGTACCATGTCGAAAATGGTGAGAAAGGTTTATACAGGGATGGAGATCCAACATGCACGTGACATCCCAGTGACGCATCATTCGGAGACATACATTTATTACATAGATACCAGGTTGGAGGCTAATTTGGGAATACTGAAAATCGAGAAAAAGAAGCAAGAGAGAGAGAGAGAGAGAGAGAGAGAGAGAGAGAGAGAGAGAGAGAGAGAGAGAGAGAGAGAGAGATATTAGGGTGGAGGAGTATTGGATAGGTTGGGAGAGAAGGGAAAGTAACTTGTAATGAGATAGGTGGGGTGAGGGATGAACATGGACTTGCATGGATGATTCGGGGAAGTTGGGTGGGAAATGGGGCCAGAGGATGGTCAATATTTTCCGCTGTATTTGAGTACGCAATAAATAGATGCACCCTTGCACTAAACATTGCATGTGAAGCATGACCAACCTCATATTTTGAGCGTTTCATTTCAATTCATCTTGAATGTTTTCTTCATGTACAATGCCAGTAGTTTGTTTCACTCCTCGAGGCGAGCATCCATCGGTAGTCTCAAAAATTTGGTCACCTTGCCTGAGGGTTTTCATTAAACAGGTCTCAGTGATCACTAAAAAAAAAACAACATTGCATTACATGTATCGTCTCGTTATTCATTACTCGCAGAGTCTACCCGTCACTTCATTGATGGTGTAATTAGTCGTCCTGTTTGCCAAAAATTTTGGGCGAGAAGGAGAAGGAAAGGAAGACAAATTTACCTGTGCATAGAGTGCTTTACCCCCTTCCCTCCAACCCCCTCTCCCTGTCCTCATCCTCACTTCCCGCTCCCCCACCTCTTCCCCCCCTCACCTCTTATGCCCCCTCTCGTCCTGATGTCTATTCCAACAAGAAAATGTCTCACACGATGACGGGCTTTGACAGACCCGTCCCTTTCTGGGGGCAGGGTGTTGGGGGAGAAGTGAGCGAGAACAAATTTACTCGTGTGAAGAGTCCTTTCACGTCAGCATTGCTCAGGTAAAAATGAAATTGTAATACCCACTGTCACCACCACCAGGTGGTGATATGCGATACACATTTACATAGAGAATATACGCCACCCAACCCCCCCACCCCACCCCACACACACCCCAGAGTGATGCCATGGCCACATAGTCAATGGTTATATTTGTACCCCGAGTTTGGAGTTTGTGACTTAGAAAGTTTGTGACTGAGAGAGAGAGAGAGAGAGAGAGAGAGAGAGAGAGAGAGAGAGAGAGAGAGAGAGAGAGAGAGAGAGAGAGAGAGAGAGAGAGAGAGAGAGAGAGAGAGAGAGAGAGAGAGAGAGGCGTGGAGAGAGAGAGAGAGGCGTGGAGAGGGAGAGAGAGGGGTGGGGAGGGAGAGAGAGGGGTGGGGAGAGGAGGAAAGAGGGGTGGGGAGAGAGAGCGAGAGAGAGAGAGAGAGAGAGAGAGAGAGAGAGAGAGAGAGAGAGAGAGAGAGAGAGAGAGAGAGATATTTATCTATAGATGTATGGATATGAAGTTTCTCATTTTGTTTTGTTTCAGGAATTAAAATAACTAGTACGTGCCCGTACGTACATGCAAAAACAAACAAACAAACAAAAATAAAAACTTTCAAACCGCGAGCCAGAAACAACAACCACACAGGCCGTTCCTTCGCTCTCATGTGCCCGTACGTGCAAACCTCCCCCCCCCCCCCAAAAAAAAACTTTCAACAACAACCACACAGGCCGTTCCTTCGCTCTCGTAAACGACGACTTGATTGGGGCATTGTGTTTATCTATAAATGCGCATAAGAAATCGAGAAATTATTAGAATACAGTAAGTCATCACTATCCGGAAGTAGTGCGTGCCCGTACGGAATGTTCACATGCTTTACACGAATTATCGCTTTCATTGAAGTAACAACTGCTGTGATACTTACACACACAGAGTTAATTAAATCCAAATTAAAATCAAGTTTACCTCCCTGTCTTTGCTTGCCATGACATCCGCTGCCATTGACCATTGCCACTCCTACACCACGGTAACTAAGGCACCGATCGATCCCCATCGTAACCGGCATGGCACGTGACGTCATCGTCGGCCGGCCGCGCACCGGCCTACGCAGCCACGCGTCCTGTGTCTGTGTGATTGGTAACTAAATGGCACATCGGCCACGCCTACGCAGCAACATCTCCTGTCATTGGTTGGTAAATAAATGGCCATAACTTGGGGAGCACGTGTCCAATTAATATCAAACCTTGAAAAGGCACATCCTCAGGTCCCCAGCAATATATCTGGCAAGTTTCAATTAGATCGGACCAGTGGTTGTCGAGAAACAGCAGTCACACACACACACACACACACATTGCTGGAATTATAGATAGATGACATTAGTTACCAAGGGCATGGTCATGGTAGAAAACTTCATGAACTACAACGGCACTCGTAGAGTGTACAATCTCACCTCAAGCATTCATTCTGAACAAAAATACCATCGTCAACTGAAAACGCTACTATTATGGCCCATTGCTATGATGACCCATATACCTGTGTCATCAATGCATCCTATTATGTCAGATAGTTTCCTGCATGGGTTATGAACGTCATAAAATAAATTCTTCACTCACATCTGCTCATCGATCAGACATATGAAGTTTCAGATTTTTTTTGGGGGGATAACGATTTTAATTCAACCAATTATGGCTGGAATACCATTTCAACGATGACGTCATCATTATCACCCGATATATCCCATGGGGAGTTGATCACATATGCCAATTTTCAATTTTTTTCGTGGCACAGTTTCGGAGAAAATGATGTTCCAATTTTCCCCTTTAATCCAAAGTGGCTGCCATACCATGTGACCTATTAAGTCAAAGTTAGTAATAATATTGTTGTGGTTACCAGATTCGCAAACCACCATTCAGGTCCCTTAGGTGAGGTATCTCGGTAAGTGCATGTGTAGTTAGGCCCAAACCCGTTGTCTAGTGGGAATACATGTCATTTATACGTGCTGCGACTCTTCAGGATAGCCGTTTTTCTTTTACTATCTTTATTTTGGACCAATCGCCACCATCACAACCACAACAACAACCACCAACCACAACGCCGCTTCACCACAACCGCCATGACCTTTACCGTCGCAACTCGCCACCATCGCATCACCGTCATCTCGCGCCACTCATGGGCACCGATGCTGGACTCGTGAAGGGCGCACGTTGAACAGCGTGTACAAAATCACGGATTTTCTGCTTCAAAAACGGATCCAAAACGACACACGCCCACTTTTTGCCGTCCAATCGGTGAGCGAGGGGCGAATTGGCCCCGCCCCCAGGGCGATCGATATATGCAAATTTGTGGATCAAAAAGCCTTCACGCCCACTTTTTCTCGGGCCAATGGGGAGCGAGTTGAAAGGTCAAAAGGGAGGGGGTCAAAGGCGAAGTTACGGGGGGGATAAAAGGACGGTGTTCGTCAGTCAAAGGAGTCGTAAAAGTCGGGGCGAAAGAGTCAGCAGAACGAGAACGAGGGGTCGGAGAGTCGCAAGAGAGTCCAAAAGAAGAGTCAGCAGAACGGGGTCGGAGAGTCAAGAAGAGGAGAGTCAAGAAGAGGAGAGTCGGAAGCAGAGGGTCAAGACTTCGCGGGCGGTGGAGCTGCTCGTCGTGTGCGTTGGAGTCGGAACGGAGGGGACGGAGCTGTGGAAAGGCGGCGACACCAGACGAGGGGGTGCTCGCGTCGTGCAGGAAGCTGCACCCGAGGGAGGCCGGCAGCGCGACCTGGCCGAGGTGGAGACGCTCGTCGCACATAATAAAGATCCTCTATACCCCGAGCATCAGCAACCCCCTCCTGTTTCCCCCCGCGCTGAGATAGTGCGACCAAGGGGGCCCCGTTCCCACCCCCTGCCAGGCACTGTCCACGAGGCCCGCGGGTTGCGGGGCCATCGCCGCTCCGCGTCTCATCACCAGACGGGTAGGCCCGACCCGGTCTCGGCCCCAGGCCTACCTCATTCTTGGGGTATTTCTTTTCCTTGGTTTTGGGTATGTGTTGTCGGCGCCGTCTGTGAAGTAGAATTGTATAAGTGTTGCCGTGTGCTCGGTAGTCGGTATTAGCTCTGCACTGTGTTTTCACTTTTATGTTTGCTTTTTGTGTAAATGGAATTGTGTTTTCTTTTTTGTGTGCATTTGGTGGAATTGTATTTGTGTGCTTCCCGTGTGCCGAGAATAAATGTGCTTTATTGTTGAACTGTTCTCCCGCTTCGCTTCGTCTTTTCCTCCATTGAATCCCCATCTTGCTTCACGTAAAGGGTTGGTAGTGGGCTGAATACGCCCGATAATTAATCGAACCGTCGAGGTCGACGATAACACCGCTCGGTTATTCTGATAGTACGGAACGGGTCGCTTAAGTGGCCCGTGTCCGAAGTCGACCTGCGGCGAGGTGCGATCGCCCGGTCTACCCTCCGCGTGGGTACTTAGGTAGTTCGAATTTGGCGAGCAACCCTATCCCACGCGGGGGCTGATTGGCTCGATCGCGGTGAGACCGAAAGGTCCACCCGTGACTGGTTCCCGGCGTTAGTCCGAGAGGGTCACGACTGGATTGTCCGTCCGGTGGGCGACGTGCCGCGATTCGAGTTACGTGGCCGTCGCACGCCGGCGGGCGCGAAGACCGCAACAATATATTCTCCATGGGGAGTCTCTCCAATGTTTAGTAAAGTTTTGCATCAATTCGACAAGCTGTTCCAGAGAAAAGCATTTTTAAAGCGAAAATATATGAATGTGGACACGCGCGCGCACATACACACACACACATGCACACCTTAAAAACCATCCTTGAGAACATTAATACAAACAAACAGCAGTTGGAAGCTGTGCGGGGCACAGTGACGATCCTGAAAAGAGCCCTCGGAACAAAATTCTCAGAACAAGAAAACTTCACAGCATTGTCCTTGAATCGTGACCCCCGCTTCCCTCCCCCCAACCCCCCTTTACCGAAGTGGAGGTTGATATCTCGAGACCTGGGAGGACTCCATTCCATCTCCTGAAACCCACATATGGAGATAACAACGAATAACACACAGACAGGGGAATTGCAATAGTCTCGCATCCGCTTCAGGGCAAGACTAATGAAGAAGACATTTGAGTTCCTGTTAAATTCAAGGGGATACAGAAGAACAATGCACATGAAAATCCACCGAGAAATTTTATGAAGAAAAAATAATAATCCACCAAGCTTCAGAGAAGACTCCTTCATTTGTTGAAGAGGTAAACCAAGCCACGTCTACTTCGGAAGGAAAGATTCTGTACTGGATCAGACGGATTTGGCTGCCGCTGCACAAAGGGCATTGAAGATGGAGATTACATAGAAGAATTTAACTGGAATACATTTTGTCAATGGTACTACGTCTAAGATGTCGATGGGGTAGCAGAACTTGTGGGGTGACCGTCGTCTGTTCGATTCAACGACCGCTGTTTGAAGGCAATGCAAACGTGATGCGTCCTGCAACTCGCTGAACCTCCATGAGTCACGACGAGCATGTTTATTGTGGATTGGGCTGACGTTAATGTTAACAATCTTAATGTCGGCAGATAGTGATGGATGGGTGAACTGACAGTATTAGGTCCCTTGTGGCCAATGCAAGCCAAGTATAACACCTTGATATCAAGTGTGCACTGTGCCTCTGCATTTTCCACGACAAAGCACACAGCACGCTCGTGGTAAGGACGCAACCTGAGCCAACCAGTGACTTCTCGAAATGACTCTTAAAAGGACACCTTGTAGATCTTTATAACCTCTTGATGCTTCATCGATATTATTATTATTCTTATTAGGAGACACCAGGGTAACCAGGGTAGCACAGACCTACTTCGGCCCTTCCCAATACCAGGCAAGACGTGTTGCGACTATCACGGTTTACATGGTGACTATACGAGACCCAAAATGAAATATCAAGGAGGTACCTAAAGAAATAATCTGAAGTATGTTTTTTATATTGCTATGAGGTCCTTATTATGGGATCCAAATTTCAACAGTGGTCCATATTTACCCCCATGCAAATTCTTATTTCATACACAGCCCATGGCTGTTGGTCGCATCATTGCTGGGAGCACAGGTGATGCAGTGCCCCGTGTTACCAGTGAGCTGGTACTCATTTTTCTAACCTCAGAAGGATGACAGGCTGAGTCAAATCTACCTGGTGATAATTCAACGGCCGACCAATGGCCGACGGGCTCCAACTCAAGATCCGAAGATCTTAAGCCAGCCAGCTTAACCGTTCCGCCAACACCAGCTCTTCGAAAAGAGTAAGCCATTGCGTTATGATACCTCCCTAAATTACCTGATTGAGGTTTGCTGTGTAATTAGCACATATTGCAGGAGGTGGAACTTGTGCGAGTGCAGGGTATAGGTATGACGCAGGAATGTAGGGCCAAATATCTTCTATCTCATTAATCCTTCATTTAGTGACACACCGCAAAACAAGTATATTTCATATGATTTGCTTGGTATCACAATATTGCAATAATTAATTCTAATAGTGCAAGTTTCAGAAAAATAGATGAGGATGTGCGGAGATCTGCACGTCGCAGGTCTGCACTTATTATCCGCACGCTTTTTGAAATAAAAACAGACATATTGCAATCGGCTCCGTTTGTCCGTCTGTCCATCCGTCATGCCATCTCCTCCTAAATGGTTGTGCAGAAATTCACCAAATTTGGTAGATATGATCAACACATGACATGAAGGTGCAAGAGCAGGGTCATTTTTGGGGTGAAAAAAATGCAATTACAGGGAAATTTTGAAACATTCTGAAATGCAACTTTGTATGTGCAATCAACATTGGAGACACTGGAAAGATATAACGGTTTTTCTGGACTTGACCTCCGGTTCATGCCCCACGGGGTGGGGACTTGGGGTCACACGGGTGAAAACGGAAACAAAATGCATTTACTCAAAATTTGATATTAGGTAATTTGTGGTGAAACTTTGTACCATCTTCTCAATTGCCTTTGGTGGAAAGCGTGGGGATTATGCAATGGCGTGTCATCGACTTCGCTCTAGTGTGTGTGTGTGTGTGTGTGTGTGTGTGTGTGTGTGTGTGTGTGTGTGTGTGTGTGTGTGTGTGTGTGTGTGTGTGTGTGTGTGTGTGTGTGTGTGTGTGTACAAATCCAATTAAAGCGACTGACTGTCCACTACTCGTTCATCACTATCCACATGGACACTAAAACGAGAGCTTTAGAATTTAAGTACATACAAAAATTAGAGATAATGGCAAGAAAGAGGATGGAATGGAAATATATAGCAATCACACAATTACATACATACAGGTGAAGATAACTTTTTTTTCGATTTAAAAATTGGAGCTACATACCGATATGGATCAAATGAAACAATCGATAAATATATACATTACGAATACAATAATATAATGACCAAAGCAAAATCGCCTCCATTTTTAACACTTTACCGAGAGACTCTCATTAGTGACACAAAGTATATAATTGTATTCACGTTCAAACATCCGGTTACAGAAACTTCTTATTATAAACATATCGTAAATGACTGATGAGATCTCGTTCATCTCGGCAAAGCACGTATCTGTTAATACATTAATCGCAGCAGAATCAAGATCGATACATTGACATGAAATTTCAAGAAGACTGGCAAATCGTTAACCGATTAATCGGAGATGGATGAAGAACAACTCGCAAATACAACACATGAAAGCCATTTTGGGATTGACCATAAAATGTACAAAAAAAAAACAACAGAACGTGACAGAGGAAAAGACAACGACATAGTTAAAACTATGTTTGATAACAAATGGGTAGAAATGGTCAATATTGAGAAAATACTACAACAGAAGGAAGTGTGGAGTAAACTTCCAGAAATACCACAACAGAGGGGCAATAAAGGGGGAAGATCTTCAACCCCCAAAAATATAACTATAATGGGTGAAAAGTACGCATCATTGGAGTTGTGAACAATCCATATTTATATATTCACATCATAAGCATAACATAACAGGTGATCTCATTAAAGTGAAATATATTTTAAACAAGTAGAGGTACATTCAAAGTACACCGCCCCCATGCCAAATAAATAAATAACAAACCCTCCAGCACGCGACATAGCCGGGGTACCGAATACACCCCGCGATTCCGCCGTGCAGCACATGGAGACTGAATTGGGAGGGAGCGGTGCACTTCTGACGTGAATGTGTACAAATGCTACTTAGTTTATGTGTACAAATGTACTTCTTAGGTGAATGTTTTGGAAACTGAATTATTAATTGAATTTATAATGATGTAAAAATGCAAATTAACTTAGTTTAGTGCTTTGGAAAGAATTTAATAAATATCTGCTCAGAAAACTAGGAGAGAGCAGAATAGACACATTCCTCTGTAGTCGTAGACAACCTTGCAAAGCCTTATCTGTCTGATGACCATCTGAACCAGCAACAAGAAATGACCATCTCCCCCCTCCCCCCCCACACCCCCTCCCGGGGCTATAAGCAAGCTCCAAAACGGACCAATTATCCTTCTATGTTGCAATTTTAAATTCCATAAAGTTCCATCTGTTGTCCAAACATTTCCTGGTAAAACTGTGTATGTATATATATATATATATATATATATATATATATATATATATATATATATATATATATATATATATATATATATATATACATATATATATATATACATATATATATATACATATTGTTGTGGTTACCAAATTCGCAAACCACCATTCAGGTCCCTTAGGTGAGATATCTCGGTAAGTATATGTGTAGTTAGGCCCAAACCCGTGGTCTAGTGGGAATACATGTCATTTATGCGTGCTGCGACTCTTCAGGATAGCCGTTTTTCTTTTACTATCTTTATTTTGGACCAACCGCCATTATTACCACCACCAACCACGTCTCAACAGTCATCACAACATCAACCACCCACCACAACGCCGCTTCACCACAACAGCCACGACCTTTACCGTCACACCTCGCAACCATCGCATCGCCACCGTTCTTGCGCCGCTTGTGGGTACCGGTATTGGACTCGTGCAGGGCGCGCGCCGAACAGCGTGTACAAAACCACGGACTTTCCACTACAAAAACGGATCAAAAACGACTCACGCCCACTTTTGTTCCGTCCAATCGGTGAGCAAGGGGCGATTTGGCCCCGCCTCCAGGGCGTTGGAGGGCGGTCGCTATATGCAAATTCATGGATCAAAATGCATTCACGCCCACTTTTTCTCGGGCCAATGGGGAGCGAGGTGAAAGGTCGAAGGCAGGGGGTCAAAGGCGAAGCCACGGGGCTTATATAAGCGGCTGCGTTCGTCAGAAAAGTGTCGTCGTGTGCGTTGGAGGTGTGTGCGTTGGAAGGAGTTCGCAGGAGGAAGAGTTCGGAGTTGGAGTCGGAGCGAAGAGGACGGAGCTGTGGAGAGGCGGCGGCGGCGAAGGCAGACGAGGGGGTGCTCGCGTCGGTGCCGGGAGCTGCACACCAGGGAGGCCGACGGTGCGACCTGGTCGAGGTGGAGACGCTCGTCGCGGGACCCGAGACAGAGTAAAAATCCTCCTTTCCCCGAGCATCAGCAACCCCCTCCTGTTTCCCCCCGCGCTGAGATAGTGCGACCAAGGGGGCCCCCTTCCCACCCCCTACCAGACACTGTCCGCGAGGCCCGCGGAGTTGAGGCACCACCGCCGCTCCGCGTCTCATCACCAGACGGGTAGGCCCGACACGGTCTCGGCCCCAGGCCCGCCTACCCCCTCATCCTGGAGGGTGGTTCTCTTTTCTTTTGCTTTGGGAATGTGTGTTGTCGGCGCCGTCTGTGAAGTAAAATTGTATAAGTGTTGCTGTGTGCTCGCGTAATCGGTATTAGATCTGCATTGTCGCATTTGCTTTTTGTCTTCTTCTTTTCTATGTGCTTTTGGTGGAATTGTATATGTGTGCTTTCCGTTCATCGCGAATAAATGTGCTTTATGTTGAACTGTTTTCCCGCTTCGCTTCGTCATTTCTTTCATTGAATCCTCATCTTGCTTCACGTAAAGGGTTGTTAGTGGGCTGAATACGCCCGATAATTAATCGAACCGTCGAGGCCGACGATAACACCGCTCGGTTATCCCGATAGTACGGAACGGGTCGCTTAAGTGGCCCGTGTCCGAAGTCGACCTGCCGCGAGGTGCGATCGCCCGGTCTACCCTCCGTGTGGGTACTTAGGTAGGTCGAATTTGGCGAGCAACCCTATCCCACGCGGGGGCCGATTGGCTCGATCGCGGTGAGACCGAAAGGTCCACCCGTGACTGGTTCCCGGCGTTAGTCCGAGAGGGTCACGACTGGATTGTCCGTCCGGTGGGCGACGTGCCGCGATTCGAGTTACGTGGCCGTCAGCACGCCGGCGGGCGCGAATCCGTAACTATATATATATATATATATATATATATATATATATATATATATATATATATATATATATATATATATATATATATATATATATATATATATATATATATATATATATATATATATATACACGCAATATTCTATGTAGGATTAAGTCTTCAGCTTGCAACGATGTAGCAAGCTGGGGCTTTCCTCTTGTGCACAAGTCTTTTATTTCATTGAATGAACAACTTGTATTGAACTAAGGGTTTTTCTGTCTTGAGGTGGCTAGAATTAGCCCCCGCAATGTGTACAAATGATACTTAGTTTATGTGTACAAATGTACTTCTGATGTGAATGTGTATAAATGATACTTTTAACGGCAGCAAACGCTTATCTGCCGAGACGGGGTTTCGTAATCGAAGTATCACATGTTCGTTGGATGTTTTACGCAGATATAGACACAGGGAGTAGTGTTCATACAGAAGCCTTCGGCCATTTATTCATTCCCAAAGAAGCTTAAAGAAAATTATTTAATCGCTTCCTAAAGTTCTGAAAAGCTCCATGAAACTGTAAAGGAATGATGTTGTTTTGTGACAACAATACTACAGAAATGCATTACAGTTCTAGTTTAGATTTCAGGGCAAAGCGCGCTTTAGCGTCATTATGAAGTTTTTTTTGGTTGATTCATCATCTCTGAGCTATCCTGAATCAGAATCAGCCGGGTGCCAGACTCGCACCCTTGAGGAATTTTTTTTAGAGGCAAAAAACAAAATGGCCACCACCGACTTTCGATAAAGTCTGTTTTGGGCTATATCTTCACTTCTAATTCACTTACAAACACAATTTTGGTGTCTACTACTATGTTTCACGTGACAGACAAGGTAAACGTTGATGATTCTCTCAAGATTGGACGACAACAGATGGCGGAATTTGAATCTGGATGGCCAACAAGCTTCAACAAGACACTAACGAAGAAAGTGACCCTGATGACTTCGACCAAAAAGAGCATCAAGCTGGATGGAAGGCCAGTATATGATACTGAATTGAACTACACCTGAGTCATATGTCTCCAACAATACAGGGATATTGATATCAAGGATGTCCTCTCTTACGAACTCTCCCCTGTCCCAGCCTCCTTGTTTGATGAGAGTGGTGCGATGGGGGCTCAGTCGAAAGCATTCCTGAAGACGAAACTCCAAGTTGAGCAATCAAGTCGAATCCAAGGTGTTCCAGATGCTGTCATCATCGATGGATGCGCCATGTTATGGACTGTACATTGGCCCACAAATGGTACAGTTGAGGATTATGTGATCAACTTCATGGGAACCATCAAATACAACCTGGAGTGTTGTGACGTGTACCTGATTTTCGACAGGTACATCAAAATCAGCACGAAACAAATGACGAGATCCAGTCGCGCAGGTCATGATTCAAGTCGAAAACATCAACTCAACTTGCACACAACACTTCCAGCACAAAAAATGGTCCTAAATGTAGCCTACAACAAAGTACAACTGATCGATTTGATCTGTCAGTATCTGATGACCCACATTGTGGACAACCAGACCAAACTGGTGATCACCAGAAAAGTTCCTACACCAGTACAAGTATGGAACAATTCCACTCTCCAGAGACAAGATCTGAAAACACCATGAAGAAGCAGATGTCATCATCATTCATCACTTACTTAGAATTGTGTCAGGTGGCAGTGGTGACTCACACATCAAAGTGGTCTGCGACGATACAGATGTCTTTGTCCTGTTGATTCATTTCTACCTCGAGGAAAAGATGACTGTGGATGTCAGCATAGAGAGTCCGAGTGCTGGGAGGGTGAACGTAGACATTCGCCAAACAGCACTGAAACACAAAAGCATCGCCAAATATCTGCCTGCTGTACATGCTCTGACCGGATGCGATACTGTGTCGTATTTGTTTGGCATTGGAAAGGCCAAAGCGCTGAAGGTACGAATGGGCGGACGTCATCCCACCTTACTTGGTCAGCTGGAAGCAGATGAGGAAAAGATAATATCTGAGGCAACTACCTTCATTGCTGCCTGTTATGGTTCCAAAGTCGAAGGTGACATGTCCACACACTGGTATCAGTTGTGGAAGTCTAAGATGGCCAACTCCAAGATTACCTCTGCTCCGAAATTGAAGTCTTTGCCCCCATCACATGATGCCTTTGTTCAGCATGTACATCGCGCTCATCATCAAGTCATTATATGGAAATCGGCCACTCAGTCAGACCCTCCGAACTTGTATCTCATCAAGTATGGATGGCAAGAAGGTGAGGACGGTGCGATGTTGTGTCCAACCACACTTCCACCTGATGTGTCTGCTGCACCCGTCACCATTCTGCAGCTGATCAAGTGTGGATGCTCCACCAGCCGGCCATGTTCCACCGGGAGATGTGGTTGTGTGGCAGCACAGATGTCATGTTCGATGTTTTGCAGTTGTAATGCTGGATCAGACTGTTGTAACGAACAGACAAGGGCAGTAGCTGCTCATCACGATGACGATGATGAAGATTGAGCATAATGTAGAATTAATTGATTGATTGCATCCTTAACAAAGTTAATATTTGTTTGCCTAAAAATAAAAGGTAATTTCAAAATCATATACATGTACATACTTACTTTAAGACATAACCCAAAGTCATAGTCAACTATCCACATGTATCCGGATATATTTGTGTAAAAATCATATTCCAATATAATCATCAATTCATTGATCATTGCAAGTAAGTTACTTCAGCCGTCATTAACTATTATTGTACGTATTATTAATATTTGAGGATTCATCAAATTCAATTTCTTACTCAAAATGATCAGTGGAACTGCAAAATAGCCATTTTTCATACTAAATGGTGGCCATCTTGACAATATGAGACAGGTCTTATATATATGTATATACGAGGTGTGTTCAAAAAGTATCCAAGATTAATTTTTTGTGCGTAAACAAATGAAGTTCGGGAGGCGTGGTTTGGTGCACGTATCTAGGTGATCCTAATCCGTATGCGTGAATATTATCCCGCCTGCAGAAGCTGTCAGTCGCCGACAGACCGCCGATGAGTGAGGAAGTGTAAGTGAGCGCCGTCGGATTTTCATTTTTGACAAAGTGACGGAAAAACTTGAACAACGCTACTGCATCAAATTTTGTGTAAAGCTTGGCGATTCCCAAGTGGAAACGATCCGCAAGATTCAACAGGCCTTCGGGAACGAAGCAACGGGCACCACACAGATAAAGGAGTGGTACAACCGCTTCAAAGATGGTCGCACATCAGTGGAAAGTTAAGCACGTTCTGGTAGGCCCTCAACATCCCGAAATGAGATCGTCATTGACCAAGTGAGGACCCTGCTGATGCAGGATCGTCGAATCACGATCGGAGAACTTGCAGACGAGGCGGGCGTCAGCATTGGATCCGTTCATTCCATTGTGACTGAGGATTTGTGCTTAAGGAGAATCTCAGCGAAGTTCGTGCCAAAGCTGCTAACGATCGAGCAGAAGCAACTCCGTTTGGAGATTGCACAGGACATGCTGGAGACTGTGAACAGCGATCCCAACTTCTTCAACACAGTGATCACTGGCGATAAGACCACAGTGATCCGTCATTTTGTCAAGAACGAAAATTGTTGTGGAAGTCCATCCCTGGACTTACTTTTTAAAAAAATACCTTACCTTTGTGATCTTGAGTTGGATGTCGAGACTTTGGAAATGGTACTACCTGAGTGTAGATTTTTGGTGGTTGAGGAATTCAAAAGTTTGAAGACAAATGTTCCAGGTCTCGTTGGCATGAGCATCATTCATAAATGGTGCCAGTTTGGTCAAGCTGAGTTTGAATGGCCTACCAATATGGAGTTGAGTTCTGACTGGTGAGAAGTGTTTCAGCAGGTACAGAAGAGTGGGCTCACTGATAAGATTACTATGGTTCGAGTTTCAGGAAAATATGCTGCACTGTGCATGTACCTGCAGGGTCTATTGTGTCAGTTATGGCAAGAGGATGGAGAAACAGAATAGGTGACTGTTGCAGGATGTTGTTGGAGCCAGGGAACACACCGCTGCCTGGAGGTCTCTTGATTGTTCCTATGCTTATAGAGACTCACAAACATTTGTTCCCAGTACAGGGTGTCAACTTTTCACAGGAGGATGAATGGCTTCATCCGAGAAAATAGTTGGGCATATTGTTTCAAGTTACGTCAGAGTGTGATGATCCTTATAAGGTATGTTTCCAGTGCATTTTAGCCAGCATCAAGCAGGTGACTGTTGACCGCCTGAGGGGACAGATGACTGACGGGATCACTGTTTGGGTTGAGATAGAGCCAATATATGGGGCACTCCTGAGCAGCAGAGTGAGTTGGAGAACTTATTACTAAGATATTCTGAGGTTTTCCCTCTCGAGGACAAAAACCTCGTTTACATTGACAAGGTACAGCAGGAGATTCCTTCAGTAGATGAGATCCTTGTGACTCGGGCCCCATCATTTCCCCAACTCAGGACAAAGAGGTTAAAGAACATATTTCAAAGCTGCTCACCAAAGGAGTCACCAAGGAGAGCACAATCTTTAATGCTTCTCCTGTAGTGTTAGTACGTAAGGTTGATGGTAGCTTGCATCTATGTGTGGATTAGCGTAGACTGAATTCTAAGACCAGATATGATGCTTTACCCTGACGACCGACTGTATTGACGAGTCCGTTGATTCACTGCACGGTGCACAGTTCTTCTCAACAATTGACTTAGCCAGTGGATACCACCAGGTAACTATGCATGAGAAACACTAGCATAAGACTGCGTTTACTACACCATTTGGTTTGTTTGAGTATACTTGCATACCATTTGGCCGATGCAATATGCTGGCCACATTTCAGCATCTTATGATTTCAAGCGACAATGAATGATTTGACATTTCAGATTTTTCTGGTGTATCGAGACAACAACATATTGATTTACTCAAATACTTTTCCAGAACACTCAGAAAGACTGGAGATTATCTTGAAGTGATTGAAAGAAATAGGACTGAAGTTAAAATGAGAAAAGTGTCATTTTCTGGAACATGAAGTCCACTTTTTGGGACATCACATTTCTGCTGAAGGTACTGCGACTGATCCAGAAAAGGTTGCTGGTATGAACAAGTGGAAAGTTCCGAGTACTTGGAAGAAGCTGATGTATTTTCTCTGGTTTTGTAGTTACTGCAGATGTTTATGGGTTTCTTTAACATTGGCAGTCCTCTTCATGATCTTGTGAATCAGGGTCTCAGAGAATGAAATCCTGATAGAGTCAACCAAGTGTTTGATAAAATGTGGAATGAGGAATGTCAAGCTTCATTTGAGGAACTCCAAGAGGAATTGACAAGTGCACCTGTGTTGTGTTTTGCTGATTTCAGTCGTCCATTTAACCTTGAGTCTGATATCAGCAACCAGGACTTAGGGGTATTCCTTTACCGGCAACAAGAAGACAAGAAGAGGGTCAAAGCTTACGCCATTTGGAGGTTGAAAAAGAATGACAAACCTAGCGCAGTATGAAACGAGAACTTCTCGCTTTGAAGTGGGCCATATCAGAGAAGTTCCGAGGGTACCTTTGAGGCCCAAAGTTTAGTGATCACAGGCAATAACCCCCTTTTTTCACCTTCAGACTGCGAAACGAGAAGGGCACTCAGTAGAGTGCATACCACCACCATGCAATGCCTGATCCAGTAGAACATATCGGGCCCAATAAATTTTTGAGATATCATGTTATATATCGTTTTTGGCCAGATCACTCAATGGTGAAGAATTACTTTTAAAATTCTAGTCATTGGATCCGGATCCGGATCTTCACCAAAATCTAATCAGTTCGTCCTTGTCACACCAAACCTGTCCACCAAATTGAATCTGGATCCGTCCACAACTTTTTGAGATATCTTGCACACAAACAAACAGACAAACAAACAAGAAAAAGATGTCATGCAAAGCACGATACAAGCAAAATCCACCCCCCCCCTCTTCAAAGGTTGCCATTGATACATCAAATTGTCCATTTCATGAAGATTAAAATTGACAATCGTAATCAAAGCTCAGGTCAATCGGGTGAAAATAGATTATTTTTTAGATTGAAAGTGATGATTTTAGAAGTTTGACCTTGAGTTGACCTATGACCTTTTGACCTCAAAAATACTTTGTTCCCCAATCCAGGGATGGACGATGCAAATATTGTTCAAATTTCAAGTCAAATGGATGAAAAATGACGATTTTAGAAATTTGACCTTAAGGTGACCTTTGACCTTTGACCTCAAAATCAATCTAAAACTTCGTAAAGTTTCATGACGATTGGTTTAGAATTGTGACCTGTAGGCGATAAACAGACAGACAGAGACAGAAAAACAAAATCGACGAACCAATATACTTGGAAAATCTCTGATTTTGCAAGTAACGGACAAACAAACAGAAAAGGGTGAAAACATAACCTCCTTCACCTTCAGTGGTCAAGGTAATAATGATAGAACAGGTGCCGTTTTCATGGTGAAAAGTGACCATTTTTTTCGGGAGGGAAAGGTACCTGTATCACAGGGAAAGGGGACCTTTTTTGTATTGAAAAATACGATTTTCTGTCCTGAAGCTCACCTGGATCAGAAGTAAGTCACTCAAACTCCCCGCAGACCCTCTGAGGCATTGAAGTTTTTTTTAATGCTGTGAACAAACTTTGGTACATCAAGGGTGATAAAGGCTGTGGTCAAATTTCATCGAAATTATGTGTGCAGTTTGAAGAAGAGAGCAAATACCTATTTCGGGGGTCAAAACACCCCCTCCCCCCAGTAGAACCCCTTAATGAGTGCAGATTGTGATATGGTTGATTGATTTTTGCACATCATGGGTGATGAAGGTTGTGGTCAAGTTTCATCGAAATTCTGTGTGCAGTTTGGAGAAGAGAGCAAATACCTCTTTTGGGGGGGTCAAAACATCCCCGTACAACCCCTTAATGAGCGCAGATTGTGATGCGGTTGATAAATTTTGGCAAATCACGGGTGATGAAGGTTGTGGTCAAGTTTCATCGAAATTCTGTGTGCAGTTTGGAGAAGAATGCAAATACCTATTTTGGGGGTCAAAACACCCCCCCCACCCAGTAGAACCCCTTAATGAGTCCAGATTGTGATGCGGTCAATAAACCTTTGTTAGACATCAGATATGAAGCTCGTAGCCAAGTTTCATCAAAATCGTGTGTTTGGTTCATGCGATAATGACTGGTGTTTATGGACTCACTCATTCATTCACTCACTGCACCATCCTGCACAACATGTTGGTATTTGCACTTAACAGAGAGTAATTTACAAGGTTCGAGCAGTTGGAAGTGAGATGTTTTGAACATGCGGGTGTGTTTGACATTCAGGACGATTCATCAATGTCTCGTGTCGTCCCTCGACCGGACGTCAAGGCAAGGCGTTCACGCAGCTAAACTACCCAACGTAACGTTAAACTCGGGTCGGAGAGAGTGAGAGTGAGAGAGTGAGAGTGAGAGAGTGAGAGAGAGAGTGAGAGTGGGAGAGTGAGAGTGAGTGAGAGTGAGTGAGAGAGTGAGTGAGAGAGTGAGTGAGAGAGTGAGTGAGTGAGTGAGAGTGAGAGTGGGAGAGAGTGAGTGTGAGTGTGAGAGAGAGTGAGAGTGAGAGTGTGAGAGAGAGAGTGTGAGAGAGAGAGAGAGTGAGAGTGAGAGTGAGAGTGAGAGTGAGAGTGAGAGTGAGAGTGAGAGTGAGTGTGAGTGTGAGAGAGAGTGAGAGTGAGAGTGTGAGGGAGAGAGAGAGTGTGAGAGTGAGAGTGAGAGAGTGACAGAGAGAGAGTGGGAGAGAGAGAGTGAGAGTGAGAGTGAGAGTGAGAGTGAGAGAGAGAGTGAGAGTGAGAGTGGGAGAGAGAGAGAGAGAGAGAGAGAGAGAGAGAGAGAGAGAGGGAGAGAGAGAGAGAGAGAGAGAGAGAGAGAGGGAGAGAGAGGGAGAGAGAGTGAGAGGGAGAGAGAGTGAGAGGGAGAGAGAGTGAGAGGGAGAGAGAGTGAGAGGGAGAGAGAGTGAGAGGGAGAGAGAGTGAGAGGGAGAGAGAGTGAGAGGGAGAGAGAGTGAGAGTGTGAGGGAGAGTGTGAGTGTGTGAGAGTGTGTGAGAGAGAGTGTGAGAGTGTGAGAGTGTGAGAGTGTGAGAGTGTGAGAGTGTGAGAGAGTGAGAGAGTGAGAGAGTGAGAGAGTGGGAGGTTGAGAGTGAGAGAGTGAGAGAGTGAGAGAGTGAAAGTGAGAGAGTGAGAGTGAGAGAGAGAGTGGGGGAGAGAGAGAGAGTGAGAGAGTGAGAGTGAGAGAGTGAGAGAGAGAGAGTGTGAGGGAGAGAGAGAGTGTGAGAGAGTGTGAGAGTGTGAGTGAGAGTGAGAAAGAGAGAGTGGGAGAGAGTGAGAGTGTGAGAGTGTGAGAGTGTGAGAGTGTGAGAGTTTGAGAGTGTGAGAGTGAGAGAGAGTGAGCGTGTGAGAGTGAGAGAGCACGTGTCGACCAGGCCTCGTCGCCATGGTAACCCGAGTTTAAAACCCGGGGAAGTAACGTGCGTGCCAAGGCAATGTCACCCTGGGAAAGGCAGGATGCGAGGAGCCGGAGATTCTTCCAAAAGGGCATTTAATTCCTCGCACACGATCAACATTATCCTTGAGTCAGCGAGAGAACAATCGGGTAGAGAAGAGTGCGCCGTAATGGTTTGTTTTAATGCACTTCTATACCCCTGGTAGCAATGAGTAAACAAACTGAAGCAATAACAAGTTGTGTAACGGCGGGAAAAACGCTCGGCCTACTGTGCCCGAGATTCTTATTAGGATTGTATTATTTTCGCAGCCCTTTCTATTAAACCACCGGAAGACGGTAAAAAAAGGGAGATTAAAGCCCCTGAGCGCGTGCTCGTGCTGTGCTTTTTACTATTATTATGTTTTTATTCATCCTCCACTCCTTCCTCGGAGTGTAATAGCGTTTTCAGGTCTTTTTAGCATTTATGTGAAGCCGTCGCCGAAAATGCGTAAATTAACCATTGATTTTATGAGTGGGAGACCAGCTTGGTTGTCTGGACGTCGCCCTTACACCTCCCAACTTTTTGGCCTATGGTGGTTGTCAACCGCCGCGTGTTCGTGTTGTTGTAATCGTGTGTTACCTGCACCGACCGGCTGTCCTGGTGTGTGTGTGTGTGTGTGTGTGTGTGTGTGTGTGTGTGTGTGTGTGTGTGTGTGTGTGTGTGTGTGTGTGTGTGTGTGTGTGTGTGTGTGTGTGTGTGTGTGTGTGTGTGGGATTTCGCGCCATATGGTGTGTTTTTAACGAGCCCATCGCACGCCTTGGGAAAGACGCTCCGGGTTCTTATTTTTATTTTTATTTTTATTTTTTCCCGCCCTTTTATTTTTTAGAGCCCAACTGCTCGCTCTCTCTTCTTATTGAACTCGTAAATTAACTATCATGGGCTGATTTTGTCTCTGTTTAGCGGGTGGGGGGTGTGGTGGTTTAGGGGTGACAAGGTTGGGGATCAGTGGGGATCATAAAAGTTTTTCACTTCGAACACAGAACAAACCAAAGCACTCGAATTATCCATTATCCATATTTGAGAATAATTATTTTGTCACTAATATGCTTCTATCTGCCTGGGTGCCAAAATGATTTTGTTAGGGTGCAACTGTGCCACTGATGCTGTGCCCCTCTTCCAGAACACTACCTCTAGAAGGATGACAGACTGAGTCAACCCCACTTGGTGTTAATTCAGCAGGCAGCAGGGCTTGAACTCAGGACTCGAAGATCCCAAGCCAGCCACCCCAATCACGAAGCCAACACCAGGTTGACCATATGTTTGACCTCAGGACTCAAATATCCCAAGCCAGCCACCCTAACCACTAAGCCAGGGGTCTCCAACCTTTTTGGGCGGAGGGCCACAAAACCAAAGTGGTGAGGGGTAGAGCGCTGCACCCCAAAAAAGGACGCTAAATTCCAGGGGAAAAAATAATTAATATGCGGAAATTTAAACAAAAATTAGTGCTGAATATATTTTTCTTGCCAACGAATATGATAAATGAATAATCGTGTTAAAAACACATGTCTAATATGAATCAAAATCATAATAAAAATTACAGAACGCTTTGATCATTGACCCTGACAAATTGGCAGTATCGCGGCCGCATTGTAATGTAAACTTAATATGGCACCGCGGGCCGCATAAATCCGTCTAAGGGGCCGTATGTGGCCCGCGGGCCGCAGGTTGGAGACCCCTGCACTAAGCCAACACCAGGTTGACCATATGTTGAGGGACCATCTATAAATTACGTATGCCAAATGACAACTTTTAAAGACATAACGCTCCCCCTCCCCTCTTGTTCCCATCGCCCAACTTACCTCCTTTGTCGTATGTGTCCCCCTTCTCCCTTTACTGATCCTTTATTCTCAACATTTCCCCCTCTACTCTCTCTCTCTCCACACTTGATCGACAATATTCCCTCACCATCAGGTTTCTCTCCAACACTCCCTCAACGTCCTCCCCGAACCCTTTTATCAACTCTAATTTTCTGAATTTAGCCCCCTTCACCCTGTACTTACATGATAATTAAATGGTTCATAAAATATGAATAATCTCTATGTACACGTATTTATATCTTCGGGATCATTGGGTCAGACGACCTGTAAAAAAAGGGTATTTTCTCAATCCACGGTTCAAATAGATGTTTTGCATTGTGGAGGAGGCCCAAAGTCAAATGTAGATTGTGCACAATGTTCTGGATCATCTGCTCCTGTCGTTTTCTTTTCTTACAGCAACAGAGAAACGAATGTACGATGGTTGGAGAACATTGTGGAAGGAATAATGGTTGGAGAACATTGTGGAGGGAGTAATGGTTGGAGAACATTGTGCAGGGAGTAATGGTTGGAGAACATTGTGGAGGGAGTAATGGTTGGAGAACATTGTGGAGGGAGTAATGGTTGGAGAACATTGTGGAGGGAGTAATGGTTGGAGAACATTGTGGAGGGAGTAATGGTTGGAGAACATTGTGGAGGGAGTAATGGTTGGAGAACATTGTGGAGGGAGTAATGGTTGGAGAACATTGTGGAAGGAGTAATGGTTGGAGAACATTGTGGAGGGAGTAATGGTTGGAGAACATTGTGGAGGGAGTAATGGTTGGAGAACATTGTGGAGGGAGTAATGATTGGAGAACATTGTGGAGGGAGTAATGGTTGGAGAACATTGTGGAGGGAGGAATGGTTGGAGAACATTGTGGAGGGAGGAATGGTTGGAGAACATTGTGGAGGGAGTAATGGTTGGAGAACATTGTGGAGGGAGTAATGGTCGGAGTATCGCTTTGGGTCGAGGAGATCAGCGGTTTGAAACCCAACCGAGTCATACCAAAGCTTTAAAAAATAGTCCATGCTACTTCTTTGCTTAACGTTCAGCATTTAAAGGCTAGAGCATGGAAAAAAATCCCATGGACTGGCATACATGAGGAGGAGGAAATTCCTCCTTGATTTCCCTGCTGAGTGTGGAGAGAAAAGCTATGCGATAAATATGATGTCACCGGTACCCAGAGTGCTCCAGGAAGTGATGTCACTTCCCCCCCAATCTCAGTGGCTATCTGTGTGAAAGTCAAGCGTGGTGTTGTCTTGTGTGTGATTTGTGTTGCAACTCCTCCACGAACCTTAGGGCCTGTAAAAAAATGGTCATGTCACATCGGCTGTGACAGGTTTTCACCCAAATAGCTTGAATTAACCATTTTCTAGGATATAATTGGGGGGGGGGGGTTGGGGGTGGTTTTGGAAACGTGCCTCGTTAAAAAAGAAAGAAGCTCTGAAGGACAAAATGACATGTAAGGCTGTTATTAGAATAATTGAGAATGGCTGGAATGAGGTTGACGAAGTATGAAGGATGGTGAGTATAAGTATAGCTTTGAGAGATGGTGAGAGATAGTGTGAGGTAGTAGTGAGTCACTACTTTGAAGGACTGGTTTGGATGGAGATGGGAAGATAATTATACAGAGGAAGGAAGTAAAGAAAGACAAATGAGGAGATTTATATGTTTTTGGGGAATGTACGTTCGAAAATGTAATGCATTACAAAAGGTGTGTAGCCAGTTGACTCTGGTTTGTGAAGAAGCTCACATCTGAAAGCAAGGAAGGTCTTGACCAGATAGGAGGGAGCAAAAGGTCAAGAGGTTACTGAACTGTCTGTGGTATTACCGGAACAAGCAAGCCCAGCACCTCATTCCTCTGATGGGTAACATTGAAAATGCTCAGAGTTTTATGCTTCATCACATTCACTAGTGTAACTATTGATGTAGGACTCCTTCCTTGTTCACAGTTGAAAGCCTTAAAACACCTTTATGGGTATAAATATCTGATAAAATATTTCAGTCCCTGAACCCAAGTTATGGAGGGGTGGTGTATGGGATGGGGCTGGGGGGGTGGGGGGGAGGAGGAGCTTATTGGTTCACGAAAAAATATTTTCACAAAAAAAATAAGTGACCACTATATTCGTTATTGTTGTGTGTCTGTCTGTCTGTCTGTCTGTCTGTCTGTCTGTCTGTCTGTCTGTCTGTCTGTCTGTCTGTCCCGAGCATAGCTCGGTGGGTTTGATCCGATCCTGATAAAATTTTGGTGGGAGGTTTATATCATGATCAAGTCGTGTTTTCCTGAAAATGGGTATGGTGCGCCCATTATGGGCGGAGCCAAGCCCAAAAAACGTGTTTTTAGGGGGTAGCCGATTTCAATTTGCATCTTCTCCGAGGGGTTTTGTCGAATCTGACGGGTTTCGGTATTTGGTTATCCCAATGGCACCTGCATAGCCCCACTGAGCTCGATTTTTCATTTCTGTCACAAGGTCACGAACTTAGAAAAATTGCGACTTTTGACATAAAAAAAATTTCTTCTCCGAGGGGTTTGTCGAATCTGGCAGAGGTTTCGGTATTTGGTTAGCCCAATGGCACCTGCATAGCCCCACAGAGCTCGATTTTTCATTTTCGTCCCAAGGTCAAGGCCACAAGGTCACAAACTTAGAAAATTGCGAATTGTGTTTTTAGGGGGTAACCGATTTCAATTTGCATCTTCTCCGAGGGGGTTTGTCGAATCTGGCAGAGGTTTCGGTATTTTGTTCACCCAATGGCACCTGCATAGCCCCACAGAGCTCGATTTTTCATTTTCGTCCCAAGGTCAAGGTCACAAGGTCACGAACTTAGAAAATTGCGATTTTGACATAAAACTCCATCTTCTCCGAGGGGTTTGTCAAATCTGGCAGGGGTTTCAGTATTTGGTTAGCACAATGGCACCTGCATAGCCCCACGGAGCTCGATTTTTCATTTTGGTCCCAAGGTCAAGGTCACAAGGTCATGAACTTTGAAAATTTTGAATTTTGACA
>NC_140962.1:116418165-116425665 GCF_056783735.1 Eptatretus burgeri | reverse complement strand
TCCCTCCCTCTCCCTCCCCCTCCCTCTCCCTCCCTCTCCCTCCTCTCCCTCCCTCTCCCTCCCTCTCCCTCCCTCTCCCTCCCTCTCCCTCTCCCTCCCTCTCCCTCCCTCTCCCTCTCCCTCCCTCTCCCTCCCTCTCCCTCCCTCTCCCTCCCTCTCCCTCCCTCTCCCTCCCTCTCTCTCCCTCTCCCTCTCCCTCTCCCTCTCCCTCTCCCTCTCCCTCCCTCTCTCGCGCCCCCTGCTGGCTGTTGGTACGTTGTGTGTACTTTCATGGCCGCTCCTTTCTTCGTGTCGTGAGTACCCCTCCTCTGCTGTGCTATTTGGTGTTTCCACTTTCCCCATTTTTCGTTTTCCATGTGTTCGTTTTCTACTTGTGGACTTTTCACACACAGAGAGAGAGAGAGAGAGAGAGAGAGAGAGAGAGAGAGAGAGAGAGAGAGAGAGAGAGAGAGAGAGAGAGAGAGAGAGAGAGAGAGAGAGAGAGAGAGAGAGAGAGAGAGAGAGAGAGAGAGAGAGAGAGAGAGAGAGAGAGAGAGAGAGAGAGAGAGAGAGAGAGAGAGAGAGAGAGAGAGAGAGAGAGAGAGAGAGAGAGAGAGAGAGAGAGAGAGAGAGAGAGAGAGAGAGAGAGAGAGAGAGAGAGAGAGAGAGAGAGAGAGAGAGAGAGAGAGAGAGAGAGAGAGAGAGAGAGAGAGAGAGAAGGAGAGAGAGAGAAGGAGAGAGAGAGAGAAGGAGAGAGAGAGAAGGAGAGAGAGAGAGAGAGAGAGAGAGAGAGAGAGAGAGAGCCCACGGTCTCGTGTGGAGAAAATCGTAGGCCTAAGGCCTGTCATGGCCGCCAGGGGAGGTTTTTCTCATTCACTGTGACCGTGTTCTTTGTTAATTCTCAACTTTAATCGTTGATTTCTTGGTGTTTGTGAAAACGCCTTATTTCTCCCGATAAAGTTTACTAACTTGTTTTCTTGAGTTAGAATGGCGGGTGAACGTTTCCGTGTCGAGATGTTCAAGTCTATCTCGTAAAAACGCTGTTTTTTTCCTTCCCTCCCAGTGAGGTGGAACTTAACGATGTGCTTTCCGCCATCGGTAACATCGTTGGATTACATAATATTCGTGCTGCTTGTCGCATGAATAAGAAGTTTGTGGTGTTTGTGTCCGAGGAACACGTGGTGTCCACGGTGGTTGAGCATGGCCTGTTCATCGAACCGAACACTTACCTCTCTATGTTCGCTTTACAGGCCCCAACAGTTAAAGTTAACATTAATAATATTCCACCATTTATAAGGAATCAGGACTCGTGTAACCAGTTAAACAAGTTCGGTAAGGTTGTGTCGAGGATCTCAATGTTGCCGATGCGTCATGTTAGTGATAAATGTAAACGTCATGTCCTTTAAAAGAGTGGTTTATATGATACTACCTGAAAATGGAAAAACACTGAATGTTGTACTCTGTGTAAAAATCTACGGGTTTGAATGTAAAATGTTTGTCTCCTCAGAGGTTATGACGTGTTTTGGGTGTGGAGCTTACGGGCACGTGAAGAGTGTTTGTCCCAATGCGGTTACACCGCAAGAATGTGAAGGTTCGGTGAGGAACGATTCTTCCTCACCACAAACTAATGGGGAGAAGGTGAATTGGGAGCCTAGCCCCGCCCCCCCCACCGGCTGAGGTGTTCGACGAAATGGACTCGTCCACCCGACCGGCGTTGGTGAGAGGGTGTGTAATCGTGATGTAATGAATCCACCCCCACCAAACGAGGAAGTGAAAATGGTTCCTTCCTCTCCTTTACCATCCACTGTACAGTACAGTGTGGACGATATGGAGGTATCTGTTACGGATACCAGGAACAAAGGCCAAAAACGGTCAAATGTTGATGCCTTTGATGCTTTGGAGCAGAATAAGGTCCAGATCGTGTCAGGCCTGGTGGACCTCCAAGGGACGTCTGACATTGGAAACCCCTTGGTGGTACCGGAGTCGTGTGCGGATGTGGAGACTTCGATTGCTCCACTGGCCGACTCTGAGTGGGACACAGAGAACAGTGAGGTATCTCAGGATGTTTTAAGTGTTTGTCCTGTCAGCCAAAGTTGTTCAGACGAGTTAACAGCTTTGTCTGACAGTGATGGAGAAATAGATAAAGGGGAAAATCCCTGCGAGTTAAATGTCAACCCCTCCCTGACAGATGATGATGTAAGGGTTGTAGAGGGGAAGGACATGGACAAGGCAAATTCACAGGGGTCCGTAAACAGAGCAAAACTTTCTGTTGAGCCAAAAGTAAATGTTCCACAAGTAATAGGAGAGGTTATAGATGAAGCACTTGATTCAGATGAAACCTCTTCTACCCCACATTTTAGTGCTTTAGGCTCTAAAGAGGATGAGGGGGGAAACAACACAACTTTAGTGTCTCAAGAAAATGTGTATAAATTCCTGGATGAGACATTCAAGAAAAGATATGTTAAAAATCAAAGATTACTTCCCAAATTTACACGATTTCATTAAAACTGCAAGGAGTACGATTTGTAATCCTTGTCAGGTTAACATGTCAGATCCTCAGTTCCAAAGGTTAAGGAAATGTGTTACTCGGGCTGGTAAAGAGCTTCAAGAATAACTAACAGAATGGAGATAAAAGTAGCATCCCTGAACATCAATGGAGGCCGCAGTTGTGTGCGTCGCCTCCAGGTATTTCAGCTCTTCCAAAATTAAAAAAATTGATGTGCTAATGCTACAGGAGACGCATGCAAATCAGTCTTCTGAGGATGAGTGGTGTAAAATCTTTAAAGGTTGTCTTTTTTTCTCGAGTGCGCTTGTTGAGGCCAAGGCTGGTGTGGCAATAGTGTTGCATCCTCGACTCCAGCCTTCGGAGATAACTTGTAAGGTAATTTGCAAAGGTTACTTACTGTCTGTGCAATTTGTCAGTAGCAACCTAAAGATTTGCATGACAAATGTTTGCTATCCTCGTGCTAACTCTGAAAGAGGTGCCTTTCTGTACAAGTTGGCAGAGTTTGTAAGCACCATTGACTTAACCATGTTGTTGTGTCTGGGGGGTGACTACAACTGCACCCTCGACCCACAACTTGATCGGAACACTTGTGAGCCTCATCCACCCAGTGCAAGGCCTTTGGCACAGCTCGTCAAAAAGTTTAAACTGGTGGATGTGTGGCGGGTACAAAACCGTAATATCCGTCGGTATACATGGGTTTGTGCATCAAGAAATGTTTTGACGATGGCTCGCCCAGACAGATTTTATGTTGATCATGAAATGGTAAACATTGTTAAGACCTCTTATATAAGGCCGTCTGGTTTTTCCGATCATCACATGATTGTTATGGTGTGTGGCTTTCCTCATCATGTCTGTGGAAGTGCATATTGGACTTTTAATTTGAAACTTTTACAAAGTCCACATTTTATAGCTTTTAAAATGGTATGGGAAAAATGCGAGTCACAAAAGGGTTCATATTTGAACTTAAGACAATGGTGGGACTGCACAAAGTCCCAAGTCAAATGTTTTTGCCAACAATACTGCTCTTACAGCACATACAACGCTTTTGGTGTGATATCTGCTTTAAAAAAACGATATACTTATCTGTGAGCAGAAAGCTGGATTGTCCCAGCGTGAATGTCCAGCAATTGTCGGAGAAAAGGACCCTTCTGGCTGAAATGGTGAAAGAGCGGGCGGCCTTTGCATTTGTCCGACTGCGGAACGAAAAAATCCAACTTGACTCACCAAACAAAGGGTTCTTCAATTTGGAAAAAATGGTCAAGACCTCTCAACAAATCCATGCTTTGCGCTCTTCTGGTGGTGATTTGTTGACCTCCCAGAGTGATATCAAGCATGAACTACAAGACTATTTTTCAAAACTCTTCGCAATAAGAACTGTGAATGAAGAGAACAGGAATGTGATGCTTGAACAGCTCCCTTTTCTGTCTGAAGACCAACAGCAATTGCTTGAGCCTGACATTTCTCTTGGAGAACTTACTGCTGCGCTCAAGGACAGCAAGGATGGGAAAGACGGCCTTCCGGCTGAATTTTATAAGGCTTTCTGGGACATTCTAGGCCCTACTCTTCTTGAGGTCTTTCAGGAGTGTTGAACAAGGGGAATTGCCATTGAGCTGCCGGAGGGCAGTTTTGTGTCTCCTTCCGAAGAAAGGAAACCTGCATGAGACCGCAAATTGGCGGCCTGTGTCGCTCCTCAACACGGACTATAAAATATTGTCAAAAGCACTTGCAACCCGTCAAAAGGAAGTTATCTCTTTCTTAATTGGCACTGATCAATCGTACTGTGTTCCAGAACGTTCCATATACGATAATATTTTTTTGGTGAGAGACTTGATCAGTCTCGGTCGAACTACATCTCCTGGTTTTGGTTTATTGCTTTTACATCAAGAAAAAGCTTTTGACAGTGTTAACCATTCTTTTTTGTTTGATGTATTAAGGAGAACAGGGTTTGGGGAAAAATTTTATTGCTTATGTTAAGTTATTGTACAAAAATGCATCTTGTCTGCTGAAGGTTAATAATAGTCTTTGTTACCCTTTCCCCTTTCAGCGAGGCATCCGTCAGGGCTGTGCGCTATCAGGCATGCTCTGCAATCTATCCGTTGAACCTTTATTAGTTTTACTTCGGAACTCCGTGTTAGGAGTCTCTCTTTCACAAAACTCCAAAGTCGTTTCAGCTTAAATGCTGATGATATTTGTGTTGCTATTGCAAATCAAAAGATGTTTCTGAGGTCTCTCGTTGCCTTACCCAGTTTGAGCTTGCTTCTACTGCAAGGGTAAATTGGAAAAAAAGTGTAGCTTTTTGGGTGGGCCCCAGATCGCCTTCCTCGTCCCTGCCTATTTTACCAGGAAGAATACAGTAGAGTAGTGAGGGGTTTAAATATTTAGGCTTATTTCTAGGAATTGAAGCGTATGAACAAAAAAATTGGGAGAACTTCATAGAAAAAATGAAATTGAAACTGGCAAGGTGGAGAAGATTGTACCAACTTCTCTCGATTAAGACACGGGTGTCAATCATAAACAACCTGGTGGTTCCATTTATTTGGCATAGAGTTATCCCACTTGAACCTTCGAGATACTTGGTCACAGGCATTCAGAGGGTTCTGACTGATTTTTTTTTCTGGGGTGGCCACCATTGGCTGGGCCCAGACATGGTCTGCAGACCCCGAAATGCGGGTGGTCAAAATCTGATGCATATCCCAAGTCGGATAATGGCATTCTGAATTTCCACTATCAAGCACCTACTGCACAGTGAGTGTGTTCCTTGGCGACCTCTCACAAACGCCTGTTTGCAGAAAGTGGAAGGTCTGAAATATGACTGTGAACTTTTCCTCATCGACCTGCAACACGTTGACATGTCTCAGCTCCCCAGTTTTCATCAGAGCCTTTTGAATGCTTGGCAAGTCCTCGGAGTGCAACGTTTGGAGGTATCATGCGATGCCCAAAAGTTTGTACATGAGCCATTAGTTCAGAATCCTTTATTCTCTAGAATTTCAACCTCCAGGTAATTTATGCATTGTTTCACCAGTGTTGGAATAAACAGAGTGTGAGACCTGTTACATCCATCCTTGAATGACTGGCTACCTGTAAGCCCGCTTTCATTAAAAACTGGTGTTCGTTCTGCTCGTATTGTGGAAAATGTCTTGAAAGCAGTAATTCAAACCTTTCATAGACTAAACATCGGGTGTACTGGGGTGGATGAAGTGGTAGACTCACATCTCTATTTCCCTGAACTTCAAATTTCCTCAAAAAAACAAGAGGGTGTGTTCTCCTCAAACTTGGAGGAAATTGGTGTGTTTCACATCATGGGGAAAACGGCTATCTACAACATATGTCTGGAAGCATGTATACCTGGTTTCACAAAACTGTTGAAAAATCGGTGGAATGAGACCTTACCTGCTGGAGCTTTTTTAACTCCAGTGTGGAACAAAATGTATAGTTCTCCAACTCTTGGGTGAACTGGAGACCTGAATTGGAGACTAGCACATCAAGCCCTGGTCACACAGACATTCCTCCATAAGTTTAATTCTTCTGTTCTAAGTTTTTTGTCCTTTTTGTGATTTGATTGAAAATGTTGCCCACGTTTTCATTGAATGTAAGAGATTGGTACCCCTCTTTCTCTTCCTTCAACAGCTTTTCTACAAATTTAATTTTGTTTTTTCCTTTCCAGTCTTTATTTATGGAATTGGGAGGGGGGGTGAATTACACTGAACAACAAAATTATTTTACTGGAGATGTGTAAAGTGATTTAGACTAATTTGGGTACGCTGATTTCAAAAATCATAACCGTTTTACTGTATCACGTCAGGATTTTCAGTAACAGAAATATTCCCATTGCCTAGAAGTCAGGATTTCAATGAAATTTACAAAAATTCATTTATTCATTTATTTCATCATGAATGCTTCAAAATTATAGAAATTACAGAAAAACTCCACTAGAATGTAATTAAAAATGCTTTAGGCATTTGGCTTTGCGTTTGTGCTGCTCTGTGTCAGTTTCACGATGCAGGAACCAGCAGAAATCGCCCATCATGTTCGGGTTGTGCCGCCCTTGGTAACGCGTCTCCATGAGTGAAATCTCTTGGTGGAATCGCTCGCCGTGCTCGTCCGAGACTGCTCCCAAGTTGTCAGGGAAGAAGTTCAGGTGCTGGTGTAGGAAATGGATTTTCAGGGACATCCTGGAGCCAAGTTTCCTGAAGGACTCCAGCAGCTGCTGCACTATTTCTTCATAGTTGTCCGTGCGCTCGTTCCCCAAGAAGTTGTCCATCACAGCTTTGAAGCTCCTCCACGCTGCCAGCTGTTTGGGGTTTAGAGTTGTCGGAAAAGTTTCGTCCTTCATAATCTGTCGGATTTGCGGTCCAACAAAGACACCAGCCTTGATCTTGGCCTCCGACAAGGTGTTGCCAAACTTTTCCTTGAGGTATAAAAACCCACGCCCATTCAGATCCATTGCCCGTACAAAACTTTTCATCAAGCCGAGCTTTATGTGGAGTGGTGGAAGGAAAACCTTGGCTGGGTCGACAAGGGCGACATGCTTCACGTTGTGTCGACCAGGTACATGCTCTTTTCGCTCTTCCCAATCTTTCTTCGTCCAGTGATTCTTGTCGTCTCTGCTATCCCAGAGACAAAGGAAGCACATGTATTTCGTGTAGCCTGACTGCAGCCCTAACAACAGCGCCACCACTTTCAAGTCTCCGCAGATGTGACAGTTGAAGTCATTGTACTTGATGGAATCAAGCAGCTGCCGCATAGTCTCATAGGTCTCTGTCATGCCGAACGCGTGAGCCAGTGGGACTGATGGTTTCTCGTTGCCATTGTGGAGCAAAACAGCCTTCAAGGTGTTCTTCCGCGAGTCGATGAAGAGGCGCCAGTCTGCAGGATCGTGATCACACCCAAGTTCTTTCAACAGACCGTTGATGTCACTGCAGAATGTCATCGTGTCTTCCATCTCAAAGAACTCAGCCATGTCTCTGTGACGTGCTCTGAACAAGGATATCTTGGTGTTAGGTTCAAGTAGATTC